>NC_134583.1:66010401-66328972 GCF_037038515.1 Microtus pennsylvanicus | reverse complement strand
ACAAACCCTGATTGGCCAGTATCCAGGCAGGAAGTATAAGCAGGACAACCAGACAGGAAGTAGAGTCAGGTCAATGAAAGCAGGAGAATTCTGGGAAGAGGATGCAGTCTTGACACTGCCACAGAAGGAGCAAGATGTGACTGCCTCACTGAATAAGGTACCAAGCCACATGGCTAGTATAGACAAAAATAATGGGCTAATATAAGTTATAAGAGTTAATAAGAAGCCTGAGCTAATGGGCCAATCAGTTTATTACTGATGTAGACCTCTGTGTGATTGCTTTGGGAACTAACAATTGTGGGAAACAGGCAGGACAGAAACCCTGACAATACTAGAGGAACCCTGAGATACAGACTTTAAAAAACAGTAATATACTTCCTTAAATAATTCAAGAAATTTAAAGGAGACACAAGCAAACAGTTCAATGAACTGGGAGGGTTAGCAATAAACTCTTGAGTGAAGACTAAAGGAATACAAACATATGTGTGAATAAAATGGTGATATCAATTTAAGATTTGGAAATGGAGTTCATTAAAGACATAAAATAGAAGAGAAATCAAATAGAAATTAAGGTAAAATTGAAAAACTAAACAACTACATAAGGAAACTCAGGGCAGAGCTTTATTAATGGAGTGCAGCAAGTAGAAGATAGAATATCAGAATTTGAAAATAAAGTAGTCATGTTAGATCAGACAAGCAAAGGACATGGAAAGTTTTAAAAAGAAAACCCATGAAAGGAGTACATAGGAACTATGGAACACTGTTGAAAGACCAAATCTTCATAATGATAGGCATACAAGGAGAAAAACCTCAAGTCAAAGGTATAGACCAGATTTTCCACAGGATCACAGGAGACTTCCCCAAACTAAGGAAAGACACACCCATGTAGATTTAAGAAGTACATAGAACTCTAAATTAACAGGATCAGAATAGAAATTCCTCAGGGCTTATGATAGTTAAAAACCCAAATATACAAAACAAAGAGAGGGAACTGAAAGCCAGAAGAGAGAAATTACAAATTATATGCAAAGGAAAACCCATGAGGACAACAATTGATTTCTCAATGGAAACTTTAAAAGTGAGATGTAGTAGTCTGGGTTCTCTAGAACAGAACTGACAGAATGAATCTATATATATTAAAAGGGCATTTGTTAGTGTGACTTACAAGCTGTGGTTCAGTTAGCTCAACAAAGGCTGTCTCCCAGGGGAAAGGCCAAGAATCTAGTAATAGTTCATTCAGTCCACAAGGCTGGATGTCTCAGCTGGTCTTCAGTGTATGGTAGAATTCCAAAGAAGTAGGCTCTAATACCAGTGAAGGAATGCCTTAGCATCAGGATAGAACTTGCCAGGTGAGCAGAGAAAAAGCAAAAGCTTCCTTCTTCTGTGTCCTTTTAAATAAACCACCAGAAGTTTGGACCCAGGTTTAGGGTGGGTCTTTCTGACCTCAAATGATTCAGGTTTAGGGTGGGTTTTTCTATCTCAAATGATTCAATCAAGAAAAATCCCTCAGAGGTGTGACAAGCTGACTGAGCTTTGGCTGACTCCAGATGTGGTCAAGTTGAAAATGATGGTTAGCCATCAAACCAGAAGGACTTATAACCAAGTTCTTCAGTTTCTAAAAAAACCACAGATGCCAATCTAGACTACTTTACCCAGAAAAACAATCTGCCACAGTTGAAGAAAGAATAATGTTCCAGGGACTGGAGAGATGGTTCAGAGCTGCTCTTCTAAAAGACCCAGGTTCAATTTCCAGTACCCACAAGGCAGCTCATAACTGTTTGAATTTCCAGTCCTGGGTGATCTTGTTCTTTCACACAAACATACACACTAGCAGAATATTAATGTATATACAATAAAATAAATAAATTATTAAAAAGAATAACATTCCATGATATAACATGCTAAAATAATTTATGTGAAGCTCCAGCCTTCCATATGGCATGGAGACCCAGGTAAGTTACCTGTGCAACCTGCCACAGACCCTCCCTATCTCAGTAACCTTGTGGATACAGCCAGTGGCTGCCCGCCTCCTAGCCTATCATCCTCCCTTTGGGAATCAAGAGCTCTCAACCTGCTCTCCACAGGAACTCCCCAGTCAGCATACATGGTTTGGACATGTGGGCCTCTCTTTCTTGAAGACTAACCATAATCTGCCAATTAGGTCCCTCCCATTGCCTTATCTGGTACCAAGACCAAGGACCAGCCTACACTGCCATCAGGAACTTGTTCTAAGTTTCTTTACCAAGATGGTGAAGGCAGCTAGCACACTATAGCTGACAAGCCAAAGACCTGGGGTAGAGGCTATACTACTAAACATCAAACAAAGAAAACTGATATCCCAACCCTGCTATAAATTAGCTTCCTCTTGATCATTATAAACACCTCTGTTGAAAGAATCAGAGCACCTTGAAAAAAAATAAGAAAGAAAAACTACCTTCAGATATACAAATCCCAATACAGAAATGAAAAACAACGTAACAACAAAAACACCTTTCCTTAAAACAAACAAACAAAAACAAATCCAACAGTAATATAATTTATTGAAAATGACTTTGGAAGAACTCCCTAATGAAGAATTCAAAAGAATGATTATAACTATTGTTAAATAACTTAAAGACAAAAAGAAGAAACAAGCATGTCAATCTAAGACAGGAAAATAATCTTTGAAATTTTAAAGAAAACTCAAGTTGAAAATTCTGGAAATGAAAAACTCAAAAATCCAATTAAAAAAATCTCACTCCAACACCTTCTCAACAGAACAGACCATGTGTTGAAAACAGACTCAGGAATGGAAAAAAGAGTAAAGCTACTGGATCACTCAGTAAAGGTCAAAGAAAGGTCTAAAAGAGTGTAAATGGAACTTGGCAGAGTTTGGGATGACATGAAAAGCGCTAAGTTCCAAATAATGGGCAGAGAAGGAGAAGAATATCTTCAGGAAAATCATAGGAGAAAGATACCTAATTCTAGAAAAAGTGATTCCCATCCAGGTACAAGAAGCCTACAGAACACCAAATAGAGAAGACTTGAAAGTGTCTGTAAAACATCACAGTTAAAACATAACAAACAAAGACACAAAGGCAGGCCTATTAGAATAATATGGGGTATTTCACAGAAACCTTTAAAGTTAGAACAAGAAGGATCTGGACAGAAGTCCATCAAGTCCTCAATGATTATGACTGCCAACCCCGACTATTATACCCAGCAAAACTACCTATCTAAATTGAAAGAGAAATAAAAAACTTTTCATGATAAAAAAGATTAAAGAAATTTATGACTATTAGGCCATCTGTAAAGAAGATTCTAAAAGGAATATTTCAAACTGAAGGGAAGGATAGACATACCTGAGAGATCACAGAAACCAATAATGCCAGGACAAGCAACCTAAAGAGAAGATCTGAGAAAACATTACAAAATCAACAAAATGGCAGGAATTAATACACACCTTTCACGAATGACTCTAAATATTAGTAGTCTCATTTTCCCAGCACTCACATGATGCACAACCATCTGTAACTCCAGTTGAGGGGATACAACACCCTCTTCTGACTTCTTTGGACACTGAATGTATGTGATGCAATAACACACATGAAGACAAACACTGGTACACTGAACATAAAATTAAAAAAGTGTGTGTGCATGTCTGTGTGAAGAGAATCCCCAAACAATATAAGGTACTGTCATTACCCTTTGTTGCCTCCCAGAGCTGGAAATCAAGACCTTATTGTTAAGAACATCATATATTTTGGATAAGGACTTGGAAGAATTGAGCTGGAAAAAGCCTGGACGCTCCTCCTGAAGACTGGTTCTTATCCTTTCTGAAGATTCAATATCATCAATGGAGAAAAGCAATCAATAGTCCTCCCCAGCTAAAAAGCCCATGAATCACAACAGTGGACACAGTGGCTGGTGAGGAGACCCTAGAGGAGACCCTGCTACTGCCACTTTCCTACACCAGCACAATGGCCGATGACATTCTAAACACCTGTCCTTATGCCTATAGGAAAGTGGAGCTCTCCCCCCTGTCTTCGTTACTGTTCTAGTGCTGGGAAGGCAATTCATAGAAGAAAGCATTTGTCTTAGTTAGGGTTTCTATTGCTACACCAAAGCACTGTGACTGAAAGCAAGTTAGGAAGAGAGGGTTTAATCAACTTATACTTCCACCTTGCTGATCTTCACCAAAAGAAGTCAGGACAGGAATTCCAACATGGTAGGCACCTGGAGGCAGGAGCTGATGCAGAGGGCATGAAAGGGTGCTTCTTACAGGCTTGCTCATCATGGCTTGCTCAGTCTGTCCCCCCTCCCCCCAAAGGATTTCTCTGTTACCCTGGCTGTCCTGAATGCTTTGAAGACCAGGCTGACCTTGAACTCAGAAATCTGTCTCCCTCTGTTTTTAGAGTACTGGGATTAAAGGTATGCCCCACCACTACTGGCTCAGCCTGCTTTCTTATAGAACCCAGGACAACCAGCCTAGGAAAGGCACCGCCCACAATGGGCTGGGCCCTCCCTCATTGATCACTAATTGAGGAAATGCCTTACAGCTGGATCTCATGGAGGCATTTCCTCAACTGAGGCTCCTTCCTCTCTGATAACTCTAGTTTGTGTCAAGCAGACACACAACCAATCAGTATAGCATTTAATTGGGAGCTTGCTTGCAGTTTCAGGAGGTTAGTCCATAACTATCATGGCAGGAAACATGACAACAGGCATGCATGGTGCTAGAGCCGTACCTGAGAGCTTAATCTCTTCCTCAAGCACACTCAGCAAAGAGAGAGCAAGATGGGGCCTGACATGGGATTTTGAAACCTCAAAGTCCCCATCCCTAGATATACACCTTCTCCAGCAAGGCCACACCTCCTAATCCTTCCTAAAGAGCCTAAAGAGTCCACTAACTGGGACCCAAACATTCAGATATATGATCCTACAGGGGCTAATCTCATTAAATCCACCATATTCCCTGGCCCCCAAGGCTTATAACCACGTCATAATGCAAAATGCATTTAATCCAACTCCAAAAGTCTCCATAGTTCTTCACAGTCTTGACAGTTTAAAAGTCCAAAGTCTCTTCTAATACTCAAGACAATCTCTTTATTATAACCCTCTATAAAAGTAAAAGCCAATTACATATTTCTAACATACAGTGGCACAGAATATACATTACCATTCTGTGAATGAGGAAGGGAGCAAAGTGAGAAAATACTGAACCAAAGCAAGATCAAAGCCCAGGAGGGGAAACTCCAAATCCTTTAACTCCATGTCTGATGTCAAAGAGCTCTTCAGATTACACACTCTTTCCAGTTTTGTTGAATGCAACACTTCTCTCTCTCTATCTGGCTGGTGCCACACCGTGTTTGCAGCTCTCCTTGGCAGCTCCCCCACAGCAATGGCATCTCTAACATCTCAGGGTCTCCAATGCAATCCATCGTTCATCTTCATATCTTCACAGGGTGGCCTCCCGGGGCTGTTTGAATGTAAATGGCCCCCATAGGCTCACAGGGAGTGGTACTATTAGGAGGTGTGACCTTGTTGGCATAGGTGTGGCTTTACTGCAGGAAGTGTGCCACTGGGGGTGGACTTTGAGGTCTCAGATGCTCAAGCCATGCCCCATGTTTCACTCTCTTTCTACTGTCTGCCTATCTGGATGTAGAACTTTCTGTTACTCTCCAACATTTCTGCCTATGTGCTGCCATAATGACAATGAAATAAACCTCTGAATTGTAAGTCAGACTCAAGCAAATGGTTCCTTATAAAAGTTGCCGTGGTCATGGTGTCTCTTTATAGTAATAGAAACTCTAACGTACCCCTACCACATTCTTGGCCTCAGCAGCTTTCCGTAAGAATGGAGGAAGATTCCACAACTGCTTTACTTCAGTACCCTTGATTTGAAAGCAGTGTTCTCAACTTGTGGATCATGATCCCTTGGAAACTATTAAAAAAATAAACAGATATTTACATTATGATTCATAGCAGTAGCAAAAAGACAGTTATGAAGTAGCAATGAAAATAATTTTATGGTTAGGTGTTACTACAACATGAGGACTGTATTAAAGGGTCACACAGCATTAGGAAGGTTGAGAATCACTGCTTTAAAGCAAGAACCATGTAACCAAAGCTGCCAAGTTCTTCTGCTTGCTTCAGATGGAATCTGGCCCCATTCTTGAAATAATAGTTTGCATAAGGCTTGACTTGTTGATAGTTTCCTTTGTTGAATAAAATTTCCTGTTCATAAATTGGAAGCTTACCTTGTTGGGGTCTTACACTGAGGACTCCACTTCTTTCATTTCATTTTTCCTTGAACTTTTCTTAAAATTTGCATCTCTTTGAGCTCAAAACCTGGGCTCCCACATTTCATTCCCTAGTGGCTTTTTTCTTCTCAAACTGGATGTTTTACATTTCTTTTTGGCCCCACTTGCTGTTTTGCATTGTTGATGTGCAGAAGAATGATCAATAATAACAACACAGCACAGTAAATACTAGGCTGTCGTAAAATTTCCTTTGCTATTGATATTAGGTGAAAACTCTTCAATTCAGCCTCCAGCATATTTTTTTTAAACAAGGTTGGAAAACAGCCATTTTTTTTTTTTTTGCCAAAATATCACAAGAATTGCCCCAGGCCAGTTAGTTGCTAATATTGTTCACCTCTAAAACCCCTTGAATGGAGCCTCCACATTCCACAATTTTCTCAGCATCACTGTCTTCCACCCTCCTACCAGGATGGTGAATTAAGTCTTACTTAAAGCAGTCAGCTGCTTTCTTAATGCAAAGTCCGACGTTACACATTTCTCCAATAAGCAGCATGGTCAGACCTGCCACAACAATATACTCCACTCCTGGTACCGACATCTGCTTTAGTTACTGTTCTATTGAGGCGAGACACTATGAGCCAGGCAACTTGTAAAAGAGCTTCTTTGTGCAGCAAACAGAGACCATAGCAGAAATCCACACCTGGTCAAAATGTAGAGAACATCTCATATATATATATATATATATATATATATATATATATATATATATATATCTTCAACACAGCACGACACCTAAGGCGTAGGGGACATTTCTTAAGAGAGTGACTAAGAGACAGAAGACCATGACTCTTGCAAGATCATGTCTTCTATACATGGCAGGGAGCTGCACCAGTGAAATCTTATCAACATGACTGTCTAAACAAGACCTGCACAACAATAGTACCAGAGAACACTCCAACATGGATGAAATTGATTTCATAAAAACCCAATCCTAGATAAGGAGCTATCAACAATTAATGACTGCTGAGAGGAGACCTTTTTTTCCCCTCACAAATGAACCCCTTGATAGGTTTAACCAATCCCAAGTGGTCAGCGCTAATACATGTATACATGAACAACATTAAATGACTCAGCAGGTTGTATTTATGTATATATATATATATATATGTGTGTGTGTGTGTGTGTGTGTGTGTGTGTGTGTATGCATATATATGTAACAATAGTAAAGAGGCAATGAATTTGAGAGGAAAGTTTATGGAAGAGTTGAAAGAGGAAGAGGGTGAAGGAGAAATAATGTAAATATAGTATTCATCCATGAAATTTTCAAAAACAATTGAATGGAAAAGAATGCCAAACCAAATACTTTTGTTTTTCCTCCATGGTGTATCAAATGATTGTGTTCTGATAGATGGCAACCATAGTCCAGAGTCAGCTGCCTCTAGAGGCACAGGCTCTGTTGCTTAGAGTAGACCTGGAAATGGTCTCTAGGCTTTCTGTAAAATAAATTTATGTTTATTTTTAATTATGTGTATGCATGTTTGCATGTCTGTGTGTGGGTGATTGCATGTTGAGTGCAGGGCCTGTAGAGATCCTTGTGTTGTAAAAGTAAATCTGCTGGCCTGGCCTGTCACCTGGGTTCCCTGTCCCTATAAGAGACAAGCCCTGCCCACTTCCAATCTCCCCCTTCTACCTCCTCTCTAGGGCTCTCTCTCTCTCTCTCTTCTCTCTCTCTCTCTCTCTCTCTCTCTCTCTCTCTCTCTCTCTCTCTCTCTCTCTCTCTCTGTCATTCCACTTCTAGAGACTTAGCTTCTGCCTTTTTCCCTTCTTCTTCCTCCTCCCCTCTTCTTTCTTCTCTCTCCTGGGTATCTTTTTTTATCTTTCTCTCTCCCTTTCTCCCCTTTCCTTCCATAACCCACTAAATAAACTTTATACCCAAGCTTTCTCTGCATGGCATATCCGTTTGGCTCCCACCTGCCAGGGGACTCACATGCCCCCCCATCACCTGCTGCCGCCCCTCATGGGACTGGCCTCGGGTCACCCAGCATTCAGAATGTTAACACCTTGGACCTTGAGTTAGAAGTGGTTGTGAGCTTTGTCTCTCTCCTTTCTTTCTTTTTTTAGATTTTAAATTTAAATTTTATTTTTGAGGTTATAATATAATTACATTATTCCCTCTTCTTTGCCTCCACCCAAACCTTTTCATATATTCATCCTTTTTCTTTTTCAAATTCATGCTTGGTGGTGGTGACACACACCTTTAATCCAAGGTCTTGTAGGGAGGCAGAGACAGATAAATCTCTAAGTTTGAGGCCAACCTGTTCTACAAAGTAAGTTTCAGGATAGCCATTATAGAGATAGTATAGAGAAACTGATGCAAAAGACAAAACAAAATAAATGAAAACCATATTTATGGCATATATTCTTAAATACATAAAATCAGTTCAGTCTGTATGATGTTACTTGTATGTGTGTTTTTTAGAGCTGACCATTTGGTATTAGGTAGTCAATTGGTGTGGTCTTCCCTAGGGAAAACTATTTCTCCCAGTCTGAGCATCCTTTAGTTGCCTGTAGTTGTGTACCAGAGTTGTGGCCTTCTGGTCTTTCTCCAATCCACTTTGGGCTTGTCTAGTGTTGTTCTGCTTGTGTTTAGGCAGTCATGCTGGTGAGACTTTATGATGGTCATTGCTAGGAGACAATCTCACAGCAAACTCCCTAATCGTCTGGCTCTTACAATCTTTCTGCCCCCTTGTGGTGGTTTGAATAAGAATGGCCCCCATAGGTTTACATATTTGAAAGCTTGGTCATTAGGGGTGCGGTGCTATTTGACAGGGATTAGGAAGTGTGGTCTTTGGAGGAAGTGTTACTGTGGGTGAGCTTTTGGGTTTCAAATGCTCAAGCCAGGCCCAGTGGCTCTTTCTCTTCCTGCTGCCTGAGGATCTGGATGTAGAGTTCTCAGCTATCATGTCTGCTGCATGCTGCCATACTCCTCACCACGAGGATAATGGACTACCTCTGAAACTGTAAGCACACCCCAATTAAATACTTTCTTTTATAATAGTTGCCATGGTCATGGTGTCTTTTTCACAGCAATAGAACATTGACTAAGGCACAGCTCTTCTTCAGTCATCCCTAAGCCTTAGGAGTTGCATTGCTGATGTATTTGTTGGAATTGGGTACCACAACGCTGCATTTTGGTTGGTTGTGGCTTTCTGTAATGACCTCTGTGCTGAGTTTTTAAAGAGAGCTTTCTTCCCTGGTAATCACATCATTACTAAATTTCCTTGCAACCCTGAAGCTAAAGGTTTTCATAACTTAAGAACAAACACGTCAATAAGCAAGTATTGGTGTTTTATTTTTTCTGAATTGCAGGGTCATAAGGGGACTAGGACAGAGGTTAACTGAGATCCATGGTGTAAAGTGTCTTCAGAAACGAATGGGTGCAGCTGCCTCTTGCTTGACTGTTTGCTGGGATTCAAAACGGAGACTGCCGTTCTAACAGAGTACTGCCACAAAGTCGTTCAACAATGCTTCTTGAATGCTGTTCTAGTTAGTTTCTGCTGCTGCGATAAACACCAGGATGGAAAGAAACTTGGTTAGGAAAGAGTTTATTTCAGCTTACATCATGAAGGGAAGTCAGGGCAGGAACTCAAGGCAGGAACCTAGAGGCAGGAACTGAAGCAGAGGCCATGGAGGATTCGGCTTACTGCCTTGCTCCTCAGCTCTTTCTTTCTTATGTACCCCAGAACCACCTGTCTAGGGGCGACACACCTTCTAACGGGCTCCCGCCATCCATCAAGAAAACTCCCATAGACTTGCTTACAGGCCATTCTGATGGAAGCATTTCCTCAGTTGCGGTTCCCTTCTCCCAGACGACTCCAATTCATGTCATGGTGACAAACAAGTACCTACTGCATACCAGGCATCATTTTAACAGGCACACAGAATGAAGAATACCAAGCCTACTCTGGAGTTTATGATTGTAAATGAATATGTAATAAAATGTGACTTGTCGTTAGGGACTTTTCTAGCACCCCAGAATTCCCTAAGGAAGAAAGCATGGGTGCCCGGTGCAGCTTGAGATGCATTTGCAGACGGTGCTTTGAAGAGCCGAGTTAAAACAGTGCCCTTGCAACAGCCAATCTAATAGGACTCTGGTGCTTTAAAGGAGGACATTTGAAGGTCTGGTGGGGACAGAACCATGGCAGGAACCCATTGAGAAGGTGGCCACCTGCAGGCCACCTCAGAAGAAGCCCATCCTGTCACCAGAGATTTTAGTATCTAAGGCTGGACTCCAGCAGGCTCAAACAAGATTGGTTCAGTTACCCAAAACTTCAACATGCCTGTGAAAGAAACAAGTGGTGATGGAGGGGACATCTACTCAGTGCGACCCTTTGATGGAAAGGGACAGAAGAAAGGGACCATTGATCCTAAACCTACCTTTGTGGCTCTGATGTGAGGTCTAGATTTAAATAGATGGCAAAAGATGTGTAAACTAAGCAGTCCTGGTCAGGATGTGGTCTTGTCCATCATGGATTCACTTTTGTCTCAGCACCAGACTCCCCTGCTGAGTCTGCTAAGTGTTAAAGCAGTTGTGGACCTGTTTCCATGGAGGGTTCTGCCTCACCCTCGTGGAAATTGCCCTTTTTGAGGGGAGGGGCAGGGAGAGGTCTGACCTAAACATTTACTTTTCTTGGAATTCAGGGAGTCTCCTGAGGAAAGGTTAGGAACAGTGATTTATCACTGTGTTATGAGTCAAAGTACAGACTCAGGCCAGAGGCAGTGATGACAGCCTCTGTCTCGTGGGCCCATGTAAGGAGCCAACAAAAGCAAAAGCATCTTTTAAGTGCTTCGTGTCTTGATCTCAGACTCCCAGCTTATCTGTGTGTGTTGTTTAAGCAGCCCCGTCTGTGCTATTTTGTGCTGGGAGATTGATCAGGGACACAGCATGGGATAAAGAAGGGAGCTCTTGATTTGTGAGGGTGACAAGGCTGTCTGAGTAACCCTCCTCACTTTGCAACAAAGCATCTTAAGTTCCAAGAGCTTTGGTGAGACCCCTGCTGTCACCGGGCTGGAAACAACAGAGAGTTCAGGACTTTGGATTTACAGTGGATCTTGGTCACACAGAGCTAGGCAGCTTCTGCTCGGATTGTAGAGGCAACTGCTATGGATGGTACTTTATAGTTCACAAGTTATCCTGAGAGCAAAGTATCTAGGTGGAAGATCTGCCCCTCTTCCACCCTCTTCTTTTCTCCCTCCCCCTTTTTCTTCTGCCCCTCCCCCCTTCATCTCACCACGCACTTCTCCTCCTCTCACATTATCATCTCATTAAGGCTTAAAGAAATTGAATGGGTGTAGGTCAGGAGAGAGAAAAAGCTAGGGGTGGGGCTTAGAGCTGGATGCTACTCCATTGTTCTTTGCGTAGCCTAGAATGCATTTTATCTTCAAACCAAGCTTTATCAGCTCCCAAAATTCACTTGGTGCTCTAACGGCTCTATTGACATTCTTGAAAGAAGCCTTATCAGCTCCACAGGACTCTGGGTATCAGAGTTATTTCCCTGCTCTATGTCCCAGAGTCTCCAGCTCCCATAGGCCAGGAACACCCATGCTGGCTGGGGATGAGACCCTGAGTAGCCACTGGATAAATCACCCTAAGTGTGGAGAGTTAATCTGTCTGACTCTAAAATGCATTCAATAAGTGTAAAACAAAACTAATTGGTTCTCTTCCGTACAAATTTAATCATACTATAAAATGTGATCGATGCAAATAAAACCCATTGAGTGAGTTCAGTGTCAGGGATCCATAAAAGGGAAAAACGGTCTCACGCACCCTCGCAGGAATCCATTCGCGTGCGCGTCAATCACTTCCAGTGCCAGAGGTGACAATAGTCAGGCTGGGTGGGAGGGACACTGGGAATTTCTTCCTTTTGTGCCAATTGTTCAGAGAAGCTAATTCCTTCATTGACTCTGGGGCTCATGCGCCACAGCCAAAGGCATCCTAAGCCAATGCATCCTAGACCATATTCATCACAGGTGCGCTGTGTGCATCTGTAACTCCTGGGCTGAGCTGGAGACAGATGGTTCTCCTGGTGGATACAGATAATAGGGTTTGTGAAATATCAGAAACGTGGCCCAAAGGGTAGAATGGTAACACAGGGGCCTCTTTTATGCACATTTATTTGGTGTAATAACAAAGCCATATTTAATCTGGTGACTTTAAAAACATCAAACCTAGGTGTCTGCCACTGCCATTATGATTAGGGCACGAGGGGACATTGTTCTAGTTACCACAGAGTTAGAGAACAGAACTGAGTGTGGCGTCTGAGGCAGACACTTCACTGGAAGGAGAGGGGCCAACATGGTCTGGCCTGTGGCAGAGTCATAGCTCTCACAGAGGACAGCAGAGGTTTCATTTGGTTTGGGAGGGGTCTAGACTTGTGAGTCATGAGGATGGTGTAAGAAAACTGAGCAGAGAAGCAGACAGATTCTGTCTCAACAGGGTGAGACTGCTGTATTGGAACAACAAGGGGTCCAACCTTTCCTGGGATGAAGGTTGAACATGCTTAGAGAGGCTGGGGGTTGGATACATACATACATACATACATACATACATATCCCTTTCCAAATCCTGAGCACTGTTTAGGCCATTATTCTGAGCTTTGTCTATAAGTCAATAGAACCCATTCTCATGCTTACTACAAACTCTTCCTCCTTAGGCTTCATCCTGAACACTGAACACTGGTTCTCTGTCAATAAGAACCTGTTCTTTTTTTTTCTTTTGCTTTCTTTTCTTTTTTTCTTTTTCCTTTTTGGTTGTTTTGAGACAGGGTTTCTCTGTAGCTTTGGTACTTGTCCTGGAACTCATTCTGTAGACCAGGCTGGTCTCGAACTCACAGAGATCCACCTGCCTTTGCCTCCCAAGTGCTGGGATTAAAGGCGTGCACCACCACCGCTGGCTAAGAACCCATTCTTAAGGTCACAGGTGCGTTTCCATAGAGATGTACTTTGCAAGGGGGGTGATGTAGCCACGCCTAAAGCTTTGTTGTGATAACTGTCACGTGGAGACCCCCCCCCCAAAGATTTGCTGAATTTAAATGTTTACAGAAAAAATAAACTGCTTGGTCAGACTCCAGAAGTTTCTGCTCCAGCACCAGCAAAGTCAAGTGTCATTCTAAACCTCATGAGGATCGTTTCCCTGGTAGCTGTGAGTATTCATTCTCCTGTAAGTAATCCCTCAGCCATCCTCCTGCAAGCCTCCCTAATGTAATTCAATGGATCATTAAAAAAAAAGACATAAAAACATTAGGGATCAAGTTTGGAGGAGGATATGGATCAAAGGGAGTGGGAGGCAAATAAGAGAGGGGAACAGAACAAAACAAAACAAAAAAAGAAGCATCCCCATACCTCATAATTTAAACGCTCTGTCTTTAGATGGTGGTGCTATCGTGGGGGGTGCTGGTCAGATGGGAGCGTTGTGGACTGTGTTCTCCCTGTAGAATACAGTTCCTACGGGCTCTTTTAGAGAAGCCCAGGAAGGTCACATGTTACGTGTTGAATGGTCCCTCAGGAAAGCCACTCCACAGTAGCCACCTCTCTGGCTACTGTCAGTTCTGGCTGCTGACAACTCTACCATCCACAGCTTCTGCCTTCTGCTTCCCGGCCCCTGCCTTCTGTGCATGGCTGGGGCTCTGTCTCCTTCCCCGTGATTTATCCCCATGGCATCTCTTCCCATTCTACTCTTCCATTTGTCTGCTTTCAATAATTATTTAAGCTTTATTAGGTATTTGTCAAGTAAACTGTCAGCTTCTGAAGTTTGCTTAGTGTAGCCAGAGGTTTAGAAAGGCAATTTGTATGCATCTCGGGGCTTTCACGGCAAATCCTCTCCCTGGATTGAAATTATAATATGAACATGATGTTTTATGGCCTAGTAGAATGAAGATTCCACACTCGAGGCTTGGATATATTCTTTTATTTCTTTTGAGTTTTCCTGAGAAAGAAATATGTGAACAGCCCTGACGGCCTGGTGCTGTAGGGGGGGTGTGGCAGCGTGCTTGCCACAAGGGAATCAAGAGCAGACAGATGAACAGCCCTGCACTTGGTCTTTAGATTCATGAGGCTGAATGCCAGCCAAGTTCAACACCGCTGTCCCTGTGGCTTTCTGAATCTGCTGGAATGCAAGATTCATCTCAAGGTGGGGCAAGGAAAAGGGGCTGCAGGGCAGGGGAGGGCTGGGAAGGCATGAAGCTCAGCAAGGTTTGAGCTGCGGTGGGGCAGATGAGCAGCTCAGAGCTACTGTATGCAACAGATGCATTTGTGCAGGGGCGGCAGTGGGCGGGATTCAGGGTCAAGTTCTTTCCAGAACCAAAACCACAGTACTGGTCAGGCCGAGGATGTGAGCTGTCCAGACCTTTTTGTTTGATTCCATTTTGATATGACCTTCGGCACTTGGTGTGTTCAATAGCATATTGTTTGTGATTGTTAATCTTCATTGTTAACTTGACAGGATTTAGAATCACCATGGAAACATGCCTGTGGGTATCACTATGAGGGTGTTTCCAGAAAGGTTCAGCTGAGCGGGGAAGATGCTCCTTGAATGAGGGCAGGACCGGTCCATAGGCTGAAGTCTCACACTGAATAAAAAGAAGGGAGGGAGCTGAGTCCCAGCCTTCATTTCTTCCTGCTTGCTCGCTGTAGATGCAGTGAGAACAGTTGCCCCCTGCTCCTGTCCCTACACCCTTTCTGCTACAATAGGTGGTTCCCCAGACCATCTCCTTCCTTTTGTAATTTATTCACGTATTCTTTCAGGACAATATTTTTCTTCGAGAAAATCACTCCTTCTTATTTTCAATTGGTAAAGTGGAGGCAGGGGTGCCGGTACCCCTCGCTTCAGGCATGCAGTGCAGGTGTGTGACAAACTGACTTAACATCCTCCTAACCAGGCCAACGCAAAGCAACAACATTCTGGGGCTTGAAATAATGAGGACAGAAGTGCAAGTCCAGGGCTGGGGGAGGCCTCCAGAAAAGCTGAAGGCCATGGAGAGGACCGAGAATCGAGGAGAGGCTGCAATCCAGCAGCAAGCCCCAGACAGGGCTTGGTCTCTAGTCGAGAGCTGCACTTTTCAGGTCCCCAAAACAGAGAGCCTGTGTGACTGCGTAACAGATGTCATTGCTACTGCAATGATTCATGGCCGTCTTCTCTTCATTTCTGTTCCTGCCACTGTGATAAGACCCCCTGACATCCCAAGGCATGCTAAGGGAGAGCAGTGATTGGTTGGATGTGCATGAAGGCAGATGAACGAGGACCTCCGCTGCATTCTCCAGGAGCCTCCATTCTTCTGGACTCCGATTTGTCTTAGTGGGTGACTTGGAGGTTAGCATCATAATGAATTGGTAGGGATGCCAGTGGAGAAGGAAAGGAAGCTGCAGTTTGGTTGCGACATTTGGAGGCAGCATGGCTTTCCTGTATCTCTTTAGATGGTGATGTCACCCGTGGCAGTGAGACACTTCATTATTATTTCCTTGTGAGACAGGGTGTATCTCCTCCCAGGATGGCCTTGAAGTCCCTGTGTAACTGCTGATCCCCTGCCCTCCCCTGTTCTGTAGTTATAAACCTGTACCTCCATGTTTCACATGTGAAGCACAAACAAGCACTCCACCACGGAGCTGCATCCTTAGCCCCAGGAACCCGACACTATCTGACTCAGTGGCTCATGGTGAGAAGTGAGAAACCCTGCTCTGATGTCACAGTCCTGGGACTCTAGCAGACTCCTACTTTTACTATTTCTCTCAATTTCTGAGCCTCAGTTTCTTTATTGTGAAGCGGCGATAACAGAATTAAAAGGTTGTGAGTCCTCCTGTGCGGGGAACATGGCCAGGGCTCAATGGTTAGGGACTCTTTTGGTCATGATGTGGAAGTGATGGTTGTCATTCACTGATGACCGCGAGGTCCTGGAATTAGTGTTCTCACACCAGGTCCCCCTTCCTATCAACACATGTGTGTGTGGTGGGGTATGGTGATAGTGTCTGCAGGAGAGATCAGTAGAAGAATGTTGGCAAAACACCTGGTACACAGTAGATACTCCCTTCCTAAACATCTAGGGAATGAAAAGTCTCAAAGTCCACAGGAGTAACCCTAGACCGGTGGTTCTCAACCTGGGGGTCACCACCCTTTAGGGGTCGAACAACACTTTCATAGGGGTTGCACATCAGATATCCTTCATATCATATATTTACATTACGACCATACAGTAGCAAAATTACAGTTATGAAGTAGCTATGAAAATAATCGTACAGTTTTGGGTCACCACAACGTGAGGAACTACTGTATTAAAGGGTCACAACATTAGGAAGGTTGAAACCACTGCTCTAGACAGGAGCTAGACAGACAGGCTTGCTGAGAAGAGACAGGAGTATGGCGAGTAGGCTCCCCTTTTAATATGCCTAGACTAGAAGTCAGAAGTGTGGCACTGGTCCCTTCTGCGGAGTCAGTGACACCTCACTGGGGTCTCAGGACAGTTCCTGGAAAGTTCTGGAACTCACGGTCACTTTTTCCCCATTGTTCTCTCCTTGTTTTCTCTCTTCTTTCCTCCGTTGCTTTTCATGTCTTTTTATTTTTCCTTTCCCCACTTTCATGTTCTTTTTCTACCTACACATCAAAGCTTGCTTCGTGTTGCTTGGCCACAAGGGTGTCTGTCAGATGCAGTATAAACATAAAAACCCACCGAATTTTCCCCCCTAGACACCATTAATGACAGGTGACTTCTGCAGCCCTTGCAGCACCAGGAAGCTGACTTCTGCCCTTGAACTTCTGACTCTCTAACTCCTGTAAGCCTGAGTCTCCTAAAGGCTTACCTTGCTCAGGGATGCCTAAGGCACAAGCACTTTGGGAGCCCTTGTCTCAATTATCCCATTGCTTCAGATGGCCACGTCACTGGGGGCTATGACCCTTGTGCCTCAAAAGTGGTTTCCCCACATCAAGGCCATCTCGGCTTTCTTAGCACACTGACTCAACTTCTGTGCTAGGGTCAGTCCTTGGCTCTTGTTCAGGAGCGAGGAATCCTGTCCTCTGTCCTGCTCTTCAGTCATTTGCTTAGGAGAATCAGCATCAGGGACTTCTGACTCCAAGCTTAGCCATGATAATGTCCTGCTCCCTCATCAGACATGTCCACTCCATGGCTGTGTGTGTGTGTACATGTACAAATGTGTATGTGTATCTGTGCCTGTGTGTGAAGGCCAGGCATTAGTGTGGGATGTTTTGCTTGATTGCTTTTCCACCTTATTGTTTTGAGACAGCCTCTCACTGAACCTGGAATTCAATGACATGGCTGGACTGTCTGGCCCCAGGGATCTTCTTTTCTCTGTATTTCGTAGTGTCGGGATTACGGACCCTCCACGCGCCTGGGTTTTAATGTGCGGGCTGCTGATCTGAACTCAGGTCCTCATGCTTGCAAGAACTTTATTTATTGAGTCGACTTCTAAGCCTCCCTTCAAGAACTATTTGTGCTCAGTTTCCATATGGGACTTTCATCCTTGCTTTCTCTATGGCAAATCTGTACGACAAACCATAGCCTGGTTTGTATTCCCTTGTCACTGGGTTATTCCCAGGTCCCCAAGGTCAACAGCTGGCTTAGAATTCTTTCCTCTACATGGTGGCCAGGCTGCTGACTTGGGGGTATGCTGGCGACCACTCTCTGTAGGAGGCTGAGGCAAGGAAAAGAGCAGCTGGGAGGAGCAATCAAGAGCTCCTGGTCCAACTGAGGCGTATAAATCGCCAGGCTGCCGTGAAGCCTTTTAAATGTTTTGACAGTCCCCAATCCATCAGAGCCTTTAATTGGGTTTTGACTGAGTTGTTCTATATGTAAATACCAGTTACTGGTGAGGTTGTTTACAGCCAAACTGTCTGTTTATGCAAATTGTGTTCCAAGATCACAGCGTTTTCATTGCAGGATAAAAACATTCCTTTTATTTAATGCCAAAATTGCTTCTTCCTTGGGCTGGGGTTGGTTTTCCTCTTTGGCTTTCAAATAAAGCAAGGCAATTTGGTAAGCTGGTGGGGAGGCAGTGCCCACCTAGTGGAGGCCATGTAGCCTCCCTCAGAAGTTGGCAATGGATGTGAATGTTTTGAGTCCTACAGATTCCTGGGTACCTCAGCCAATCTCTCCTCTCAACATAGAACCTCCTGGAACAATGGGAGCTAACTACCCCCTTGAAGTAGCTTGGTCCCCCTTGAGTGATCCCATTATAAAGAAGAGTCTCTCCAACAACTGGGAGTTACATTCTCCTCCCCAGACAAATAATTTAATCCCTTCTTCTACCACCCAGATGGAGAAAGCTCTTATTTCTTCCAAATCCACCTCCTTACAGCCCAGAGTGACGTTTTTGGGTTTCATACCTTCAGGCTAAAGTCTTCTAGTTCTTGGTGGTCTGTGGTTAGGATCCCATCTTCCGTGCCTTTCCAGGTTATACCCCATTCCTGGACCCCAATTTTGTTCAACTGCTTCTAGGAATTTCTCCGTGGCTTGCCTAATGAGAAAAATAACAACAACAACAACAACAAAAATAATCCTGTAGCTTATGCCCAAGGCATTCTCTTGATGCTGTCCAAGGTGCTGAGTAGACCTGGATAGGGCAGTGATTGACAAGGGGAGAGAGAGGCCCTGCCTTCCTGGAATTTATCTTCCCCTAGAGTTACACACAGCTGAGAATTTTTTTTTGGGGGGGGGAGGGTTATCGTATTGAGAGGGTCATTGTAAGAGTGGTGTCAAGCTTTTTTTCTAATTGAACTAACTGTTCTGTCTCTCAGTAAGCCGCTATATAGTGATATCAGGTTTGGGAACAAAGTTCCTGTACTAAGGGACAGGGAGTGGGGCTTCTGGGACCAAGATCACTAGATTGATGTAGGCAGTGTTCTCAGGTGAGATTAATTCTCTTTTAGGACTGGGTTAGGTCTCTTGAGAGTAGTTTATTATAGTCAGCTGGGCTCTTCCCTGGTGACATATAACCTTTCTTTCCTTTTCCCAACTGGGCCAAGAAGCCCAAGAGAGCCTCATAGAGGCCAGTGCCACGCTCTTGAACCCCGGGGATTAGAAATGAACTACAAATTACTCAGCTTCAGACACATTGTTCTAGCGACCCAAAACAACTAAGACACAAACTAACCATCCATTTGGCAATAAAGGAAGTTGTCATCAGGAGGCAAACCCCCCTGACCTTCCTTTCCTTCACCACTATAACACCCTCCCCTTCCTCCCTTATTTTTTCTCCCCCCAGTGGAGAAGTGTGCCTGCTGAGACTCCCTGCTTTCTCCCATGCAGTGTCTTACATTCTTTCTGCCCCTTTGCTGTTGCCATTATGGTGGGTCTCCACCTGCTGGAGAATTTCTCCCACTCTGGAAAAGCAGTTTGAAAACCACGCCCCCTCTGTGTCACACCTTGCTTTTGTCAAGCTTGGCTCCAGCAGCCACCTTAACACCATGTCCAGCAGTTTTAAGATTAGATGCCTGAACTGAATCTCAAAGCAATAAAAGAAACCTGTATGCTGCAGCTAAGCCCTGGCATCAACAGGCTTTGAGATGTCTTCCAGGTGATAGATAAGCCGCTGGGGCAGAAAGCTACTGGTCCTCTTTCATTGTCCCCTCCCAACAGAAAAGCTGCTTAAGATTAGCCCCAGATACTGTCTCTTCCTTCTCATCTTCCCATTCCACGGCTGCCCAGCTCCACTCCACCACTTCTCTGAAACCGCTTTGGGAACAGCACCCTGATGACTCTCCTGCTCTTCTGACCCAAGGGGCTCCTTAGATGACCTCTGAACCTCACAGTGTCTTCCCAGATCAGCCCCTTCTCCAGCTCTTTGATAGGTTTCCATTTCTAGAGCGCCCTGCCTGTGTTTGTTCTCCTACCAATTGGTGAGTTGATCTATGATACTCTGTCCAGCCACGATAACTTCATGGATCCTGTACCTCGCGCTCCAGTCTTCCTCTTCTATGACATGTTGAGCGGTTCATGCTCTCCACCCTAACTCTGGTTTCCTGTGCCCACTTTCATCTCTCCAGCTGACACTATCGGGGCATCTGATCCTTTCCTGGAGACTCCCTTAGAGAGTGTCTCCCTGTGTCTCCTTTACAGGTTATGAGCATTGGTATGAACATTCTAGATGCTGGTCACCAACCTTCTCCATCACTTTCTCAGCTTGGACCTTCATGATCTCCTCCCCTTATTCTTCTCCTTTTCCCACCTGTTGGACCACTTTCTTTAGGCACTTCTCCATGGGTACTACCTCAAGGAACTCTTTATAATTCAAAGTTGTCCATAACCTTATTCCCCTAAAGCCCAGTTTTTAATGACTCACTGAAGCACAAATGTTAAAAATCCAGGCAACTGAAAATGTGTGCATTCGAGACGCTGGACAGCTTATGGAAAAATACCAATAGAGACAGGAGAGGAGTGGGGCAGGCGGTCTGGTCCACATACAGACAGACAGCCAGAGAGCGGGCAGTGTTGCTGCAGGGTAGGGGAAGGGGAAGCTTTTCTGACCTTCTAATTCTGAGAAAGGACTTTCCCAACCCAGGCGCTCCTTCAGACGATAGTGCATTTCCAGCATTTCGGGCCCTCAGTTCCTTCAGCGGAGCTGCTGGTTATGTGCTCATCTGCCCACCAGGGGCCAGGAGTGGATAATGGATGGTGCTGGCACGTGTGGTGCCTCTCCCAAGGATGGCGGAACGCAGAGTTGTTCCCACATCACCCCTTCCTTCCTTCTGTACAGGTTCAGGCTGAATAACTGACTCAACTACTCCACACGCCTAGACCCTGCTGCCACCTATCCCAGCCTCATGGCCCACTCTGCAGCCACACTGCGTCCCCTGACTCACACCCCAGTCTGCAGCCACACTGCGTTCCCTGCCTCACACCCCACTCTGCAGCCACACTGCGTTCCCTGCCTCACACCCCACTCTGCAGCCACACTGCGTTCCCTGCCTCACACCCCACTCTGCAGCCACACTGCGTTCCCTGCCTCACACCCCAGTCTGCAGCCACACTGCGTTCCCTGCCTCACACCCCAGTCTGCAGCCACACTGCGTTCCCTGCCTCACACCCCAGTCTGCAGCCACACTGCGTTCCCTGCCTCACACCCCACTCTGCAGCCACACTGCGTTCCCTGCCTCACACCCCACTCTGCAGCCACACTGCGTCCCCTGACTCACACCCCCATCTCCAGCCATAGTGCACCCCCTGCCTCACACCCCACTCTGCAGCCACACTGCGTTCCCTGCCTCACACCCCACTCTGCAGCCACACTGCGTTCCCTGAGTCACACCCCCATCTCCAGCCATAGTGCATCCCCTGCCTCACACCCAACTCTGCAGCCACACTGCGTTCCCTGCTGCACACTGCATTCTGCAGCCATGGTGCATTCTCTGCCGCACACCCCACCCTGCAGCCACCACTGCATTCCCTGCCCGATACCTCACTCTACAGCCACACTCAATTCCCTGCCTCACACCCCAGTCTCCAGCCACACTGCGTTCCCTGCCTCACACCCCACTCTGCAGCCACACTGCGTTCCCTACAACAACTGGAGAGAAGTTCTCATCTCTAGGCATTTGCTCATGCCGTGTCCCAGAAGCAGAACCTAGAAATTTTCTATTCCACCTTCCAGATTCTTCAAACGTCAGCTGACACCATCAGGGCACCTGATTCCCCAGCTGATTCTCTGGGTATCTGGCTCTGATATCTCTGCTATTGAATGTGGAAGTTTCCTCTCCTGTAAGTAGAGCCAAGTCCGTTCAGCTCTGAGTCCCTGGCACTGGGAAGAAAAATCTCTGGCGCTAACATATACTTGTGAGATAAATAGGTAAATGGGCAAATAAGTAAGGACATTTGGAAAGAAAGTAAGTGCTAAGAGCACCCAGGGCTTCACCCCCGCAGTTGTCGTGAGTTCCTTCAAATCTTTCTGCCTAAGAATGCGGTTGAAATGGCCCTTGAAATGGTCACTCCTGTTTTGACTCCGTCACTTGGTGAACTGTGCTGGGCTCCGACATTGTCCTGTTTATTCATGTACTTGTGAGGTACATGCAGCTAAATGGTTTTGCTTTGGAACTGTGCAGTGTGAAAAGACCCTTCAGTGTAGAAGACCAGAGAAAGCAAGCCGTGGAGAAAGCTTAAGATATAACACACTGACTGAAACGGGATTGGGGCAGGCCAAAACATCTTGCAGGAATAGACCCCGGAAGAGTAACCATCATGCAGATCTTCATGTGCCCATTCATTTGAAGAACTTGTGAGAGGAGAAATCTGGGAAACTTGTGGCAAGAGTCCAATGTGGGCTGGAATTGAGCAGGAGCGAGAGGCGGTCACGGTGGCCAGTTATGATTGTTTACTTGACATTGCTCAAAGTGCCAGACTATATTGCGCGTGAATTCGGCCTCCAGGATACAAAAGACACTATATTTTACAGGCGAAGAAGAGATGGGTGCAGAAGCATGAGATAACTTACCTAAGGTCACAGAAGCAGAACAAGGCAAGGCTTCACCCTGCTTCCCCTTTCTATCTCGCTCACCCATAAAGGACAGGTGGTCTGCCTCTCCCTCCAGCAGTGACCAACCCTGTTTCCCTTCCAGTCCTTGTCCTACCTTCCCCAGGACCCACTAGCCAATGCCACCCCCTTTTCCCTTTGTATTTGGAGCACATCAAGTTCGGTTTTTTTTTCTCTAGGTTTTTGAAACTGTAGGCACGTCTTGCCTTAAAGTATGCGATGATGCTTTTGTCCTTGAGGAAGCTGACTAGCTATCTGGCCCCTCAGGGTGATTCTAAAATGACAAATCATTTGACTAACAAGGCAGGTCCCTCATTCCTGCTTGGAAGCAGTCAGTCAACTCTCCACCCTTTGCAGCCCTTACACCTGTGCTCGGTTTTGCCACTATCCTGACCTTGACAGCCTCTGTCCAGAAGCCCCTTTGCATCTTTCGCCCTCCGTGGCCAGAATGGAGACACAAAGAAGCCCTTTCTAAAGCTGGTGGTAAGACTCCAGGATGTCTCTTGGGGGCTCAGAGCAAACATATTATCTGGGGGTCTTGCTGTAATTCTGATTCTGGCTAAACAGGGACCGGAAAGCCTAACTTCTGCATCCTTTTTTGATTTTTATTGAGCTCTACATTTTTCTCTGCTCTCCTCCCTGCCTCTGCATTCTAACAGGAACCAGCTACACCAATGCAATGCAGTTGGCAAGGATCAAGAAAATGTGGGATCATCTTCGGAATTAAATTAAAATCCTCCCTCCCCCCGTAAATCCTTTCTGGCTGTTTGTTTCTTCTTTTACTGTGAAATCTGTTTTAAAAGATTGAATTGTAATTGAAGGTGAGTCCTGGGGAAGTCCCAGGAAGACGGAAGGACTCAAGGATGATCTAGTGCTTCTGGGAAGGACTGGAAGCCCAGAGAAGGCAAGCATTTATAATCTAAATATGTAAGACTATGTGTCTCAGGCATCTAGAAACAGCAGACTCATTTGGGGGCTTCAGCTTGTTGGATTGTATGCCATCCTGATTCTGATTTTCTTGGGAAAGGCCAGGTCTAAACAAAAGGCCAGAAAAAAACCAATAATTTGCTTGCTAAGAAGTGAAGGACAGCGCTGGTGGGGAGAGTAGAGGTGTGGGCAGGGGAGCTGGGGAGCTGGGGAGCTGGGGCGCTAGGGTAGTGACAGAGGGAAGGAGGGAGGTTGCTTGAGGCAGAGCCAGCCCCACCCAGGACTGACAGGCTCAGAGACTCCCTGGGACTAACTCAAGTCCCAGGGAAAGTAGATTTCCCCATCTCCCAAATATCAGACGTCTTTGATTTGAAAAGAGCTCATGGTTTAAGCAAACATGCTTTAAAAAAAGTAAATCAACAAAACAAAATAAAACCTCTTATACAACAAAAGAAGCAGTAAAGGGGCTGGAGAGATGGTTGGCTCAGCAGTTAAGAGCACTGACTGCTCTTCCAGAGGGCCTGGGTTCAGTCTCTAGCAACCACAGGACAGCTTACAACCATCTGTGACTCCAGTTCCAAGGGATCTGGCATCCACTATCCTCTTCCTCAGGTACCAGGCATGCAAGTAGTGCACAAACATATATGCAAGCAAACACCCATACATGTAAAATGTTCTGCCAAAAGGGAAACAATACAGAGAAAATACACTGCCCCTTCAGGTCTCCTCCACCAGTCTATCAGCCTCTGCTCCCAGAGATGACAGCCGGCCTGTCTTCCCTGTGCTTTCAAATGATGTTACACGGACACATTCTGCACTGACAGACTGGTCAAAGCAACAGCCTACGCTTGCTGCAGAAGCTCGCACATCTTCCATTAGATGCTTGTTCCTGGTGTAGGTTAATTGCATATGATGAGTTTCATCTTGATATTTACCTACATGTATACGTTTTTTGATCATGTCCCCTTCTTTTTCCACTCCTTTCTCATTGGTATATGTTTTATTTTCCTTCTGAATCTGTCTTTATTATAAATCTCTGTCTTTTTCTGACCACCATGAGTCTTTAATCTGATAAGCAGTTTGGCTAGGATTAAAGTTGTAGTTTTGGTGACTGGCTCCACCCCATTCCTTAGCTTTTTGAGAGTCTAGCTTCATGGTGGAGGTACTGGTAGGAGCCACATTTATTGCCATAACTCTGTGGAGTTTCTAGGTCCATACTACCACCATGAAGTCTGGTGACAGCTGATCAAAAATACCATTTAAGTGTTCGGTGGCAGAGCCTCTTAGAAAAGCTGCAAAGGTTTTGCTGGTAGTGCTGAGTCAGGAAGCCTCCTTTAAAGAATCCATGCCTCTGCTCACCTCTAGCAAACAGAGCCCATCAGAGAAAAAGATGACTATCAAGAAGCAGGTGCCGAAGCTGAGGCCCCCAGTTAGTTCCTTGGGCAGCTGAGGATAGGGAACCTGAAATGACCCTATCCTAGAGCAATACTGACGAATATCATGCATATCATCCTAGAACTTTCATCTGGCGATGGATGGAGATAGAGACAGAGACCCACACTGGAACACTGGATAGAGCTCCCAAGGTCCCAAGGAGGAGCAGAAGAAGGGAGAACATGAGCAAAGAAGTCGGGACCACGAGGGGTGCACCCACCCACTGAGACAGTGGAGCTGATTTACTGGGAGCTCACCAAGGCCAGCTGGACTGTTACCAAAAAAAGCATGGGATAAAACTGGACTCTTTGAACATGACGAACAATGAGGGCTGATGAGACGCCAAGGACAATGGCACGCGGTTTTGATCCAACGCAATGTGCTGGCTTGGTGGGAGCCTAGCCAGTTTGGATGTTCACCTTCCTAGATATGGACGGAGGGGGGAGGACCTAGGACTTACCACAGGGCAGGGAACCCTGACTGCTCTTTGGACTGGAGAGGGAGGGGGAGAAAAGTGGGGGGAAGGGGAGAGGGGTGGGAGGAGGGGGAGAAGAATGGGAGGAGGGGGAGGGAAATGGGAGGCTGGGAGGAGGTGGAAATTTGTTTTTTTTCTTTCTTTTCTTTATTCTCCTTTTATCAATAAAAAAAAAAGGAAAAAAAAAGAAGCTGTTTTTGACTCTGTTCTTCTCTGCCTAGAATCCTTTTTAAAAAAAGTTTTCTCAGACTTTATGTGGAAATTCTTGCCAAACATTTGGGTGCCAATTATATATGGAAGTTTCTGTCCTGCCCAGTCCCTCAGCTGTTCAGTCCCAAAGAAACACACAGAAGTTTATATTAATTATAAACTGTTTATCCTATTAGCTCAGGCTGATTTTTAACTAGCTCTTACAACTTAAATTAACTCATACATAAATAGTTTAAATTAACTCATACCCATTTCTATTAATGTGTGGAGCACCCCAAGGTGCGCTTATTGGGAAGATTCTAGCCTACATCCATCCTGGCTCAGAGCTTCATCGTGTCTGCCCCAGAGAGGAGAGCTATCAAGTCTGAGCTCACTTCCTCTTCCTCCCAGCATTCTGTTCTGTTTACTCCACCTACCTAATTTTCTGTCCTATCAGGGCCAAGGCAGTTTCTTTATTTAACCAATGACCTTCCTCCATCATTTCCCCTTTTTCTGTTTAAACAAAAAGGAAAAAAGGCTTTAACTTTAACATAGCAAAATTACATATAACAAAGCAGTTATCAAGCAATATTTAAACTATCTATGTTTAGTCATGTGGCTTGGTACTTTCTCTCAGCAATGCATTCTCATCTTGCTTTCTCTGTGTCTGGGTGGTGACTGTGTTTCTGCCTTTCCTCCTCTGAGAATTCTCTTAGTCTTATTGCCCTGCCCGTACTTCCTGCCTATACTTCCTACTGGCCAATTAGCATTTTATTAAACTAATATGAGTGACAAATCTTTACAGTATATAAGAGCATTATCCCACAGCATAATAGTGAAAAAAACCCAATTACAATTCTGTACTTGAAATCATGCAGCAGGCAGTATGAGCTTCACTAGTTTTGTTTGAGATCTGCAAGATTTCCATATGCTATTGCCACTATAGTCCCTTTTTGTAGATAAGTACTGTCTTATGTTTCCTATCACCATGAAGAGACACTGTGCCCATGGCAACTCTTACGAAGGAAAACATTTAATTAGGGCTGGCTTACACTTTCAGACTTTTAGTCCATTCTCATCATGGAAGATCATAAAAGCATGCAGGCAGACATGGTGCGGAAGAAGGAACTGAGAGTCCTACATCTTGATCTGCAGGCAGTAGAAGGAAAAACTGTCCCACTAGACCTAGCTTGAGCATATGAGACTTCAAAGTCCACCCCTACCATGACACCCTTCCTCCAACAAGGCCACCCCTACTCTAATGAGGTCACACCTCCTAATAGTGCCATTCCCTGTAGACTCAAAACATGGGTCCTTGGGGGTTATACCTATTCACACTATCACAAGTACTATTCCATTTTATGGGTATAGTGGCTTTACCATAATATTTTTATCTATTATTTTCTTGGTAGACATTTAATTTGTTTAGAGTGAACTAAAGCTACCCAGCATCTAGTGTAATTCTTTGTATAGACAGTTTTATTCCCTGTTTCTGTGATAATAGCCCAACAAAGTAACTTATGGACTTATTATGGCTCATAATTTCATTATAGCAGGGAAGTCTATCTGAGAACTTGAAGTAGCTTGTCAGTCCACCCAAGAACAGAGAGAATGCATGCCACTAGGAAATGGTGCTACCCAGAGTGGGCGGGGTCTTCCCACATCAATGACTGGAATCAAGATAATCCAGCTCAGATATGCTCAGAGGTCAACCTAGACTAGATAATCCCTCGCTGAGATCCTCTTCTCTGGTGATTCTAGATTATGCCAAGTTGACAGAACCCATCACCTTAGTATCTACCCTTATTTTTCTTCATTTTACACATGATGGAACCTGGCGACTGTGCACATCACACCGTAGAAGCTGCTGCCAGAGTCATGGTGGTTGTGCCATATTACATTCCCAAGGGCAACAAGGAGTGTTTGGACTAAGCTCACTGATGTTAACAACTTTTACATCTTAAAAATAGATTTTATTTATTAAAGCGAGCCTACAGAATAATGGGTTTCATTATGGCATTTTCATACATTTATGTCAATTTACTTGGCTCTTACCCAATTTCCCTCCCACTCTTCTTTCCCTATTGACCCTTCATGTTCAGTGTGTTAAGCCTGATATTGAGGCCTTTAATCCATTTGGACTTGAGTTTTGTGCATGGCGACAGATATGGATCTATTTTCATTCTTCTACAGGTTGACAACCAGTTCTGCCAGCACCATTTGTTGAAGATGCTTTCTTTCTTCCATTGAATACTTTTAGTTCCTTTATCAAAAATCAGGTGTTCATAGGTTTGTGGGTGAAAATCTGGGTCTTCTACTCTATTCCATTGGTAAACTTCTCTGTTTTTATGCCAGTACCAAGCTGTTTTCAATAATGTAGCTCTGTAATAGAGTTTGAAGTCAGGGATGGTAATGTCTCCAGACGATCCTTTATTGTATAAGATTGTTTTGGCTATCCTGGGTTTTTTGTTTTTCCATATAAAGTTTATTATTGTCTTCTCCATATCTGTGAAGAATTTTGATGGCATTTTGATGGGGATTGCATTGAATCTCTAGATTGCTTTTGGTAGAATTGCCATTTTTACTATGTTGATCCTCCCAATTCAAGAGAAAGGGAGATTCTTCCATTTTCTGGTATCCTCTTCAATTTCTTTCTTCAAAGACTTAAAGTACTTGTCAAATAGATCTTTCACTTCCTTGGTCAGAGTTACCCCAAGATATTTTATGTTATTTGTGGCTATTGTGAAAGGTGATGCTTCTCTGATTTCCCTCTCTGCTTCCTTATCCTTAGTGTATAGGAAGGCAACTGATTTTTTGGAGTTGATCTTGTATCCTGCCACATTACCAAAGGTGTTTATCAGCTGTAGGAGTTCTTTGGTAGAGTTTTTGGGGTCGCTTATGTATACTATCATATCATCTGCAAATAACGAAAGCTTAACTTCTTCCTTTCCAATACGAATCCCCTTGATCCCCTTATGTTGTCTTATTGCTAGAACTTCAAGCACTATATTGAAGAGGTATGGAGAGAGTGGACATCCTTGTCGTGTTCCTGATTTTAGTGGGATGGCTTTGAGTTTTTCTCTGTTTAATTTAATGTTAGCTGTCGGCTTGCTGTAAATAGCTTTTATTATATTTAGGTATGACTCTTGTATCCCTAATCTCTCCAAGACCTTTATCATAAAGGGGTGTTGAATTTTGTCAAATGCTTTTTCAGCATCTAATGAAATAATCATATGGTTTTTTTCTTTCAGTTTATTTATATGGTGGATTACATTGATAGATTTGCGTATGTTGAACCAGCCCTGCATCTCTGGGATGAAGCCTACTTGATCAAAATGGATAATTTTTCTAATGTGTTTTTGGATTCGGTTTCCCAGTATTTTATTGAGAATTTTTGCGTCGATGTTCATGAGTGATATAGGCCTGTAATTTTCTTTCTTGGTTGGGTCTTTGTGTGGTTTTTGGTATCAGGGTAACTGTAGCTTCATAAAAGGAATTTGGCAATGACTCTTCTGTTTCTATATTGTGAAATACATTTAGGAGTATAGGTATTAGCTCTTCTTGGAAGTTCTGGTAGAATTCTGCATTGAAACCATCTGGTCCTGGGCTTTTTTTGGATGGGAGATTTTTGATAACAGTTTCTAATTCTTCACGACTACCAGGTCTATTTAGATCGTTCACCTGGTCTTGGTTTAGCTTTGGTATATGCTACTTATCTAAAAAAATGTCCATTTCTTTTTCATTTTCCAGTTTTGTGGCATACAGGCTTTTGTAGTAAGATCTAATGATTCTCTGAATTTCCTCTGTGTCTGTGGTTATGTCCCCCTTTTCATTTCTGATCTTATTTATTTGCGTGTTCTCTCTCTGTCATTTAATTAGTTTGGATTGGGGTTTGTCGATCTTGTTGATTTTCTCCAAGAACCAACTTTTTTGTTTCATTGATTCTTTGGACTGTTTTCTCTGTTTCTATTTTGTTGATTTCAGCCCTCAGTTTGATTATTTCTAGTCTTCTACTCCTCCTGGGCACGTCTGCTTCTTTTTTTTTTTTAGAGCTCTCAGGTGTGCTGTTAAGTCCCCAATGTATGCTTTCTCCTTTTTCTTTAAGTGGGCATTTAGTGCTATGAACTTTCCTCTTAGCACTGCTTTCATCGTGTCCCATAGGTTTGACCCTTCATGTTGGTCTTCTTCTTCTGCGCTTGTCCACTCTTCTGCATCCCTGTTACTGTAATCCACTACTGTTTCAGTTCCCATCCCTTTGTTATAATCCCCCTTTTGTGTCAACACCACACACACACACAGACACACAGACACACAGACACACACACACACACACACACACATCTAGAGAATCCATGCATAGGAACATGGTATTGTGATTCTGAGTTTGGCTAATTTCATTTAACACAACAATTTCCAGCTGCATCTAGTGTCCTGAGAATATCCCAATTTCCCTTTCTTATGATGGAATAAAATTCTAATATGTATATGTCCAACACTGTCTTTATCCATTTACAAGTTGATGGGCATGTAGGTTAGTCCCATTTCCTTGCTACTGTGAATAGCACAGCAATAAAGATGGTGCCTCTGATGTGTGACTTAGAATCCTGAGTCACTTTGCACTTCCATTTAGTCTTTGCGTGATCGCCACACTGATTTCCTTCGTTCTTGTCCTCTGGTGTTCGTCTCCTTTGCTGTGTAGAAGTAGTTTCAGGTAATCCCATTTATCAATTTTGGGAATGATTGTCTGTTATTGGAGACCTTTTCAGATCTTTAACTTATTTTTCTCTAGCAGTTTCAAACTTTGAGGTCTTATATTTAGTCCTATGATCCATTTTGAATTAAGAGATGTGGGTCCAGTTTTATTTTATACATGTAGATGCCTTATATTTCAAGTACTATTTGTGGAAGAGACTAGCTATCTTTTTTCCTAATGTATTTTGATTCCTTTTGAATCAACACACGTATAGCTGTGTGGGCTTACTTTTTGTTTTGCTTTTGTTATAATCTGCTATTATGCTGTTCGGTATGTCTATTTTTTTGTGCTAATACCATGCTGTCTTTGTCACTATGGCTCTGTAGTATAATTTGAAGCCAGGTATTATAATACTTGTAGCACTGCTGTTTCTGTTTAGCATTACTTTGGCTATTCAGGGAGACTTTTAAATTTTAATCATTTTTGGGGGGTGAAAGGTTTAATATCATTATTTTAGTTACTAATGTGGTTGTGTGTATGTGTGTGATTGTTTGTGTAATTGTGTGCATACATGCATGCACATTTTTGTGTGTACTGCTGCACTTATGTGGGCAGGTCTGTTGAGCTCAGAGGACAAACTTGAGTGTCATTCCACAAGTGTTTTCCACCTTGTGTTTCTCCCCCATTTCTTTCACTATCCTGGGTGGACTTATCCTGTAGGTTCTACTGGCTGGCCAATGAGCCCCAGGAATCTACTTGCCTCTACATGCCCCCTGGCATTACAAGCACAAACTACCATCACCGGGTTTTGAACTTGGGTTCTCATGCTTGCAAGGCAAACACTTTACTCACTGAGTCATCTCCCCAGCCATTCATTTACCTGCTCTTATAAAATGCTTGTTCAAGAACTTTGGTAATTTTCACTGGGTTGTGTGTCTTCAATTATTAATTCTGAGAGCTTTTCATATTATGGACACCAGTCTTTTGTCAGACATGTATTTTCTCTTGGTCTGTGGTTTGCTTTTTTAAAAATCTGAAACTGCTTGCTGAGGAACATTTTAAAATATTGATGAAATTTTAATCTATTTTACTTTATTTTTAGTGAGCTTTTGTCCCAATGTTGTGAAAGTCTCCTTTTATGTTTTTAGCTTTTAAGTTTGTGTCTGCTTTGAATTAATTTTTATTTATACTGTGGAGTAGAGGTCGAGGCTCAGTTTTTCTTCGTAGCTCAGTCTCCAGTTTTATTTGTTGAAAAGAAATGTCTTTCCTCCATGGAATTGTTTGAATATTTTAGTAAAATATTATCAGCCATGGATGGGGATGTGGCCTAGTTGTACAATATTAGCATGTGCAAAGTCTTGAGTTTAATCCCAGGCATCTAAAAAATATACTTATAAGAAAAGGTCTGGACTTTATCCTATGTCTGAGCCTATTTTAGAAAAAAAATCAGTCAACTATATATGTGTGGTGCTGTTTTGGATACATTATACATATGCCATTTCTTTATAGTCTTGATTATTGTATCCTTATTGTAAGTTTTAAAGTCAAATTGTGGAGGTCTTCAAACTTGATTATTTTTGATAACCTAGGTACTTCCATTTATCCGTAAGTTTTAAAATTCTATTTTCTAGTTTACAAAATGGTTGATGGGATTTTGAATTGAAGTTATACAAAATGTAAGGGGGGGGGCTTGTTTTTTAACAAAACTTGAGTCCTATCATCCATGAGCACAGTGTGTCTCTCCATTTATTTAGGCTTTAACTTCATTCTGCAATGTTTTGATGTTTTCTATTTTTCAAGCAGAGTTCTTATATGAAATTAATTTGATCTGTTTTAACAACTTATATTTTGATGCCATTGTAAATCTTTTATCTTGTTTGTTGGTAATAGGAATTTTGTATTTACTTTGTATTTTATGATTTTGGTAGATATCCATATGAGTTATAGTAACTCAGGACAAATTCCTTTGGGCTTTCTGTACATGTCAACATGCCGTTCTGAGTAAGAGCAACTCATTCTTTCTTAGTATTCCTGTGGACCTTTGTATGGTGGTGAGTGAAGGTGGTAGACACAGACACTGTTTATTTATTTCAGTTTTGTGAGGGACTTAATATTCATTAATAACCTTTCCGAGCTTTCTCAATTTGAGGAAACATGTTTGAAAATAAATTTAAGAAAATACTAGAAAATATTAGAAAAGATTGCTTCCCATTATTGGAAGTCATCGTCCTGTATAGATTTAGTAATGTTCTTACTAGACTCTCAACAGATTTTTTTTTGACTTGTACTCATAGATACTTCTTTCTCTCTCTCTCTCCCTCTCTTTTTCTCTGTCTCATTTTGTTCATCACTGTGAATGATCATTTTATAGTATATTGGTTTCTAGAAAGGCCTTCATCTATACTGGAAACAGCTCTGAGGTTAGGCCAAACAGTTATTAATCACTGTTCTTGCTCTGAGGTCACAGTGCCTTAAGAATTTCATTATAAGTGAGGCAGAACACTCTCTGGGTCATTTACTGTGGGGACCATTCATTTCTTTCCCTCTAAGTTCTAAGGAAATTTTAATATTCAGTCAGTTTATAAAACTATTGATTTAAACTGTATGGTGGCTGATCTTTATCACTAATGTGACTGGATTTAGAATCACTATGGAAACTGTCCTGGCTAGTTTTATTGTCAACTTGACACAACCTAGGGATACCTGGGCCTGGAGAACCTCAACTGAAGAATTGCCTTAGCAAGATTGGCCTCTGACTCTATCTGTGGGAGGTTGTTCTGACTGACGACTGATATGGGAGGACCCATCCCACTGTGGTTGGCACTACCCCTAGGGATACAGGGCTGAGTTGTATAAGAAGCTAGCTGAGCACAAGCCATTGAGCAAGCCAATAAGGACTATCCCTCTGTGGTCTCCTTCAGGTTCCTGTCTTGAGTTCCTTCCTGGACTTCCTTCAGTGATGGATTGTTACCAGGACGGATAATCTGAAATTAACCCTTTCCTTCCTTAAGGTGCTTTTGGTTACAGTGTTTACCACAGCAACAGAAAGTGAACTAGAACAGAAATATGCCTCTGAACATGTGTATTAAGGTGTTTACAGAAGAAACTGATATAGACACACAGGACCTGGGCTGGCTCACTGTGCAGTGTTAGACTCAGAGACAGTGTGTGCTACAGATGCTAGAGGCATGGCTCACTCAACTCCATACTGTCCTAGCACAGTCGAGGCATCCCCTAGATACCATGTTCCAATGGCTGCCTGAGTTCATGATGATGCTGTCCTCAAATCTTTGAGCCTTGCACTGTCCTGGACACACAGTAGGATACACTAGGTGGCCATGGAGAATGTAGAAAGGGTTTTCATGAATCCTTTGTCTCCTTGCTGGGACAACACACCAATGAAACATCTTGAAGAAGGAATTTGTTTTGACTTCCAGTTGACTAAGGGACACCATCCATAAAGGCAGGAATGGCATATCTGCAGAAGTGTGAGGTAGCTGGTCACTCTGTACCCAGGGTCAGGAAGCAGAGAGAGGGGGATGCTGGTGCTCACTCCGCTTTCTTAGTTTTTTTCTTCTTTCTTTATTATGTAAAAAAACAATTAAGAGAAACCTGTCTGGAAAAATCAAATAAATAAATAAATAAATAAACAACAAGCAAGTAAGTAGATAAATAAAACAATAAAAGCCAAAGGCAGCAGACCAGAGACTTAAATGGTCATTCGGGACACAGATGCAAAGCTTCTTCCGATCCAGGGTATCTCATCTGGAGGTGACCTCTGTGCCCAGAGGAATGGCTCTTTGAAGCATGAAGCCAGTAGTGTGGCCTCCTTTCTTTGCTCCAGCAAGAAAACCTATACTTAGCGACAGCTGCCATGTTTGTCTGGTCCTAGCTGGACTGGAGGCTGAGGCAGGATTTCCTGCTCCTTCATACCACCCGTTTCCATAGCTTCTGAGGGGTAGGATTGCCTGTGTCTGCTGCATGGCCATGTCTAGCCTGGACACCTCCATACAAATGAGCAAAAGATGGACCTTCTGTGTGATTAGATGTTCCATTAGCGGTGGACAATGGGCTAAGGCTAGCTACAGTTCCCCCACAAAACTCACAGTTGGGTGAGAAGAGCTCAGCCTAGAATTTCAGTTTCTACTCACATGCTTTTATTCTAGCAAGAAGTGCTGTTCTGTATACAACATGTACAACAGTATATAGCAGCCACAACCGGTTCTTTGGGATTTTCCTCCAGTGTTTACCTCAGTTCTCTGTGTTCCTATCCTTTCTGCTCCTATCCTTTTTGTCTGGTGGTCCCTTGGGCAAGAGTTGGTGGAGTTGGGGTGATGACTTATTTACAGATTTATGTTTGCGGAATATCCCGAGGTGGAGGAGATCCTCAGTCTCTCTGGCCCACACGCTAAATCCTTCCTACTCCTGGCACTGGTCTGCCGGGGTTGCTGTAAGTAGCCGGCTGTTGCAGCCTCATGTACATATTCCTGTTGTCAGCATTAATAAGGTACAATTGCCTGGGGCCTTGTTACCCACCAATTAAACTTTGGGTTTTATTGTGCAACCTCGAGGATGCTTTACGGTGTCAGCAGCGCCTGGCAGTTAAATACGACTAAGACTCATCGCTCCCGCATGGCCGCTTGGCATCTTGCTCCACTCAGGGTGATTAAGGAATTAATTGATTTGGATGAGACTGGCACATGCTCTTGACAATAAAATGATGACTTCCTATTAAGTTGCGGATTCTAGGCGCCTGCTGCTGTGCTCCATGCAGGTTGGTAGCTTTTGGACCTTGGGCTTCTGGACCATCCCCAGATCACTGTGACGACAGTGGGCTCTGTCCCTGGAAGTAGGGATTCTAGCAGAGCCTTCTGGCAGTGCCAGTGCCTTCACACTTCCCTTCCTCCCTCCTTTTCTTCCTCTCCCTCTATTCTCCTTCTCCCCCCTTCAGCATTCTTCCTTCTCATTTGTTTCGTTCCCTTTGAACCCTTCATCCCCTCTCTCCCTCCTCCACTTATTTATACATCCATTCTGTTTTTACTTTTTAATGTCACGGTACCAGTGTGCACCGCCATCAGCAATGCAGGAGTGTTCCCCTTACCCCACATCCTCTCCAGCATAAGCTGTCATCAGTGTTGTTTTTGATCTTGGCCATTCTGACAGGTGTAAGATGGAATCTCAGAGTTGTTTTGATTTGCATTTCTCTGATGGCTAAGGATGTTGAACATTTCCTTAAGTGACTTTCAGCCATTTGAGATTTATCTGTTGAGAGTTCTTTGTTTAGGTCTGTACCCCATTTTTTTTATTGGATTATTTGTTTGTTTGATGTCAAGTTTCTTGACTTCTTTGTATATTTTGGAGATCAGCCCTCTATCTGATGTGGGATTGTTGAAGATATTTTCCCATTCTGTAGGCTGCTGTTTTGTCTTGTTGACTGTGTCCTTTGCTTTACAGACACTTCTCAGTTTCAGGAGGTCCCATTTATTATTTATTTCTCTCAGTGTCTGTGTTACTGGGGTTATAATTAGGAAGTGGTCTCCTGTGCCAATTCATTTACGTGTACTTCCCACTTTCTCTTCTATAAGGTTCAGTGTGGCTGGTTGTATGTTGAGGTCTTTGATTCATTTGGACTCGAGTTTTGTGCATGGTGATAGATATGGAACTCTTGTCTTCTACATGTTGATATCCAGTTATGCCAGCATCATTTGTTTAATATGCTTTCTTTTTTCCATTTATTATTTTTAGCTTTTTTTTTTGTCAAAAATCAGGTGTTTGTAGGTGTGTGGATTGATATCTGGGACTTCAATTCGATTCCATTGTTCCTCCTGTCTGTTTTAATGCCAGGCTGTTGTTGGTAATGTGGCTCTATAGTAGAGTTTGAAGTCAGGGATAGTGATGCCTCCACAAGTTTCCTTATTGCACAGGACTGTTTTGGCTATCCTGGATTTTTTGTTTTTCCATATGAATTTGAGTTTTGTTCTTTCAAGGTCTGTAAAGAATTGTGTTGGGATTTTGATGGGCATTGCATTGAATCTGTAGATTGATTTTGGTAAGATTGCCATTTTTACTATAGTAATTCTACCTACCCAAGAGCATGGGAGGTCTTTTCATTTTCTGGTGTTTTCTTCAATTTCTTTCTTCAAATATTTAAAGTTCTTGTCATACAGGTCTTTTACTTGCTTGGTGAGAGTTACCCCAAGATATTTTATGTTATTTGTGGCTACTGTGAAGGGTGGTATTCCTCTTATTTCTTTCTCAGTCCATCCATCACCTTTATAAAGAAGGGCTATTTTTTAAAAAATTAATCTTGTATACTGCAATAATACTGAAAATGTTTATTAGTTGTAGGAGTTTCCTGGCAGAATTTTTGGGGTCACTTATGTATACTATTATATCATATACAAATAGTGAAAGTTTGACTTCTTCTTTCCAATTTGTATCCCCTTGATCTCTTTTTGTGGTCTTATTGCTCTAGCTAGAATTTCAAGTGCTATGTTGAATAGATATGGAGAGAGTGGACAGCCTTGTCTTGTTCCTGATTTTAGTGGGATTGCTTTGCATTTCTCTTCATTTAGTTTGTTATTGGCTGTCCATTTGCTGTATATTGCCTTTATTATGTTTAGGTATGTTCCTCCTATCCCTGCTCTCTCCAAGACTTTTATCATGAAGAGGTGTTGAAATTTGCCAAAGGCTTTTTCGCCATCTAATGAGATGATCATGTTCTCCCCCCTCCCAGTTTGCTTATATGGTGGATTACATTGACAGATTTTTGTATGTTGAACCACCCTTGTATCTCTGGGAGGAATCCTACTTGGTCATGGTGCATGATTTTCCTGATGTGGTCTTAGATTCGGTTTGTCAGTATTTTATTGAGTAGTTTTGCATCAATGTCCATGAATGAGATTGGTGTGTAATTCTCTTTCTTAGTAGTGCCATCGTGTGTTTCGGGTATCAGGGTAACTGTAGCCTCATAAACAGAGTTTGGAAATCTTCATTGAAATTTAGGAAGTCTTTAATTTTTTCTTTATTTCTTCCTTGCCCCCTTGGTGATTCAGGCAAGCATTGTTCAATTTCCATGGATTTGTGGGCTTTCTGAAATTAGTGTTGCTGTTGAATTCTAACTTTAAGCCATGGTGATCCAATAAGATACATGGGGTTATTCCATTTTTTTTTTATATCTCTTGAGGTTTGCTTTGTTACTGAGTATCTAGTCAGTTTTTGAGAAGGTTCCATGAGGTGCTGAGAAGAAGGTATATTCTTTTATATTTGGATGGAATGTTCTATAGATGTCTGTTAAGACCATTTGAGTCATAACTTCTGTTGGCTTCCTTATTTTTCTGTTATAGAGCTGCTGTCAGTTTAAAGTCTATTTTGTTAGATATTAGGATAGCTACACCAGCTTGTTTCTTAGGTCCATTTGATTGGAAAAGTTTTTCCCAACCCTTTCCTCTGAGGCAATGTCTGTTTTTGAGTTTGAGGTGTGTTTCTTGTATGCAGCAGAAGGATGGATTTTGCTTTCATATCAAATCTGTTAGCCAGTTGTCACTGATTTCTGTTTCTTGATGTTTCTCTTTGTTACTATTTTTGTCTTTCTTCTACACATTTCCTGCCATTAAGGAATTTTGTCAAATATTTTACATTACTTCATTTTCTCTTTTTTTCTTAGCATATAAACATCTATTTATTTCTTCCTCCCCCTCCCATTTTAAATGATTATCCTGGAGTTATAATACATACATACATACACACACACACACACACACACACACACACACACACGCACACACGCACGCATGCACACACACACCACACGTTCAGCACACACACACACACATTCAGCACATATACACATGTTCAGCACACACACACATGCACAGTTAAATATATTGCAAGTTATCACTATTATAGATAGAATCTTTTTTTAGATTAATTGATAAGTAAAGTTATGCTGATTGTCCAGTGGTTACTTACTGTTCTTGCAGAGGACCAGGGTTCAGTTCCCAGTATGCACATGATTGGCTCAGAATTATCTGTAGCTCCATTTCCAGGGGATCTGACACCCTCTTCTAACTTTTATGTGGGCACCAGGTATGCATGTGGGCCACATGCATGCATGCAGGCAAAGCATTCATGCATGTGGGTCACATGCATACATGCAGGCAAGGCACACACATAAAATAAATAAATCTAAAAGACAAAGTTAAAACAAACAACAAAAACCCAAGAAAAGCTTTATCTTAGCCTTGGGTCTCCAGTCTCCGGCACCCTCCCATCCTCTCTGTGCATGTTTCTCTTCATTGTTTTCCTATGCTTGAAAGAACCACTTAAAATATTTCTTGCAAGGTGAGCCTGTTGGTGACACAATCTCTCCAGTTTTGTCCAAGAGGATCTTTAATGAGCCCCTGCTGTTGATGCGAAACTGTGCGTGTAGGCTTTGGGTTGGTAGATTTCCCACCATCTGACTGCTTCACTGCACTGCCTTCACCCTCCTGTGGATTCCAAGGAGGGTCAGACATAGCTCTTACCTGTCATTTGTTTCCGGCCACCCAGACTCCTGAAATAATCACACAGAAACTATATTAATTAAATCACTGCTTGACCTATTAGCTATAGCGTCTTATTAGGTAACTCTTACATCTTAAATTAACCCATTTCTATTATTTTAAACTTTACCAGAAGACTCATGGTTTCTGGGAAGGTTCCGGCAACCTTACCTTTTCTCCTCCAGAGCTATCATTGTTCCCCTCACCCTAACTTCTTTCACAGTGTTTCTTGAGCTTTGATTCTAGCAAGTTTGAAGATGACTCATTAAGATGCGGGTTATTGTTGCTTTGTGCACTTACCCTGGGTGTCCTCTGTGCTCGTGGGATCTGTAGTGCGATGTACAACATTAGTTTGGGGAAAACCCTTGGCCATTATTGTGCCAAACACTGCTTCTGTGGACCCTTCTTTGTCCTTTACTGTGGTGATACATTTTTCTGAGAATATTTCTTGTTTTCAAAGAGTCAAATTTTTCCAGACCTTGCAACCAAGTTAGAAATATGCCTGAGATAATTTAAGTCTAAGTATTTAACCTGCTGTCCTACTGTGTACTTAAGAGAACCATGTAGCAGACATTACTTTGCCTTGAATTTTCCATGCAATTGGCTTTTACAACCTAAGCTCTTAAGTTATCTTCTCTCTCTCTCTCTCTCTCTCTCTCTCTCTCTCTCTCTCTCTCTCTCTCTCTCTTCCTCCCTTCCTCCCTTTCCCTGTGTGTGTATGTTGTGGCAATCATTTGTTGAAAGCAGCCAACAGGTTGAAAGTAACCTTAAAAAAACAAATGTTTCACAAATACCAGAAGTATCATGGAATGTAGGTTGATTTCTGTGAAGTCTGGAGTGTTGTTCTGGGTCAGCTGGGGTCGGTAAAGTCACGTCTTCCCTTGTAAAACTCTGTTAAAGATTTCTGTAAGGGATTCCTTAGTCCTTTCCCAAGCCATGTTTTCTTTCTGTGCTGTTCAATAAACAGAACAAAGCCCTTTGTCAGGGACAGGTATCAGAGACAGAGAATGGGGTCAGACAGATCAAACCTCTACAGCAGACAGTCAACACAGACAGACCAGTAACCACAGACTAGGGACAGATGGGAGACACAGGAGGAAAAGTAGAAAATGCAAATTTGGACCCAGTTAGGATCAAACCACTCTAAGATGGAGTTTCTGTTTTCTTTTCTTAAAGCCACATGCATGCATGTTGGTAAGCACTGTGAGGTTTCTCTCATACACAGTAGGTAGACACACTCTCCTTCTGCTCCCATTGCAGGGAGGGAACTCTGCTGTCCCACAGGTCTGGGTGTTCTGCTCTGTTTTCTGTATTTTTTCTCTCTTCTGTCCAGTTTTGAAGTATGTATTGTCCTGTCTGCAAGCCCAGAGATTCTTCTCAGACATATTCTGCTTGTCAATGAGTTTTCTGCTCTCCCTTCTTCCCCCATTTCTTCTTCCCTCCCTGTCCTCCTATTTCCATGCTTGAGATAGAACCCAGAGCTTGCAAATGCTCAGCAAATACTTTGAGCTAAACCCTGTAGCCCGAGAGACAGCATTTGTTTTTCCTCTCTTTGTAAACACACATGTGTGAGTGTGCTCTCTTGAGGGGGCATGTAGAGGCTAAAGGTTGATGACATAGTGACTTCTTGTTAGTTTTAGGAGACATGGTTTCACACTGGACCTGAAGCTCCTTATGTCATCTAGACTGGCTGGTCAACAAGCCCTAGGGATTTCCTGCATTTTCTCCCTTGCTCTAGGGTTACAGGCATGCATGGTGCACTCTGCTTTTACACAGATGTTAGGAATTGGAACTCAGGTCTGCAAATGGATTTTTTTTCATTGTGCCACCAGCTCACAAAAAATGACATGGAGACTCATTATTAGTTATGAAAGCTTGGCCTTTGCTTGGGCTAGTTTCTGATGAGCTCTTATAACTTAACCCATGTCTATCAGGCTATGTGCTGTCACATGGCTTGTGGCTTTTACTTCTTCTCCTGCATGTCCTGCCTCCCCTGAATCCTGTTGGCAATTCTCCCATGTCCAGATTCATCTCCTCTTCCTGTCTCTCTGGCCAGAAGTCCTGCTTAACCTCTTCCTGCCTAGCTATTAGCCATTCAGCTCTTTATTAAACCAATCAGAAGATGCCATGGCAAAAAAACCACATCTTCACAGTGTACAAAGAGACTATCCCCCAACCCATGTCCATGAGCCTGTACAGTGGCATTTTATGGGTAGGACCCCCTCATTCTTCACTTCTGTTGCAGTGTTGTTTGCATTTATCAGGCCACCAGCATGTCTTTTCTTTGTTATTCTTTTTTGAAATTTCCATCTTTCTACTGGTATTACCTGTCTGTTTTTATGGGCACATCCTTTCATAAAGCTCTTAGCATGCCGAGCATAGTTTTAAAAGGATCCCTCTTCTGATCATTCCAGCAATCTTCCTGTGCCAGAGTCTGGGTCTGTGCTTAGTCGGTGTGTGTGCTCAGCTGTTGAGTGTGCCTTGGCACTCTTTGCTGAAAAGCGAAGATGATGGGCACGGGGGGGGGGGAGCAGTAACACCGTGGTGGTGGTGGAGGGGGCACAGGGTACAGTCCTACAACCAGGTCCAATCTCTTGGTGAGTCTGCATCCCTAGCTCTGATCTTCATGGTTACTCCTGTTCCATAGACTGGACAGATGGTTGGAGTGGGCTGAATTTGAGTATTTGCTCTTCCCTCAGTGAGTTAGAGCCAATACAGCTCCAAGAGGCTAAGCTCTGCAGAAGCAATTTTTCCTAAAAGAAGCCCTTTTGGAGGAAGAACATTATGTTCTAGAATATTTTTTAAAAAGTGGATTCTTTGCCCTCTCCCTGTTGAAAGCAAATGGGACTTTCTCTTGGGCGTACTCATAATGTCCCTGTTGGAGTGATCGAGGGTGAAACTCCTCCTGCCACGGTGACCTCCAGTGATAGAGCCTTGGGAATTTCACTCTCAGACTTGTCTACACTGAGTTTCTGGCAAGCCACCAAGTGCAGATTTTCATGCTCTGTCACTGGTCCCTGGAAAGGTTTCCTGCCTTCCTGGGCTGATGTGCTGTCACTTTCTGTATTGGCCTGTCTGAGTTTCCAGTTTGGGGGCAGCAGGTTGCCCTGAGATTTCATTTCTTTGATGAGTTGTTGATTTCTCAATTTCTTCAAATGTTACCATGTTTTTAGGATGAAGTGGAAACATAATTCCTTATCGGCTGAACTGAAAGCCACAGGTCTATATTGCCCTCAGGAATGAATTGCTATATGCATAGTGGAGGCAGGAAGATCAAGTGTTCAGGGCAGCTCAGGTTACACAATAAGACTGAACCTTAGAAAAACAAAAACTCATGACATAGATCAATGGTAGAGTACTTTCCTAGAGTACAGGAGCCCAAGTCCATTCCTAATACTGTGGACAAGAGAAACACGTAAAAATATTTCCTTTTTGTTTTTTCTTCTTTCCCTTCCTTCCTTCATCCCCCCTCCCTCTTTGCTTTTTTTTTTGAGACAGAGTTTCTCTATGTCATCTTGACTATTCTGGAACTTACTTTGTAGACTAGGCTGGTCTCAAACTCACAGAGATGCTCCTGTCTCTGCCTCCCAAGTTCTGGGATTAAAGGCACGCTCCATCATTGCCCAGCTAACACATAAACCTATTATGAATTATTTAAAAGTGAAATTATTTCATTTAAGAGTTATTTTTGACCACTTTTACCTGATGTAGTTGGGTGAGTCTGTCTGATCTTGCCCTCCACACACCTATCCCAATTCTTAGATCTAACCTGGGTTCTATGTCCAGTGCTCTGGCCAGCCTAATCTTACCATCCTTGCCTATACTGTTCTAACCTCCAGGCTTCTGCAAGACCTATGTTTCCTGTCCCTTCCTGCCTTGCCTACAGGCTCCTCCTCCCACCACATGAAGCCTCCCAGACTGGCAGGATCCTGAAATCCATTGCTAGAGTCTAGCTGACCTGATCCTTCTCTCTATGTACCCTCTTCATCCTGCAGATCTACCACCAAATGCCAGGCTTATACCGGGATGCACTTTCTGCATGCCAGCCCAACGCCTACCCCACCATGTCTACCCTGACTTCATTCTATCTAAGCTATAGAGACACAAGAAACACAGAGAACTAGCCAAAACCAAAATAAGAATGTTCGCAGCATATCATAATTTAAATACTAAGCATACAGAAAAAAAGAAATTGTACTGAAACTTGCATGAGAGAAAATGCCAAAAAAATATATGCAACAGACCACATCTAAAGAAAATGCATCGTGCAATATTTTGGGCTCAAAAGAAAAATGAGCATAGCTGAGAAAATATATAAATATAAAGGAAGCTATAATTACTGAAACATAAAGTACCACCAAGACCACAAACAATACCAATATTCAAAAGCACAGTGACTGTAATCAAGATACCTTTCAATAATAACTTTAAATATTAATGGTCCAAATTCTCTAATCAAAAGACTTAGGATGTCTGAATGGATCCAGAAATAAAATCCATTTATCTGTTGTCTACAAGAAATACAGCTTAGCTTTAAAGATAGGTATTGCCTTGGAGTGAAAAATGGACAAAAGCACTCCAATCAATTGGAACCAGGAAGCAAGCAGCCATCGTTATTTTAATATCTAAAAAATGTACCTCAAATTAAAGCTTATCAGAAGAGATAAAGAGAGACACTTCACTCTAATCAAGGGAAGAGTTAACCAAGAAGGCAATATTATTCTAAACATATATGCACCAAACTTCGGGGCACCCAATTCCATAAAAAGTGCAGTACTGAAATTAAAGACATGGATTAACATCAACTCATTAGAGGAGCTGATTTCAGCACTCTACTTTCTTCAATGGCCAGGCCATCTGGAAAAAAGATAAACAGAGAAACATCAGAATTAGATGATATCACATATCAAATGGACTAACAGATATCTACAGAATATTCCCCCCCAAAAAGCCCAAAGAATACACATTCTACTCAACAGCACATTGAAGTTTCTCTAAATAGACCACATCCTGGGATGCAAAACAAATCTTAGCAAATTCAGAAAGATTGAAATAACTCTGTAATCCATTTGACCACATACAATAAAATTTAAAATCCATAACAAACATATTTCTAACTGTACAAACTTATGTAGATTAAACATCGCATTCCTAAATGAAGGAAGGATAAAAAAGGAAATGAAAGAAAAAATTAAAAAAAAATCCCTTGGAACTCTCTGGGAATGGTGGTACACACGTTTGATCTCAGCCCTTGCGACAATGAAGAGGAGGCAGGTAGTCTGAGGCCAGCCTAGTTTACAGAGCATGTTTCAGGACAATCAGGGATACACAGAGAAACCCATTCTCAAAAGAACCAAGAACAAACAATGCCTAAAATCAAATAAGCATGAAACCATAATACAACGAAACCTCTGGGATACATTAAAAGCAGTCCTTTGAGGGAAATTTATCGTTCTAAGTGCCTACATTGAAAATCCAGAAAGAACAAAATTGAATGGCTTAATGATGCAGCTCAAAAATTTGGAAAAACAAGAGCAAACAAAACCCAAACCACGAGTTAGCAAGAAATAATAAACACCAGAGTCCAGATTAGTGAAATAGAAACAAAGAAAGCAATACTAAGACTCAATGAATTTAAGAGTTGATTCTTTGAGAAGATAAACAAGATTGACAGACAACTTTCCCAACTATTCAAAAAAAAAAAAAAAGAGAGAGAGAGAGGGGACCCAAAGTAACAGTCAGAAATGAACAGGACACATCAACACAGACACCAATGAAATTCAGAATATTAAAAGGGAATACTTAAAAAAAACAACGCTGCAATCCGTTACGTTGGAAAACCATAAAGAAATGGAGAACTGTCATTTTACTAAACCAGCCTAAGTTCTAAGTACATTTTAGATGTTTATCTCTACAGCCACTGTTAAGTGTAGTTCTCTGCTCTCATCAGAGAAACTTGTCTGCAGCAGAGACCACTACAGAAAACCACAACAGAGCAAAACGCAGAGAACAGAACTGATGTGGTACCAAGGCCCACCTGGTACATCTGTCACACAATTCCTGCACCTCTGGCTCAGGGATCATCATGGAAGAGGAAGTGTGTAGAGGGCTGGTTTTGAACTGCATAGAAACTCTGTGCAAGGGAGACTTGAGGTAGCATTCTTGCTGACAGGCTTGGCAAACCAAGTTGGGAAGGGGCAAACCTCTCCCATCAGTAGAGTGCCTTGCCAATGGTCAATCCTTGAGAACACAGATGTGCACTGTAGTTCAAAGCCTCTCATTAGATTGTGGTTTGTCTTCTGATGAGGTGTTTTTACATATTATATTACAACAAGAGTTAGTCCCATAACACCGAGCTTTTTGTTTAGATTAGCTAGGGCACGAAGCCCTCGAAATTAGTCACAACCAAGTGACTAGTCTATGAAACTATTTTCATGAATTATGGGAACCTAGTTTGAATCGTAATTTGAGTATTAATAAATATTATATATATAGATTTATATAGTATAAATAAATATTAATAAAGTATGCAGTTGTATCTCCTACCCAGCATCCCCTGTGTCCTGATTTATGTGGTACTACCCAGGGTCATCCATAACCGAGGAGGTTGGGGAAGGGTCCCCAACAGAAGTGGAAAGACTGTAAGAGCTAGAGAAACAGAAAGTTTTCTGAGAGTTTTTTTTTTGTCTCCTAGAAACAACAGAGAGGTGCTGGGTGGTGGTGGGGCATGCCTTTAACCCCAGCATTAAGAAAGCAGAGACAGGAGGATCTCTGTGAGTTCGAGGCCAGCCTGGTCTACAGAGCAAATTCTAGGTTGAGCTCCATAGTTACAGAGAGAAAGCTGTCTCAAAAATCAAAATAAAGAAAAAGTCTATACCAGTAAGGCCTCGACAAGACAACATGGCTGCCTAAACAAGAATTGAACAGGACCACCACCAGTGGACATGCTAACATGCTAACATGGGAGGGGAAAGCTAACCAGGCCTCAACCCTAGGCAAAGAACTATGGGCAACTGGTGAATGCTGGGAGCAGATGAAACAACCTTCCCCAGGGAAGGGTCCCCCAGTTAGTTATCCAATTCTAAGTGGTCAGTCCTGAGATCATGTATATACAGTTAACATTCTTTAGACTGAGTGTGTTATATTTATGTATTTAGAGATATCTATATATACATATGCATACATAAACGGCAATTAAAGGAAAAGAGGTCATGAAGTTGAGAGAAAGTGATTGCATGGAAGTGGTTGATAGGAGGAAAGGGATGGGAAAATGATATCATTATACTTTCAAATATTAAAACATATTTAAAAAGTTAATTCTACCAAGTGGTGATGGCATATATCTTTAATCCCAGCATTCAGAAGGCAAAGGCAGGTGGATCTCTTGAGTTTGAGGCCAGTCAGGTCTATAGAGTGAGTTTCAGGACAGCCAAAGTTACACAGAGAAAAAAAAAACCCTGTCTTGAAAAACCAAAACAACAACAGCAACAACGAACAAACAAAAAACAAACAAACACAAAGTCACCAACAACAAAGCAACAAACCTCTCAAAACTTCATCCTGCCAACTGCTGGCTTCTCCAGGACTCACTGACAGCATCCTCAATCCCTTGTGGGAAGTGTCCTTTGCTTTTGCTGACAGAGTGAGCTCCTCAGTTTCCCAGGGTTGGTCATCCAGCCTGTTTTCTTGTCTCAGCCCTGCAGCTTCTTGAGACTGGCTGCAGCCTGTAGCATGTGTCCAGCCCCACCCTCCTTGCAGCTCCCTGAGCAGTGTGCTCTCCGTGGATTCAAAGTTGGCTCTTCTGTCATGGCAGATGCTGTGCACTGTCTAGAGCAGATGTCTATCTGGTGCCTTCATCTCCTTGTTTTGGTTTCATTTCTGCGGCTGTGACAAAACACACTGACAAAATGCAACCAGTGGAGGGGACAGGCAGGGATTTAGGGCATCTCCGAGTTCCAGGTTATACTCTCTCAGAGCAGGGAAGTCACGGTGCAGGAGCCTGAAGCAGCCAGCCACAAATTGTGTGTCTTTGTCTCTGATCTTGGCTCAGGATGTGAGATGATTCATTTTCTAGTCCCCATCCTGATGTGCTCTAATCTGGAGTCGTAAACTCCCCTTAGTCGCTTTTTGCTAGGGTGTTTTTTTCTAGCAAAAGAAATGAGAAACTAGATCTCCTCTACCTAAGCCATAAGCAGGTTATCTGGAGCTGCGGTGCCATGGCTCAGCCCATATCCGCAGGGATGGGAGTCTATATCAGGAGCCTCTCTCCCTAGAGCGCTTCTCTCTCCTGGCTTCTTTCCTCTGGCTTCATCTTTCTCTCACTGGAAGTGCCCTGGGATGATTGGCTGGCTCTCTGCCTGGGCAGACCTTTAACCCACACAGCTGTGGCCACTTAGTCTCAGCGGCAGCTCTGCCCTGCTGTGGTTCAGGGCTCTGAGCAAAACTTGCTCTGAGAATCACTAGGAACCCTTGGCAGAGAGCTTTGGCCATATAGACAAACCTGGAGGGGCTACATCCCAGCAGAGGCTTCTGGCTGCTGCAAAACCTGGGCCTCATCTTGGATACACTCTCGGGGATAGTCCCTCACAGTAACCTGATGGACTCTTGGGAGTGGTAAGTTCTATGGGTGGCGCCTCTGTTCTAGTTGGAGGAAAGAGCCCAGGATCCCAGTGCACAGTAAGGAACTAAAGCGACAGAACAGCCCTTCCCACCCGTCAGGTAGAAATGAAAGTTGCTGACTGTGGCACAGTGCCTAACAGGACAATTCTGTAAGAGGGCTGGGAGGCACTGGTCGCTGCCTGCTGCAGCTGGCGTGTGGAAACCAACAGGACAGCCGGGAGTCCCATTCCCTCCACTCTGTCTCTCTTTAAATCAGAAATCTTTCTATCCAAATAGAAGATAACCTGAATGAAACAGTAAGAGCAACAAAGGGAAGTTACTGTCCAAGTCTTGGCTAGCTCAACCTCTGGCTTCTAGCACAGCTGGATTCCCCTGCCCACCTCACTGTCACAGGAAATAGTTTCTGATGTCCTTCCCTCCTCCCCCACCAAACTGGCTCTATTTTCAGAGTCTCTGCATACATAGTGGCCGTGTGACTGGATCCTCCCATCCTTCCAAGTTCAAGTCTGTGCAACATTTGCATCTCAGACTGTGGCAGCCTCACGGACGGGCTGTTCTTCATCGTCAGCATTTTTATGGAGGCGATGTATTTCTTTCATCTCTTCATTGCAGATTCTCAAAAGTTCTCTACATTAAAGATGTAACAAATTCACAGAAAGCCGGCGTATCTCTTTTCCTATTGAAGCACACAAGGCCTATGTTTGGCCTTGATGGACACAACCTGGGGCGAACACTTAATCTTAAAGGGGATTTATTTGGGTTCTCCAGAAAGCTCAAAGACACAGGCAGTATCCTCGAGCCAAGAAATGACCCCATTAAAAGGAGGACGAGGAGCATATGGCTATGCTTTGATGTGCCACAAGGTCCCAAAGCCCACTCCTTCACTGTGGTCTTTCTTTCTATCTCTCTTCTCCTCCTCCAAGTGTCTCTCAACAAAGATGCTGGTGGCCTCCTGCTTATGAGAAGCAGGGTGTGCCACTCATCCGTCATCTATAAACAAAATTATCTGTAAAGTTGCCTCCGGTTACAGTGTGGTATTGTCTCATATTCCAAGATATTTGTCTCTACTTTCCTGGAGTTTATGACTCCAGATTAGAGCACATCAGGATGGGGACTAGAAAATGAATCATCTCACATCCTGAGCCAAGATCAGAGACAAAGATGCACACGCAATTCTGGCTGGCTGTTTCAGACTCCTGCACCGTGACTTCCCTGCTCTGAGGGAGTATAATTTGGAACTCGGAGATGCCCTAAATCCCTGCCTGTCCCCTCCACTGGTTGCATTTTGTCAGTGTGTTTTGTCACAGCCGCAGAAATGAAACCAAAACAAGGAGATGAAGGCACCAGTTAGACATCTGCTCTAGACAGTACACGGCATCTGCCATGACAGAAGAGCCAACTTTGAATCCACGGAGAGCACTCTGCTCAGGGAGCTTCAAGGAGGGCAGAGCTGGACACACACTACAGGCTACAGCCAGTCTCAAGAGGCTGCAGTGCTGAGGCAAGAAAACAGGTTGGATGACCAACCCTGGGAAACTGAGGAGCTCACTCTGTCAGCAAAAGCAAAGGACACTTCCCACAAGGGATTGAGGATGCTGTCAGTGAGTCCTGGAGAAGCCAGCAGTTGGCAAGATGAAGTTTTGAGGGGTTTGTTGCTTTGTTGGTGGTGACTTTATGTTTGTTTTGTTTTGTTTGTTCATTTTTGCTGTTGTTGTTTTGGTTTTTCAAGACAGAGTTTGTTTTCTGTGTAACTTTGGCTGTCCTGAAACTCACTCTGTAGACCAGGCTGGCTTCAAACTCAAGAGATCCACCTGCCTTTGCCTTCTGAGTGCTGTGATTAAAGGCATGTGCCATCACCACCTGGTAGAATTAACTTTTTGAATAATATGTTTTAGTATTTGAAAGTATAATGATATCATTTTCCCATCCCTTTCCTCCTATCCACCACTCCCATGCAATCGCTTTCTCTCCACTTCATGCCCTCTTTTCTTTCAATTGCTGTTTATGTATGCATATGTGTAAATATATTCATATTTCTAAATATATAACATAAAATACTCAGTCTAAACAATGTTACCTGTATATACATGATCTCAGAACTTACCACTTGAAATTGGATAACTAACTGGAGGACCCTTCCCTGGGAAAGGTTATTTCATCTGCTTTCAGCGTTCACCAGTTGCCTATAGTTCTTTGCCTATGGTTGAGGCCTGGTTAGCTTTCTTCTCCCATGTTAGGATGTGAGCATGTTCACTGGTCGTAGTGCTGTTCAATTCTTGTTTAGGTAGCCATGTTGTCTTGTTGAGACCTTTCTGGTGTAGCCTTTTTTGTTTTTTTGTTTTTTGTTTTTAGAGACAGGCTTTCTCTGTGTAGCTTTGGAGCTGTTCCTGGAATTTGCTCTGTAGACCAGGCTGGCCTCAAACTCACAGAGATCCTCCTGTCTCTGCTTTCTGAGTGCTGGTGTTAAAGGCATGCATCACCTGCACCACCCAGTGCCTCTCTGATGTGTCTAAGAGACAAAAAAATCTCACAGAAACTTTCTGTTTCTCTAGCTCTTACAGTCTTTCCACTTCCTCTTCCATGATGATTCCTGAGCCAGAGGTGCAGGAATTGTACCACAGATGTACCATGTGGGCCTCGGTACCATGTGAGTTCTGTTCTCTGCCTTTTGATCTGTTGTGGTTTTCTGTAGTGGTCTCTGCTGCAGACAAGTTTCTCTGATGAGAGCAGAGAACTACACTTAGCTGTGGCTGTATAGATAAACATTTAGAATGTACTTAGAACTTAGACTGGCTTAGTAAAATGAGAGTTCTTCATTTCTTTATGTTTTTCCAACTTAATGGAGTGCAGGGTTTGTTTTTTAAGTATTCTCTTTTAATATTCTGAATTTCGTTGGTGTCTGTGTTGATCTGGCTTATTCATTTCTGACTGTTACTTTGGCTCCCCCCCCTCTCTCTCTTGATTAGTTGGGAAAGTTGTCTGTCAATCTTGTTTATCTTCTCAAAGAATCAACTCTTAAATTCATTGATTCTTGGTATTGCTTTCTTTGTTTCTATTTCACTAATTTGGACTCTGGTGTTTATTATTTCTTGCTATCTCGTGGTTTGGGTTCTGTTTGCTCTTGTATTTCCAAATTTTTGATCTGCATCATTAAGCCATTCAATTTTGTTCTTTCTGGATTTTCAATGTAGGCACTTAGAATGATAAATTTCCCTCAAAGGACTGCTTTTAATATATCCCAGAGGTTTCATTGTGTTATGGTTTCATACTTATTAGATTTCTGGCATTGTTTGTTTGTTATTGTCTTTTCGAGACAAGGTTTCTCTGTATCCCTGGTTGTTTTGAAACATGCTCTCTAAACTAGGCTGGCCTCAGACTTAGAGATCTGCCTGCCTCTGCTTCTCAAGTGCTGAGATTAAAGATGTGTGCCTTGATGTCCAGAGAGTGCCAAGGGATTTTTAAAATTTCTTCCTTTACTTTCTTTTGATTCTTTCACCATTTACTCCTCCTTCACTGTGATCTTTCTTCCCATTTCTTTCTTCCTCCACCTTTTCTCAACAAAGATGTTGGTGGCCTCCTGCTCATGAGATGCAGGGTGTGCCACTCATCCATCATCTGTGAACAAAATTATCTGCAAAGTTGTCTCTGGTTACAATCTGGTATTTTCTTATGTTCCAAGATAGTTGCCTCTACTTTCCTGCCCTCTTTTACTTATGTAAACGTGGAAGTGGAGCCTGTACACTCTAAGGAAGCATGAGGTGGTCAGAAGACAACAAGCAGGAGTTGCTTCTCTCCTTTTACCACAAAGGCCCTGGGTACAAACTCAGGGGTCCGCCATGACCATAAGTACCTGTTGTAGCTTGAGTAAGAATGGTCCCCGCTCATATATCTGAATGATTGGTGATCAGGGAGTGGCACTACTTGCGAGGAATTAGAAAATGTGGCCTTGGTGGGCAAAGTGTGTTAGTAGGGCAGACTTCGGGGTTTCAAAATCCCAAACCAGGTCCAAATTCTCTCTCTGTGTGTCTCTGTCTCTCTGTCTGTCTCTGTCTCTCTCTCTCTCTGTGTAGAGATCTCAAATACTTCTCTAGCCCATGTCTGCCCATGTGCCACCATGTTCCCTGCTATGATGACAGTGGACTAAACCTCTGAAACTGTAGGCCAGCTCCAATGAAATGCTTTCCTCTGTAAGAGTTGCTGTGGTCATAGCATCTCTTCACAACAATAAAACACTGACTAAGACAGTAACGTATGTGCAGAGCATCTCTTGCCTTTCCTGCCTCTTGCCATGACCCCTCTGCAGCAACACACCCTTTAAATACTTGCTGCTGTTTCCCCAGGTTAGTGTAGTGCCCCAGATCGGGCAGAAACACATTTAGCCCTGAATGATAGATGGCTCTAGGAGCAGTTAAACCATAAGAAGTCCTACTGCTTCCCTACAGTGCTCTCTAGAGACCACAGGCTCACCAAGGATGCCATTAAAGACTAGGACTTTTTCACTTTCTGCTCAATCTCTCATTGCATGTCCACCAAGCCAAAGCTACTGACTTTAGCCAGGGCCTTGCTGCATTTAAGATGCGGAGGGGACACAGGTATGGGGATCATGATTGTCTCTTTCCATCATCTCCCTTCAACTGGTAAAGCAAGAACCTTTCAAAATCCTATCAGAGAAACTGGGTTGCACAGCCTTTCCTGGCTGAGAGGAAGTGAGGGAAGGTTCACCCCGAAGGTGATGACTGCCATTTACCGCCCTTCTCTGCTCCCTGAGCTCTGACTGCTATTTTTGCATGCATGCTGTAGATTTTACATTAGACATTTCCTTGGAGAAGGTGGAGGCCAGGGACCACATATCCGGGCTCCTCCTCCCTCAAGGTGTTCTCCTTCCAGCATTTTCCTCCGAGGATAAAACAGACATGCTGGGTCCCACCTTTCTGCCCATCTTCTACATCCCACTCTTCCGGGGACATTTGATTCTTCCTGGCAGGTCCTCACATCCTGCACGCTGTATTTTATTTTACGTTTATTTCTATTTGTGTATGCGTGAGTATGCATGTATTGCATGTGGTTGGGGGACAAGCCAAAGAAGTTGGTCCTTTCCTTCCACTCTGTGGGTCGTGGGGTTCAAACCCGGGTCTTGAGGTTTAGTGGCAAGCTCCTTTAACTCATGTGCCATCTTGCAGACCCTTTATCCAAGCTTTTTATCATGGGATTCTGTAGACTCTTCCAAAGTGACTCCTCCCACCCCTTTAAGTTGGAGACTGGCCATGAACTTGCTTTGGCCAATGATATGGAGTAGGGAGGCAGATGCTCTATCCTGGTGTCAGCCATGGGAGGTTTTTGCATGCCCCTGATTGTCCCTGGCCCTGGGCCTTCAGTATGAGAAGTCCATGTGTCAGGTGGGCCCAGAACACTCACAAATATAGAGCTCCCCTGAGCCATGTATAACCCGAGAGGAGCGCAGCTGTCTGCCTGTCTTGTAAAAGAGAGATGACACCTATGCAGCTCAGGTCAGTGCGCTACAGTCACCTGCATACCCTGTAGACCCACAGGCATGCGGACAATGTTTTCTGTTTCAAGCTGCTGAGTTTTAAGGCTTATCATTAGGACATCCTGCTGTGGGATATTTGTACACCGTGTGAAGATGTATTTGCTGTGATTGGTGTAGTGAAAAGCTGAATGAATGGCCAATAGCTAGGCAGGAGGTATAGGCGGGACTTCTGGGGAGAGAAAGGGAGAAGAGGAGGAATCTAGAGGCTTGGAAGATGCTAGGAGACATGGAAGAGGCGGGAGGGGGTGGTACATGGCAGAACATAGATTCATAGAAACTGGTTAATTTAAGTTATAAGAGCTAGTTAGGAACAAGTCTAAGCTATATATAGGTTGAGCCTTCACAATTAATAATAAGTCTCTGTGTTATTATTTGTGGACTAGTGGCTGATGAAAAGGTACTAGTACAGCATCCACTGAAGTACATTCTGTGATCCAACTGCAGACACATCTTTTTGTTCCTACCTCATCTGATATCTCCTCTCCCTGACTACATAATCGAAGCACCATGTTCTCTATGGGATCGTTGCTAGGTTTTGAGAGACAGTGATGGCCCTCCCCTGGGCCTGGGAAGTCCTGGATGTGCATCTGCTCTCGTCTCTCACTGCTACCAGGCTCTTTCCTGACCCTCCTTTAGAGGAAGGGCCTTGATAGCCTGTTGCCTCTGCCGCCCCAGTATTCTGGCATGGCAGAAGGCCTTGCAAAGGAGGGAATTAATATGTGCCAAATACCAGCTTTGGGCTGATCGGGTTCTAGGCTGCAAAGCAAGGGGGCAAAAGTCTGGAGATTAAGGACAGAGGGAGGAGAGGAACTGAGAATATATCATCAGTCTCAGCTTGGTCCAAGGGCCTGATCCTGCCTGCAGCAAAAGGATTCGGTGAGACTCCAGCAGGCACCCCTCTGTGGAGAATGAGGGATGCTAAAAGCTTATGCTGTGTTCAAGGTGGAATGAAATTTCTTCCCCTGGAGCCATAAAGGGACAAGTTTGATCCTCTTGGGGACAGAGTGATTTAAGTCTAATTGTGGTGAGAGGCTCAGGGTCGGGCTTCTGGCCCTGGGGAATCCTCTTTCTAAGTGTGATTTGGAGCCTTGGAAATAATTTGTCTGCAAGCCCTAGAAGGAATCCCTGGCCTGTGCCAGAGAGGGAGTCTAGCAGAGGGCAAGGTAAAGAATGGTTATCAGAAGCTGTGTGAAGCCCAGATGAGCGTGGCAGAAATTGCTTAACCTCTTTCGCAAAATGGAGCTAAGCACTTATTATCAGAAAGTGAGGGAGACTGTGGAACAAAGGATGGGGGCCCCTGTGAGGGAGACTGTGGAATAAAGGATGGGGCCCCATGTGAGGGAGACTGGAATATAGTATGGCTCCCCTTTCTCCCTTCTCCACCCATCTCTTCTCCCCTCCCTTCCCTATGTCCTTCCTTTCCTGTCAGTCTCACTATATAGCTCAGGCTAGCCTCAAACTCACCACACTCAGCTAAATATGGACTTTTTACTCCATTTTTTTCAACATAAGGCCCTGGCCTTGTATACTTTAGGCACAGGTTCTGAATTCCTTGGCAACAGACCGGTTTCCAAAACTTCTTTGCGAGAGAGCGCAGGGAAAAGATATATTCCTTCGGCTTCTTTTTCCTCCTCCTCTTCCTCACATTCTGCCTTTCAGATGAAGGGTGAGATCAAGTGCACACAGTTGTTTTCCCTTCCCCCTTTCCAGGGGAGCCAGGGTGCAGGTTGCCCCTTTCTCCCTTTCGGCCTCAGCACTGATCTCAACTTCCAGAGATGCTCATGGTGTGATTTATTCCATTCTCTTCGTCCACTGAGTCTGCTTCAGCTTCTGAGCTGTTGCCAAGCTGGGGAACAGGAGCAAAGTGTGAAGACACTGAGAGCGGAATACTTTTCTCTTGCAATTGAGCTTCCCTCTCAGGAAGGAATGGAAGAGGGATCCTGAGATCAGAGCATCTCTTCTGCTCCATCAGTCCCCAAATCATAATCATAAAAATTAAAACCCAGTTAAGAAGAACCCACAGATGTTATTACAGCTTGGCAGCTGATGGGGATCTTGATCAAATCTTTTATGCAATTTCACAGTTTCTAGGGGAATTCATCAAGCTCACATTGATCATCTTTGTGCCATGAAGACTGGCTTCTCTCAGCCGAACTCACCCCTCCCAAACTAATTTCATCTTTTGATCTAAGCTCATGTCATGCTTTTTAGGGGCAATGCATGGTGGCTTCAGAGCCAGTAGCCTGGGCTCCCATCAGGCCCAGCCCACACCAACCCCTTCCTGACATCCAGACAGAGGCCTGGCCAGGGAGGTTCCTGCTGTGGATGTAAATATTCCCCATGGCCCAGTGCTAAAGCTTGCCTGTCTGCATGCTGTACTAATTGGAGAGTTGGAACCTTTAAGAGGTGGAGCTTAGAGGGAGGAAGTTAGGCCATTGGCATTGCACCCTTAGAGGGCATGAGACTCTAGTGTCCCCCTGGAGTTCCTCTAGTTTCTCTGTTTCCTGGCGTCTGTGAGTTGAGTAGCTTCTTTCCGAGAAATAGTCCAGCATGGTGTGCTAAGCAACAGGGTCAATGGCCATGAACTGAAATCTCTCACATTCGAAGCCCAAATTAATTTTTCTTCTTTGAAATTCCTTACCTCAGGCGTGTTGTCACAGTTACAGGAAGCTGAATAACACAGTGCCCTGTGTTGGTCTCGGACTTCTGAGGCACAGGGGTGCTGCCCGATAATGTTTAATATCACAGAGCTGGCCAGACTCAGAGCCTCTGGCAAAATGACAAAACTAAAAGAGCAAATATCTTGGGATAGCCTGTAACCTAACAGGAGGAAGGCCCCACAGGGACTTTGGCTTGATAGTGAAAGCAAATAGCGTCTCTATAGTAGATAATAACCCTGGGAAATAATTTCTCTGGGCCAATCAACACCTTGGTGATACTGAGAATGCTTCATGGGAGCTAGCTGATGGGATCCTTCTACTTTAAACACAACATCTAAATACTGCCAGATAATTTAAAGGATTTAATTTATTCCATGGGCTGAACGAAATACCCAAGAAGGCCAGAACTGAGCACCGAGCATCTGGCTTTCATGTCTGACGTGGTATGCTGTACCTTGTGTGCCTTGTCCAGACATCACTCCCATGAGCTGTCTGAACTTGCTGTGGTGCCAGCTTCTCACACTCACGTGCTTTCATGAAGGTTCTTCAGCCACCGTCAGTTTGTTGGTCTGGGCTCCGCACCTTGTCCACTGTGTCCAAGGGCAGCTGAAGAATGCCCTGGTCCGTTTCAGGGGGACGGTAGCTAAATTCTGAGTGCAGTCATTTTCTGCCAGGAGTTCTGCTTTGCATATTGGATGGGGAGCTGGAGTCTACACAGGACAGAGCCAGTCTGCTTGCCTACCATGACTTCCACGTTAAAGGGAGATCTTTCCCACCAGGCTCGTAGTGGTGGACCCAGAGAAAGTAGGTGATTCTCCCAAACTCACACAGCTGGGAGCAGCCCAGTCTGAGTTTGAACCTGGCTGGGCCAGACGTTGGCGACCAGCACTGTTTTCAATTCCACGCTGTTCCTTTACTTCTTATTAGATGCACAGTGCAAGAAAGGACTCTAGCTTCCCATAACTCAAGACACACTTGACACCATAATCTACCGAAGACACCATCCATAAAGGAGCAGTGACAGACAGGCTACCCTGGTGACAGGCATGAGGCCCAATCGGTCTGATCCATCATTGTCATTATGCATGCTGTATCTCTATTATCTCTCCCATAAGACATATTTACAACGTTATTAAAAGGGAGATGTGCGGATATATTATCTTCCTTACACGCGATGTATATTATCCTCCCGTGCCCTGTCACATCTTGATGATGCCAGACATGGCTGACCCTGGTGTAGAGGCTGGAGAGAAGCCATCTCTCCTAGTTGCAAAACAGCTGGGGAAGAGGTGCAAACCTGCTCCAGGGCCCAGCAGGGTCTGGCACACCAAGTTTACACAGTACATTTTCAGTGTGGTGGTGTTGGTTGTCAGCTTGAGAGAATCTATAATCACTTGGTAGGTAGGCTTCTGGGTGTATCTGTTGCGGGGTGTTACCTTAATTATGTCCGTTTGTGCAGGAAGACCCATCTTAATTGTGGGTGGGACCATTTCCTAAGCAGGGAGTCTTGGACTGTGTAAATGGAGAAAGTGGGCAGGATACCAGCAAGCCATGGTTCTGTTTTCTGATTGTTGGTGCAAAGTGACCAGGACTTCAGGCTCCTGCTGCTTTGGTTTCCCATACCTGGGCTATCCCTTGAGCTGTGAGCCGAACCCTCACGCCCTAAGGCTGCTTTTGTCAGAGCTGTTTAGCACAGAGTAGGAAAAACATTAGCTTGCCAGACAGCCAGCTTCTGTGGTGGGAGGGGCTATCACTGTCATCTCCACGTGAGACTTGTTATGTTTAGTGGGATTTAGGGGTCTTTGTGATGGGGCAGGAACATGTGGTGTGGAATATGAGGAATTCTATAGTGTGTTGGTGGGTGCGCAAAGGCCACCAGGCAGAAGGCCACATTTGGGAAACAGATTAAGAGAATGAGTTAGGAGAAAAGAAAGAAGCTGGGTTGAACTTTGGACCTTTATGATTGCCACAATGTGTGTGCAACCACACTGTGGTTGTGTGTGCAGAGAATAGGACACGTCTGTGAACTATTCAGGAGGTCAAGGCTTCAATCTGTGAGGATAAACTGGGCCCTGGGATGGGTCAGGGGCAATGAATTCCTCACCACTGGGAGCCTGGCCCAAAGATTCTTTATGAAACACTTTTTGGGCAGGGTGGGGAAGGGCCACTGGCTTAACCCACACTCCTTGGTCCCAGAGGCTTGTTCCTGCCCTGGTCTTGGCTGCAAGTCACATCACTCCCTGCAGCGGGCTGACAGCTCTCTGTTTGTGCTTTCAGATAATCTAACTCACAGATAATTAACGTCAGTCTGCTGTCACAGCGCCCTGGCTAACCACAGTGTGTGGGCGTCGGCCAGCCAGCCGGTCGATGAACAGCCCCGGGATCTATCAGAGTCAGGAAAGGGCGCGTCACCTGCCAAGTTGCTTGAGCATGCCGGGGTACCTTAGCACATGCCTGTCTACTTCAGAGGCGCAGACAGTCTCCATCCCAGAGGTGACAATACCCAAGGTCACAGCTGCAGCTCTGGGGACCAAGCTGGGTAGAAAGAAGAGAGGAGAGAGGAGAGGAGCCTGTCTAGTGGGCGTGGGCATATGCTCTGTCTTGCCTCATCTGTGCACACATACCACTTAGTTCAAGTCCTAACTCAGGTTTCACAGCTGTATTCAAATTCCCGGTGGATCAGACCTCTTGCATCTCCCTGAGGTACTCTCTGCTGCCAGGCACCCTGAAATGCTAGGGGCTCCCCACACAAGTCAGGCTTGGCCATGTTTCTCTCTTAGTCACCATCTCTTCGCCCGACTCTTCCTCTGATATGCATGGCCGCCCTCCACAGGATCCTGGGTGCTTTCGCACGTGCTCTAATGATCTGGTTTCCAAGGAGCTCTCTTCTGCTCTGTATCCCTGCAGCACACTGCACAGACCCTGGGGACAGCCACTCCTCACAGACTCTTCTTTCTTCTGCCACGCTCACCTGGGTGCTCAGTTCACACAGGGTTTGAGGCACAGGATGGAAGAGGGATGCAGAGTAGGCATTCATTTCCCTGTGACCAAGTCTCAAGAACAGAAGGTTGACTAATACAGTCAGGGAAAGGCCACCCAGCGATGTCGAAAGCCAGACATTGGGTTATCAGTCCCAGCATTCTGCTGTCGGATTCTTGAGAACTTCTCTGTGGTGGAGCATGGGTGACCTGAGTCTGGTAGGCAGTGGCATCCCTGCACACCCCAGAAATTACCCAGTGAGGGTCTGACTAGCCTATGAGTTCCTCAGCACCCAGACACGAGTCTTGACAGCTAACCACTCAAGCACATGTAGAGATCAGGGAACAACTCGTAGGAGCTGGTTCTCTCCTACCGTGTGGATTTCCAGCATGAAACTCAGGTCTTTAGGCATGGTGGCAGCTCCTCTGTCCTCTGACCCTCCTGGTTAGCTCAACTCATGTCTGACCAAGATAACTTGGGAGACTCCAGGGGCTGTGGGTGGTGTGTTCACAGGTGAGGTAGTTGTGCTGAAGCTTCCACAGGAATTTTCCTGGCAACAGTGTTTGTGGGTCTGAGGTCGGTTGAATCATTTCAGGAAGTAAGAGCAGCAAGAGGGCAAAGGTCAGGATGAATTTCTGAAATTACAAAAGCCCTCCCCTCCCATCCTCCTTCTTCCATCCTTTCCTTTCCTCTCTGTGTCCCTCTCTCAATTATTTTGCTTACTGAGTGGGTGATACATTTACAAAGTTCAAAATTTTTGAGGCAACACCAAATGCATAAGGAATCGATACCTTCTGGTCTCACCTACCCTCTCTCTACTTCTCCCTCCCTTCTTGTTCTCGACCCTACTCACTCACTTCCTTGGTCTTCCTTGCTCCCTTCAGGCATTCTTTGCATTATTTGTGCAAACACTGCATATATGAGTGCCACACTAAGTTCATTGTTCTAAACACTGAAAAATTGATGCAGCGGAAGCTGAGGTCTAGGGATGGGGAAGCAGAGGGTGTGAGATTAGGTTGTGCAGGGCATTTCAGGGGCATTGGATGCCACGCTTAGGACCATCTGACAATTGAGCATATTTTAAGTCATTTCTCAAATTGTCTCCAAGTCAAGGTACTTTCTTTTTTTTATTGAGAAAAAAAAATTTCTGCCTCCTTCCAGCCTCCCACTCCTCTCCCCCTCCCCCCACTCCTCCCCCCCCCCTCCCACTCCTCTCCCCCTCCCTCTCCAGTCTGAAGAGCAGTCAGGGTTCCCTGCCCTGTGGAAAGTCCAAAGTCCTCCCCCCTCCATCCTGGTCTAGGAAGGAGAACATCCAAACTGGCTAGGCTCCCACAAAGGCAGGACATGAAGTAGGATCAAAACCCAGTGCCATTGTCCTTGGCTTCTCAGCAGCCCTCATTGTCCGCCATATTCAGAGAGTCCGGTTTTATCCCATGCTTTTTCAGTCACAGGCCTTGGTGAGCTCCAATAGATCAGCCCCACTGTCTCCGTGGGTGACTTTCAAGGGAACTTCGTGCCCAGGTAGAATCACGGGAGATGTGTGACAGCTGCCCTGTTCTATGCCCCACCAACAATTAAGAAAAATGAACTCCCAGCAAAGGTAGGATCCCCGAGTCTGTGTCTCTGTGTCACACGGCCAGTTAGCCGCCTCTGCTTTTTCCTCCTTAATTTATTTTCTGGGAAACATTCTGTGACTTAGAACAGTGCCCTCCCTTTGTCAGCAGCCGGTCCTCAGAACCAAATTGCTGCCTAAAAATAATGTATTTTTATTAAAAACTATTTTAAGTTGGTGCCTATTTTCAAGATAGATTCACATATGGATAAGCATCCAGTATTGCTTGTTATAGATAAGTGATGAATTATTTTAATCAGAAATGGATTTAACAGAATTGCAAAAATAAATGTGGGAGATTTTTCACAATCTGGTTGTCTTTTCTGATTCTTCATATTTATATTTAGTATTCAATGAAGACTAATCGTGACTATTGGACATTCAATCAAAATCACCCAAACTGGATGCATCCCACTCACAATAAAGATTGACACTCTCCGCAGTAATGCTGAGAAATTGGCTCTAGACTCTTGGAGCAGAATCAGATGGGGGCAGACATATGCTGTGACTTCTTGCTCAGGCACCAGGGGCCCTCCAAGACTCCAGCTCTTGTCACTGTTATATCACCTCATGTGATGTCCGCCATGTCCACCAAGGACCAGAAATGCCTGGGGAGGGGACAGAGGTAGTGTGGATGCACAGCCACCTCTGACCTGAGGCAAGAAAGACTGGACTGTCATGGGCTGAGCCTGAACCAGGGCCCGTGTCAGTAGCATTGGGAATGGAAGTGTGTGCAGGCCAGCCTTAGGTGGGGCTCAGCACAGACCCCCTTACCCCTGACCTGGAGTGGGCACTCAAGCAAATGCTGTAGTGTCAGCATGTCCTTTTGCATTGCTAATCATCTTGCTTTGGCTTATCTCTTCCCACCAACAGAGAGAATGCCAGCCTTAGTTTTGTGTGCACACATGTGTGCACACTCATATCAAGGCTAAAGACCCTAAGTCCACTGTTCTCATTTACAGTTTGCCACCTTATTTTCTGAAACACTGTCTCTCATCGCAGGTGGAGCTGTCAATCAGACAAAATTGAATGCCCAGCGGGCTTTGTGAATCCTCTTGTCTCTATTCCCTAACATAGGGTTACAGATGCAGCTGTGCCGGGATCTGATCTCAGGTCCTCATGCTGAGCAGTGAGTGGTGTTCTATCTACTGAGCTGTCTCCCAGCCTCTTCACCTTTCAGATGCTCAGGGATTACCTGGTGATATTCAGGTCATTTTTATCCTATTTGGTTTTTTCCAATATTTCATTTTATTTTCCTTAAAATGTATTTTAAATTATTATATGAAAAATGGTCTCATTATGATGTCATTACACCCATAGATAATTTTGCTTTACTCATCTTTGCCCCTCCTACATTGCCCTTTTTTTCTCCCTTCTCCTCCACTGGCACCCTTCCTTATTGTAAATAATCCCCTTGCTAATCCTAGAGAAAATATGTACTGTCTGTCTGTCCTGGCTTATTCCCACACCTCCATTTTATCTTCCCCAATATCCTCACTCTCCCTTCTATTTTCACATCATACATGCATGTGCGGGTGTTTATATATATTTATATCTAGAATCTACACACATTGTATCTGTTTTTATGGCTACTTTTAACTGGAGGCAAGTAACAACAAAATTTCTTTCACAGAAAGAATTAATTAAATTAAAAATGCTAAGTTAATACTGTTATACAGGGCAAGGCAGTGCAGAGGTTCTTGCTGAAACCAGTTTAGATTTGATTAGAATTTGATCTCCTTGATGGAAAATTCCATGGGAAACTAAGTCTATTCTAAGAACCTGAGGTCAAGATGCTTGCTGATTTATCTTGACTTCTGTTAAACTGTTTCCCTTTTAGATAGACTCAATTTTGTGTAGCCTGTTGGGGAGGGGCTTGAACTCACAGCGATCCAACTACGTCTGCCTTCCAAGTGCTGGGATTAAAGGTGTATGCCACCACTGCCTGGCCTCTATGGCTAACTAGGGGCTTTAGCTTCACACTATGATCTTCAGGCAAGCTTTATTTGTTAGATCACAAATAAAATATCACCATAAAACCCTCTCCCTAAATAAAAAGGAAAAAGAAGTCTGAGGATATAGTTCAGTGGTAGAGTCATTGCTGAGCTTGGGTGAAACTCTCAGTTCAATCCCCAGCACCACAAAACCCAACCCAATCAAACCCAACCCAACCCAACCCAACCCAATTCAACCAAACCCAACCAAACCCAAACAAATCCCATTCAACCCAACCCAACCAAACCAAACTCAATCACACCAAATCCAACCCAACCAAACCAAACTCAACCCAACCCAACTAAATCCAATCAAGTCCAGTCCAATCAAATCCAATCAAACCCAACCTAACCCAGCGCAACCAACCCAATCAAACCATCTCCAATCCAACCAAACCCAGCCAAACCAAACCCAAACCAACCCAAACTAACTAAACCAGACCCAACCCAAACCAACCAAACCCAACCAAACAAAACGCAACCAAACCAAACCAAATTCAACCAAACCCAATCCAACCAAACCACATAGTCAGGAACCATTTCTGAGATGTCTTCTAAGAGTTTCAGTCATCTTGCATAAGTTAGAATATAGTAAGGTAAATTCTACAAACACAGGCCACTATCTGCCTGTGTTTCCTTGTGTTTTCCTTCTATATCATTCAGAAAGAACTTTTGCTTAGGTCTGCCACTGTAGACCTCTACACAATTTGTTCTAATCAGTTATTAGCCTCCTGGCCATGAAGGAGCAAATCATTATGTCCCCTCCTTAATTCTCAGGTTTTCATGAATGGGTTCTGGCTTCCTCTGGAAAACACAGGGTTCAGAGTTTTGGCCAACTTTCCTCAGAAACCAATAGTACCAGCCTTTGTTGATCAAGACATCTCTGGATTGATGGGCAGATGTTAGCATCTGGGATTAATATGGGACCCCCCCCAGTTATTTGGAGAATCTCATTAAGGCAGATTTCGTTCAGGGAACTGATGCTTTAATATTCTGCATTGTCAGCGGAGGGCCTGGATTTTATTTCTCGAATAACTTTTAATTAAATGTGCAGGCTTTGCTTTCCCCAACGTATCAGCAATCGGGGACCTGGGCCCACCTCACCCCTCTCCATCAAATCAGCAGAAAGCAAGGCTGGGGGCCACAGTACTGCTGAGCAATAAAGTTTATGGCCCATCCATGCCTTTGCTGTAATCACTGCAGAGTCTTGCTGACGTGAGCCCCTTCAGGGTCTGGGCTGAGTGACTGATGTGCCCTGAGTGCTGGTTCCCATGCTGTAACTTGCAAAATGCAAGAGACACAGCCAGAAGGTGCTCACCCAGGGTCAGCGTGTAGCAAACCAGGGTCCAGGAACCATATCTGGCTCTGAGTCTATTTTTTTAAAAATAAAGTTTTATTTGAACAGTGCCATGCCTGTTTCTTCATGATTGCTTTTGTGGGCAACAGTAGTCAGTCCTTGACCCTGCAGTGGGCAGCAAGCGGTGGTCCTTTGGGCAGTGTCAGATTGAGGTAGGCTGGGTGCTTGCTCTGTGTCCTTTGGAGAGTAGTTCCAGGATCCCCAGTGTCACTGTTTGCAGATGCACAAATCTCTCCTATAAAATGCCTTAGCAATTGTGTGTGACCTGTACATCTTACTCTTTATTGAAACCCGAATTCATAATACTTAGTGACATGTGAGTAATGGAAGTAGCTGCAGGACTACATGGCGAGGAGACTAATGACAGGAAGAAAATGGACATCTTCACTACAGATAGAATGCGCTCCCAAATTTTCTATCTAGGCTTGATTGAACACATGAGTGAAGAGCCCCTGGATGTGGAGGTCTACCTGTTCCGTCTGGAGAAACAAATCCTCCAAAGAACCGTGAGAGGCAGTGGGATCTGCAAGGGAGTCTGGCAAAGAGCCTGTACTGAGTGAGGAACAATGTAGAGAGAGATGGGGTGGGGTGACGGGAGCTGAGAGATGGGGTGGGGTGACGTGAGCTGAGAGATGGGGTGGGGTGACGTGAGCTGAGAGATGGGGTGGGGTGACGTGAGCTGAGAGATGGGGTGGGGTGACGTGAGCTGAGAGATGGGGTGGGGTGACGTGAGCTGAGAGATGGGGTGGGGTGACGGGAGCTGAGAGATGGGGTGGGGTGACGGGAGCTGAGAGATGGGGTGGGGTGACGGGAGCTGAGAGATGGGGTGGGGTGACAGGAGCTGAGAGATGGGGTGGGGTGACGTGAGCTGAGAGATGGGGTGGGGTGATGTGAGCTGAGAGATGGGGTGGGGTGACGGGAGCTGAGAGATGGGGTGGGGTGACGGGAGCTGAGAGATGGGGTGGGGTGACGGGAGCTGAGAGATGGGGTGGGGTGACGGGAGCTGAGAGATGGGGTGGGGTGACGTGAGCTGAGAGATGGGGTGGGGTGACGTGAGCTGAGAGATGGGGTGGGGTGACGTGAGCTGAGAGATGGGGTGGGGTGACGTGAGCTGAGAGATGGGGTGGGGTGACGGGAGCTGAGAGATGGGGTGGGGTGACGGGAGCTGAGAGATGGGGTGGGGTGACGGGAGCTGAGAGATGGGGTGGGGTGACGGGAGCTGAGAGATGGGGTGGGGTGACGTGAGCTGAGAGATGGGGTGGGGTGACGTGAGCTGAGAGATGGGGTGGGGTGATGTGAGCTGAGAGATGGGGTGGGGTGACGGGAGCTGAGCGATGGGGTGGGGTGATGGGAGCTGAGAGATGGGGTGGGGTGACGGGAGCTGAGAGATGGGGTGGGGTGACGGGAGCTGAGAGATGGGGTGGGGTGACGGGAGCTGAGAGTATGGGTGGGAATGGAGGTGGGGTGAGGTGAGGAGTGTAGGAGCCAGCCACGAGAAGCTAAATAGAAACAGACCACCCAAAGGACGTTCTTTACTTCCAATCACCATCACCTACCAGAGTAGGACTCAGCCATCGATAAGTTTGATGGAGGCCTGAGTCTCAGTAGTTTACCCTGAAGCAATACCTGGTTGCAGGAAGAACCACAAACTGAGATTACCAGAGCATCATCCAAGAACAGACCGTCCCAAGGAAATGTCTAATGTTCCAACCACTGTAGATAGGATCACCTGTCAGTACACTCACCAAGAGACCCCTAGACAAATGTCAATCAGAGGTCCTAACCTTAGAAACTCCTCACCTCTATCTTTACTACTATAAAAACCCAACTCTAACTGAGCTTGGGGCTCTCCTTGTATTCCAATACGTTGGACATGCGGAAAGACCAAATTTGCAAACTTGTATAAAATAAAGGCTCTGTGCTTTTACATACAGGACTTGGTCTCCTTGTTGGTTTTTGGTGGACTTCATGGATCTGGGCATAACAAGGAGGAAGTGAAGGTGGGGTGGGGTGAGGTGAAGAGGCAGTAGAGGTGGGGATGGAGTAGCCTCTCTGGGGAGGGCTCCGGGAGTAATCAGTTCAGAGCCACGGCCTGTGGCAGCATCTCTAGGCAGAAGCTTTTCCCCTAGTAAGTTCCTGGTGAATCAGCAATCAGGAGACATGACCAAGAGAACCTGCCATTATATTTCTTCTTTTCTTTCAGCTGTGATGTGATTCATTACAAGGTGCATTACAAGGTGTTAGAATGGGGTTCCATATTTGTGAGGGGCGTTCGTAGACACCTTGTCGTCGGGTCTAGGGATGATCTAGTTATAAAGGTCATGGAGAACTGACTTCCTTCCACACTGTTCCCCTGGGCTTTTCTCCTCTGTGTTGTGACTGGGCAGGGTTTTCTTTCATCTGTTTGTAGAGACATTTCTGTATACACATGTCAGGAAAGCAAGATGCTGTCACTGCGTCCCTGCAGTGGCCTTTTGTGGCAACCTTATTATTAGTAGCAAGCAAAGGTTTTAGTTGGTTTAGCACTGAGCTGGAATTTATTAACCTTGTGTAACACATAAATAGCATTGCAGGATGGTCTTAAGGGAGTCCACAGACATTTTGAATTTTTTTTCTTCCCTAAACGCGCCTAAGAAATTAGGTGAAAGGGAAAGAGCTGAAGCATTCTAGATACCAAGAGCAGCATGAGAAAGGCCCCGGATGCAGGAGGACAATGATGAATTTAAAGAAAAGGAAAGCAGAATAGCTGGGGTTTAGGAAGCAGAGTAGGCATTGAGCAAGGGGGCACCGAGTCCCAATCAAGTCTTGCCACTGTGTAGAACCTATCCAGGTTGTGGGCAGGAGAGAACGTCAGTGGGGAACAGCCTGCATGCTCACTGCACCCTCTCCTTGGCTGCATGGGGGCACTGTGAAAGATGCCTTTTCCTGGTCATAGCACTTCTCCCTCTCCACATTCCTGTCATGCTGGGCATCCCAACAGCTTCCTCTTTCTCTCTCCTGCACCTCCAGTTGCTCCTTTCTTTCTTTTTCACTTGGGTCACACCCCCATATTACCAAATCACTAACAGAAGCAGTGGCTGTGTGTCCCTGCAAAACATGGCTGTCACTTCAGATGGAATAAGAATTTATTTTGAACCCAATTCAAGTGATCACAGCTCTGGGGACCCAGACTTAGGATGCCCTAAATGTCAGGTTCCACCAGAGAAGGGGCTACATGAACCTTTTATAGTAACAAAACAAGAGAAACTCATAAATCATGTCATTTCCCAAACACATTGGTGGGGACTTCAACTAGATGGGCTATGGCTAAGCAGGGTGATCTCGGCTAAAGGTCTCCTGCTACCTAATGACCAGTGTAACTCTAGCTCCCAATCCGCAGCATCCCAACTCTTCCTAATGATAACGTTCTAACTGGTCAGTCTGCAGGCTCTTCAACACAGGTGTGGCTGAACACTACACAACACAGCGAATCCAAGGCTTTATATGTAGCTGTGGAGAAGAGGAAATGCCATAGCCAGGGTTTTGGAGGATGCCCAGGAAGCAAGGTTGAGGGTTGGAAAGTCAGGGGCAGAAAAACACAAATAGTAAGACTCTCTGCTAATAAGGGTTAATAAAGCACCCCCCCTGAACCATGTGTGCATGTGATTGTCACAGTGCGTGTAAGACAACCATGGTCATGAGAGCTGGATGAGGCTAACACCAACGAGAGGGAAGATCTGACAGGCCTGAGGAACTGTGAACATACTAACAGATGTGGGATTGTTTTAGCTATAATTTATCTGTCTTCCTGTCTTCTATTATCTATTTAATAATCATCCGTCTATCCTATCTCTATCTATATATATATAACATAGCATCAATTTATCAGCTGTCTATCAATCTATCAATCTTCTAGCACCTACCATCTGTCCATTAATCACTTAATCTGTCTACCAATCTATCATCTATCACCTATCTCTTGTCTATCTATTTGTTGTTTATCTATTGTGTATCAGTTACAAACACCTAGGTATCATTTGTTATCCATTTGTTTATCATCATTAATTTATCTGTCAGGTAAATATCACCTGTTGATCTATCATCTTTCTATCTATCTATCTATCTATCTATCTATCTATCTATCTATCTATCTATCTATCTATCCATCTATCTTCTTCATCATCTGTCTATCATCTATCATCTATTTTTGGTGGTGCTAGGAGTAGAACCTTGCAGCTGCTAGGCAAGCACTCTTGCACTGAACCACACCCCGATATTTCATTATCCTCATGAGCCATCGGCATCACTTGTGTTGTGAAATGCTAGTGCTACCCAGTCTTTTGGTCCGATTTTATGAACACAGAAGAAAACAGCGAAGATGTATGGCACATTATTATGGGTTATCTCACATAAGGGCACAATGTAGAGGAAGGAATAGACTATAAATTCAATAAATAAAAACAGACAAATAGCCACATTTAGACGTCCATTGTCGCATTACATATAGTGGATTGTGTAAAAGAAAGTGAAAGTAAATTGGGTTTGGTGGCTCTGGCTTTATTGGCAGCACTTGGAAGGCAGAAAGCAGGCATACCTTTGTGAGACAAAGGCCAACCTAGTCTACACCGTGAGTTCCAGTACAGCCTTAGCTGCATAGTTACAAAATAAGACTTTGCCTTGTTTTGAAAAGACAGAGGAGTTGTGGGTGGTGAAGGGAACATTCTTGACTCCATTTTCTTCTTCTCTTTCCTCCTTACACCTGAAGAGAATGGCTCTCCCCTGAACCAGCCCCCATCTGCCTGTTCATCATTTAAACTCTGCTCCCACATTTGCTGGGAATTGCATGGCTGTCTCTATTTCCTGTCTCTCCATGTGGCTGCAGATAATGGATTCTTTCAGGACTTTGTCCTGGCTGACATCTAGACTGTCCTTAGATGCTACAAACCTTCCCTCCCTTTGGTCCTCCTCAAGGGTCCCTCAGGGAGGAGTTGTCGATTCCCAGCTGTGGCTTCTCCTCATATTCGTTACTCTCTTCATTGCAGTGCGACTAGCTGCCTGTTCACTCTCACTGCACGGTGACTAGGCGCCCGTTCACTCTCACTGCACGGTGACTAGGTGCCTGTTCACTCTCACTGCATGGTGACTAGGCGCCCGTTCACTCTCACTGCACGGTGACTAGGTGCCCGTTCACTCTCACTGCATGGTGACTAGCTGCCCGTTCACTCTCACTGCATGGTGACTAGCTGCCTGTTCACTCTCACTGCACAGTGACTAGGTGCCCGTTCACTCTCACTGCACGGTGACTAGCTGCCCGTTCACTCTCACTGCACGGTGACTAGGTGCCCGTTCACTCTCACTGCATGGTGACTAGGTGCCCGTTCACTCTCACTGCATGGTGACTAGGTGCCCGTTCACTCTCACTGCATGGTGACTAGCTGCCCGTTCACTCTCACTGCACGGTGACTAGCTGCCCGTTCACTCTCACTGCATGGTGACTAGCTGCCCGTTCACTCTCACTGCACGGTGACTAGGTGCCTGTTCACTCTCACTGCACGGTGACTAGGCGCCCGTTCACTCTCACTGCACGGTGACTAGGTGCCCGTTCACTCTCACTGCACGGCAACTAGGTGCCTGTTCACTCTCACTGCATGGTGACTAGGCGCCCATTCACTCTCACTGCATGGTGACTAGGTGCCTGTTCACTCTCACTGCATGGTGACTAGGTGCCTGTTCACTCTCACTGCATGGTGACTAGGTGCCTGTTCACTCTCACTGCATGGTGACTAGGTGCCTGTTCACTCTCACTGCATGGTGACTAGGTGCCCGTTCACTCTCACTGCATGGTGACTAGCTGCCCGTTCACTCTCACTGCACGGTGACTAGCTGCCCGTTCACTCTCACTGCATGGTGACTAGGTGCCCGTTCACTCTCACTGCAAGGCAACTAGGTGCCTGTTCACTCTCACTGCACGGTGACTAGGCGCCCGTTCACTCTCACTGCACGGCAACTAGGTGCCCGTTCACTCTCACTGCACGGCAACTAGGTGCCTGTTCACTCTCACTGCATGGTGACTAGGTGCCCGTTCACTCTCACTGCATGGTGACTAGCTGCCCGTTCACTCTCACTGCATGGTGACTAGCTGCCCGTTCACTCTCACTGCATGGTGACTAGCTGCCTGTTCACTCTCACTGCACGGTGACTAGGCACCTGTTCACTCTCACTGCATGGTGACTAGGTGCCCGTTCACTCTCACTGCATGGTGACTAGGTGCCCGTTCACTCTCACTGCACGGTGACTAGGTGCCCGTTCACTCTCACTGCATGGTGACTAGGTGCCCGTTCACTCTCACTGCATGGTGACTAGGTGCCCGTTCACTCTCACTGCATGGTGACTAGGTGCCCGTTCACTCTCACTGCATGGTGACTAGGTGCCCGTTCACTCTCACTGCATGGTGACTAGGTGCCCGTTCACTCTCACTGCATGGTGACTAGGCGCCCGTTCACTCTCACTGCACGGTGACTAGGTGCCCGTTCACTCTCACTGCACGGTGACTAGCTGCCCGTTCACTCTCACTGCATGGTGACTAGCTGCCTGTTCACTCTCACTGCATGGTGACTAGGTGCCTGTTCACTCTCACTACATGGTGACTAGCTGCCTGTTCACTCTCACTGCATGGTGACTAGGTGCCCGTTCACTCTCACTGCATGGTGACTAGCTGCCTGTTCACTTTCACTGCACGGTGACTTGCTGCATGTTCATCCCGACTTCTGCACCTTGCAATCCTTTTGTCTTCTGGTTCATCCAATCCTGCTCCCCTGAGCTTTGCTGGGTCTCAGTCTCATGCTGGCTTCCTCCACAGGGCTTTCCCACCATTCTCATTACTGCCATTTCCCTTCCTTCTCTGTCTCATAGAGATCACAGCACCACGGGGCTATTTCCTGGAGCGATATGAAGAAAGACAGCATAGGAATCTAGAATGTATGCTGCTTCCAAGCAAAGGCAGGACCCCATATCTGGTTTGCTGTGTGCACTTGGGCTAACTGCTCGACTTCTCTGGGCCATTTCTATAGGGAGAGGATGACTGTGTCTCTTCTTTTCATAGACACCATCCTAGGAGCTGCTGACCCCGAACATCAGCCCACTTTTTGTTGCCATGATGTCATATGCGAGGCAGGGCAACGTAAGGACACATGGCTTCTACAGGGTTGTGGTTTGAATGTGAAGTGTTTTACCCTAAGAAAGGCTCATGGGTGAAAGGCGTTGACTCCAGCGCAGTGTTCAGGATGGGACTTCTGCAGTGATGGCATCCTGAGGGTGGTGACTTCGCAATGGAGCACTTCCTCGATGGGTGCCACAGTGGCTGCATCATTGGCAGGTGGTAAACATTGGGCATGAGATCTAATTGGAGGAAGTAGGTCACCAGGGGTATGTCTGTGAAAGATATACTATGTCCTTGGCACCTTCCTGTGTCTTTCTGCTTGCTGGAAAGCGTGAGATGAACAGCTTCACTCTGCCGTGATTTTCTGCCTCATTCAGAGACAGTGGAGCCAGACAAGCTATGGGCTAAGGCCTCAGAAACCAGGAAGCAAAGGGTACTTACTTGTAGGTTGTTCTCACCACAGGGATGTGCTCACACAGAGCTCAATTTCTGAGGGTCAAGGCCTGGCACCGGCATTGGCTTGCTTTAATGTTGGCAGAGGTCTGAGGATATACATGGCTTCACATTGATGAAATAGAGAACCCCGGGAGTGGGCATGGCTACATCTGTGTGTCCGTCTCTGTTTCTCTTCCTATGATGCCACCTGGGGTCTATCACAGGGCTCCCCAATGCCTTCGTCTAGTGCTCCTCACTTTCTGCAGGTCTCATCCTGGAACATCACAGTCTGGATAAGTTCTCATGCTCTCGGTCCCATTAGTACATGATGTAGGGAATGGAGCTTCTGAGTGAGTTCCAGGAGCAAACTATGTTCAAACCACAACACACACCCAGCCACCACACAGGCCAATTCTTTTTAGCAGCCACTTTTTAAAATTATTATACTTTCATTATTATTGAGTGTGTGTCTTATGTGTGTTATGTAAGTACATGTTTGTGTGGTATGTGCACCTGTCTGCCCATGTGTCTTCTTCTATACCTCTCCATTTTAACTTAGGAGAAAGGACCTCTCACTGATTTGACCAGGCTGGCCAGCCAATAAGCTTTAGGTATGTGCTTGACTCTGTCCCACCAAGCGCTCTGGCTATAGCCACACCTACACACCATACCCAGCTTTTAAGTGGGTGCTGGTGTTCTGAACTCAAGTCCGTATGTTTGTTGAGAAGGCACTTAACCAACCTGAGCTATCTTCCCAGCCCCAGAAGCATTTTCTTGGAGAAGTCATGTAACCTCACCACTTAGCTGCTTGAGCTCTGCCCTCTCTGACCTCAGTGTACCCATCTTTAAGCTGGGCTCACAATGGGCAGCTCTCCGGACATCTTGAGACGTAACCCAGCTCATGTGGATTGTTTAACATACAGCCCATGGAACCCACAACACGTGCCAAATGATTTGACCAAATTGGTGACTTAAGGACCAGAGACTCCTGGGCTTAGAGGTGCCCTGTTGAAAACACTTGCTCAGCTGTCACCTGTTGCTATTTCTGTCACTGTTATGTCTCTGCAGGTCTTTTGTTGTTTCCTGGGGCCTGCTATTAAGATTTGGTCCTTTCTTCTTTTACTTCAATAAGCTGGGGGACACTACTCATGAGTGGCAGCTGGTGGCAGGGTTGACAAGTGGTCCAGCTGATCTATGAGGGCGTTCCCAGAAAAGATGGGTTCAGTTCTGCTCTGGACATGCAGCTGAAGTGCTAAGGCTCATCCTTCTCCTCAGCTGTGAGAGTGCTCACAGGCGCCTGCCCTGGTGGCGGTGAGTGGGGTGTGTAGTTCCCATGCTCCAGTTGTGCTGGTGTTTTGAGTTGTACCCACTTGGGAGTCAGGAGAGTGACTGACTACCTCAGGGGTGACATCATAAAATGGGGAAGGAAGAAATGCAGAGGAAATGCAGGGAAGAGCACCCTTTAAAGACAGGATGTCACACAGAGAGCCTAGTACCTTGAGACTGACAGTCTTGGGGTTCACCGCAAGATGACAGCCTGCCCTTGGGAACAGGTGTGTGTTGGCAAGCTGTAAGTGCTAATCTTCATATCATATCTGTTTGGGTGAAAAGTTCCATTCCAAGCCCCCTCTCCTGGGAGTTGCCTCAGTCCAGACTCCACCTCCAAAAAAGCATGCCAAATGGTGACCCCTCCCCAGAAAGGCTCAAGATCACTCCCACAGGGTATTTAAACTGCCCCTAGATAATAAACACATGGTTTTCTGGCCTTCCTTCCTCCTCTGTGGTTTTCCAGTCTTCAGTCCCATCTCCATCTCTGGGGGAGATGTTGGCATCCATTAAACCTGGACTTTTTCTAATTTGGTTTGATTTGGATAATTGCATCAGCAGAAAGGTTTATTGGGGTGCAAAAACTTTTCAATATCCTCATGTCATATCATATCATATCATATTATATAACGTATTTGTTCTTTGTTTTCTGTGTATGGTATGTTAGGTGTAGTATATATAGATGTTAGGGTGAGTGTATACACATGTCTATGTGTTGGTCCAAGGTTGATGTCCGTGCCTTTCCTTAATTGCTTTACACATTTATTTTTAAAATTTTCTGTATATGTGTGTTTTACCTATATGTGTACAATGTGAATACCTGATGTCTGAGGTCAGAAGAGGGCATTGGGGTCCCTGAAACTGAGTTACAGATGGTTGTGAGTCCTTATATAGGTTTGGGAACTGGACTAGGTCCTCTGCAAGAGCGGTGTGCACTCTTAACCCTGTGATAGCTCTCCAATTCCTTCCACCCTTACTTCTTGAGACTAGGTTATCAATTCAGTCAGGCTGCTGTCCAGTGGGCTTCATGGATCCTCTCATCCCTGTTCCCTTAATACTGAATTTACAGGCACCTACCACCATGCCTTATCTTTTCTGTAGGTTCTGGGACATCTGAGCTCAGGTTCTCATGTATGTGTGGCAAGCACTTACTGACAGATCCATCTTCCCAGCCTAGGCAGTCAGCTCAACTTCACAACTTGCTGAGGGCCGTGTCTGCCATCAGAAACATAGATATACATAGCCCAAAACTGTTCCTGCAGCCTGGGCACTTGTCAGGCCACTTTACTGGCTTGCTTCCTGTCTCGCTTCCATACCCCACATGCTCCTACCCTCCACCTATTCTCTTGCTTCTTCTCACCATTTGTGAAAAGTTGGCTACTTCCTTCTTGTTATTTTCTGGTTAACAAGCAGGCTCTACTTGAGCAGGAACTGAGTTTGTCTTTAGCAAAAGTTGTCTTTCTTTCAGGGGCCTTGGAAGATGGTTCAGTGGGTAAAGCACTTGGCAAGAAAGTATGAGGATCTGAGTTCAAGTCCCCAACACTCACTAAAATTCCAGGCACAGTGGTGTGCCTGTAATACCAGCATTGGGGGACAGGAAGAGCTAGGTGGACCTAGGGGCGTTCTGGCCAGCTGTTCTATCCAAACTGACAATTCTAGATCCAGTAGGAAACCCTGTCTCAAAAAACAAGGTAGAGAGTGATTGAAGGAGACATCCAATGTCAACCTCTGACCACTGTCCATATGTGGACACACATACACACACATGTACACAGACACATGCATGCACATGTACACGAGCAAATACATCAGCACACACAGATGTACAGACATGCAAAGCATCCATTGGAAACCAATTCATGGCTGTGGAGTGACTGGACAGATGGTTGGTTGTGCAAGTGGACAACAAAACAATTATCCCCAAGAATGTTTCAGTGCTAAATTATGCTAATGAAGTCATTGTTCTGGAACTATCCATTGCACTGGCCCTTCCCCAGACCTGCAGCAGAGCCCTGACCTTTTAGTGGTCACAGTTTACGCTTCTGCTTCCTCATGACTTTTCAGGGCACTTTGTGTCCTGTGCCTCCTTGCCCAGCATGGCCCTGCACAGACCTGGGCACAGGCCACCTTTTCAAGGACATTTTCTTGTCAGCCCCCAGGAGCCTGTACACACCACAGGAGTAGAGACACAATAATACCAAGATTGAATTTCCCTCTAGCCGGGAGGGACCTGGGGATTAAAGTCAGATTTAATTTGATTTTAGGCTAATAACATATTGTGACATTTACTGTGCACCCCGATTGCTGGAGACAAATTCTCACATGTGCTGGGATGCACACAGGTCTTACACAAGGTGCCCAGAGTGGCTCTTGCTTCTGCTCAGCCTCAGACTTATCTGCATGAACCCTCTCCACCCAGTTCTACAAACCTCTAGGGGGCACCAATTCTAATTCAGAATATTGCTGTTTCCTATCAGGGTGGTGAGTAAATCTCGACACTGGGCTAGTGCCTCCAGTTATGTCTATTTTCCTGCAAATGACATCATCCCTTTTGTCTTTATTGCTAAATAGAACTCCTTCCTGTGTTTACATGGCATTTCCTTAATCATCTGTTGATGGGCACCCAGGCTGAGTCCATAACTTAGCTGTTGTGTGTAGCACCAAAATAAATACTACAGCAGCAACTTCAAGAGTGAGTCCCTCTGGAGAGAGGATACTTCCAGCTGGATAGTTCTAATTTCTTCCTTAAGACCTGAGTCTGGGAGGCACATGTTAAAATGTATCTGTAGAGGTCAGATACATTAATGGGAGAACAAAAAACATTCATTGGCTCCCTAAAACAAAACACCGTAGAAAGTTCTGCGTTGAAGTGGGCCTGGATCTAGGTATTCAAGGTTATCAGGAGTCTGCCGTGCCCTCTGATCCAGCTTTCCTCTGGGTTAACCTTGGTGTCTCAAAGATTCCCACCACAGAGCACCTACTTGGTTGACTACAGTGGCGAATTTATGGCTATTAACTTGGTGACCTCAGAAAACAATGTAGGTTTTCTCATAGCCCCAGAAAAAGTCTCTGCTTGGGCCACCACCACATGGCTGGTGGCAGGGAAGGGGTCTTCAGAGGGCAATCAGGGTGTCCTGATGATAGAAGGGACAGAACTCTGACCAACAAATCTCAGTTCTCAATGATTCCTCAGACGTGGGCTAGAACTGGACTCTCAGCCTCTCTCCCTCCCCTTCCCGTCTGCTGCCATTCATCCCTTGGCCTTTGAGGAGGATACGTGACTGTTTCCATCTCATCAGGGTTATTGACTGCCTGTCAGAGGTCCGCATAGTTCTGACAGTGGAATTTCATTACCCACAGTGCAGCAGAGCCTCCTGCAACTCCCATCCCCCATGCTTCCACCCCTGCCCCTACCAGCTTTCTCCTCTTCTCTGCCATGGGATAGATGAACTGGGTCTTGGTTTTAGTTCCCTCTGAGGCTGAGTGTTCTCTCTCCCTCCCTCTCTCTCTTTCTCTCTCTCTGGTTTTTTGAGACAGGGTTTCTATGTGGAGACCTGGCTGTACTGGAACTCACTCTGTAGACCAGGCTAGCCTTGAATTCACAGAGATGCCTGCCTCTACCTCCCAAAGGTGTGTGTAACCACTGCCCAGAGAACTCTTTCCTTTCCTCCTTTCCTTTCTCTTTTCTTTTCTTTCCTTTCTCCTTTCCTTTCCTTTCCTTTCCTTTCCTTTCCTTTCCTTTCCTTTCCTTTCCTTTCCTTTCCTTTCCTTCCCTTCCCTTCCCTTCCCTTCCCTTCCCTTCCCTTTCCTTCCCTTCCCTTCCCTTTCCTTTCCTCCCCCCCTTTTTTTCTTGAGACAAGTTCTCACTATGTAGACTTGGCTGCCCTAGAACTCACAGATACATCAACCTGTCTTCTGATTGCTGGGATTCAGGGTGTGCACCACAACACCCAAACTGAACCTTTTTTTTTTGCCTGTGAAGTGGGATGATGATAATTTACCCCCGAAGGTTTGGTCTGCACCTATAGCACAGCCTTTGGAGTAGCCTGGCAGATAGGGTGGTCCCAGAAGGGAGGGATGCAACAGTGAAAGATACACCTTCAGTTTTCTTGGCATTTACCGTGTGCCAAACTCAGCTCGTTACTTTATCTGTGCTTCTTCAGACTCTCACAGCAACGCTGCAAAGGGACTCACTGCTGTTTCCATGCAGAGGAGACCCAGACTGGAACGGAGGAGTGACACGCCATAGGTCACACACCTCGCATACATCCTAGCAGGGATGAGGACCCACTTATGGATGACTCCCAGTCCTGTGCTCTTAGCCAGGAGAGCACAGCCTGGGGCTCGGTCCCGTAATCCTCTCTTCCTCCCTCTTGTACTTTGGCTCCTTCCTAGGGTACTCTGCTTGTCAACAGAGAGGCTCTTCCGCTGTTAATTTAAGATTTTTGTTATAGAGTCTTGGAGCTTCACCCTGGCTTCATGTGGCTTTATGGCGAGCATAGGGTAAGCATGGTTTTTGCGTGGATTTGGCTGTAGTTTTTCAGAATCACTGCTGCCAGCTTCCCAGCTCCCTTGACAGTCCACCTGAAGTCCCGTTGGGTCTGGATCTGTAACACAAAGAAATTCCTCCCTAAAATCAGGCAACGAGAAACCATTATTATCAGGAAAAAAACTGAAGAGGTTTGCTCTTGCCAAATAACAATCAAGCTTGAGCGAGCCATCCGGGGGTTTAGCTGGCAGCTCAGCTGTGCCATCAATACACTTAGCATTAGGTGCAATACCTCACAGCCCGAAAGGCTGCTGCAGTTCCTGGCACAGCCTCAAGAAGAAAGTAAGATTTAAAGCCCGCTGAGTCTGTTTTCTTTTCCAAAGGCCCAGAGACCTCACTCACTCCCTTTTCATATTTATTGACTGTGATCACATCCTGTGGTCACCCTTATCTGCAAGGAATAGCAGGGGTGTTTGCAAACAAACCTTCTTCCAACCAAAATATAATCGGGATTCACTTACTGGGGAAAAATAGGTGGACAGTGTACTGGTCTTATTGACTCTGCTCCAGCTTCCAAACACGGACCCAAGTAGCAGTTTCTCTAGCTATGCTCTTCGGTCCCGAGACAGCCTGGTGTTTGGTGTTTGTGCAGTCCCTCTGGGCCCCTACCCCATCACTCACCAAGCTATTTTTTTTTTGTACTGTGGCTTCATAGACCATTAACCCAAGTCTGCCTCTCCCCTTCCAGGAGGGAACTCAGTGGGAACCTGTGTTGCTGTCTTTACTCCTCTTAAGGAACCAATGAGGACCATCGGCCTACCAGCCAATCAGTCTCCTGCCTGCCAATTAAGCTCCTCCAGCTATGGTGCAAGGAGGGTCCAGACTGAGACTCAGTCGTCTAAATTAAGTCTCTCTGCTCCCAGGACCAGGTTAGTGGATTAGGCCTGGCAGGAGCTCTTGGTGGGAAATGGGTGTGGTCAGCCTGAGGAGCTCACAGTTGCAGATGGCTTTGAAGACCAACATGGCAACTTTCTGAGGGCACTGTTGTTTGAGGTCTGTTACAGCCAGCCTGACTCAACTTTCTGAATTGAAGGCTCATATTCCGTCTTGTTTTGCCTTGTGTAAATAAACCAATTTACCTCTCCAGAGGGCTCTTTTTTGTTTTGTTTTTTCCTTTTCCCTTGTGCTGAATGGGAGGGTTCCCGCTGGGGTTTGCACTGTTCTAAGAGTTGAGGTGTTAGTGACTGCATTTTCCAGTTTACATGCTGATGGAATCTGGGAGCAGTTTGGGGAAGTGATTGGAACTAGACTGAGGTCCCCAGGGTGAGGGCCCTGCGATGGCTTTGCTGGCCTTTTAGAAGAGGAACGGAACCCACAGTAGCCCCCTGATCAGACTTATAGTAACAAGACTATTTACCAAATGCTGCCCATGCTCTTGGGCTTCTCAGTCTCCAGAACTGTGAGCTCAGAAAACCTCTACTCCTTACAGTCTGAGGCATTAAGCCCTAGTAACACAAAACAGATTGAGTAGTTCCCTTCTTTGATGGACTTATTTCCAGTCCTAAGAACCCACTTTGGCTTGTTTTTAAAAGCCAGTCCAAGATAAACATATAGGTTCACATATAGTTGGTGGAGCAGATATCATCTGTTTGGGGTCAACCTCTGGAATCTTTCTGTACCCTTAACCTCCCAGGTGCTTTTACCGTGGTGCTGGCACAGTGGGAGGATTGGGGATGGGCCAGCGTGTGCAGTTGACTTCAAGCTAGTCATCTCTGCCTTGTCCGGACCTCTTTTCTCTGGTGTCCTTGGAAAAAGACAAACTTCTATTAGAGACCCTCAAAGCAGCAAAAGGCCAAGGGCTTCTAGTGAAAGACCAAGCAATTACCATCACTTTGTAAATTTCCTTCCACCAGACATAGCCAATAAACTTGGGATCCTCCTGGTTCACGGCAGGGCATGTGTTCTGGACCTGTGCCCATTTCTCTGACTAAGGTATAGATCCCATAAGAAGACCAAGGATCAACTTCTATTCCTACCTTCACCCAAGAATCCCAGAAGAAAGGCCATGAATGTGGGTGTGGATGTGACTGTGATTGTGACTGTGAATGTGGATGTGACTGTGGATGTGGATGTGGCTGTGGCTGTGGCTGTGGATGTGACTGTGGATGTGGATGTGACTGTGGATGCGGATGTGGCTGTGGATGCGGATGTGACTGTGGCTGTGGATGTGGATGTGGATGTGGATGTGACTGTGGATGTGGATGTGGTTGTGGATGCGGATGTGACTGTGGATGCGGATGTGGCTGTGGATGTGACTTGGATGTGGATGTGGATGTGACTGTGGATGTGGCTGTGGATGTGGATGTGGATGTGACTGTGGATGTGGATGTGGATGTGGATGTGACTGTGGATGTGGATGTGGCTGTGGATGTGGATGTGACTGTGGATGTGACTGTGGCTGTGGCTGTGGATGTGGATGTGACTGTGGATGTGGATGTGGATGCGGATGTGACTGTGACTGTGGATGTACTGTGGATGTGACTGTGGATGTGGATGTGACTGTGGATGTGGATGTGACTGTGGATGTGACTGTGGATGTGGATGTGACTGTGGATGTGGATGTGGATGCGGATGTGACTGTGGATGTGGATGTGGCTGTGGATGCGGATGTGACTGTGGATGTGGATGTGGCTGTGGATGTGGATGTGACTGTGGATGCGGATGTGGCTGTGGATGTGACTGTGGATGTGGATGTGACTGTGGATGTGGATGTGACTGTGGATGCGGATGTGACTGTGGATGCGGATGTGGCTGTGGATGTGACTGTGGATGTGACTGTGGCTGTGACTGTGGATGTGGATTTGAACCCTCTCAGCTTTTTGCATGATTCTCCTCATGTTCTACTGCTTAGTCGGAGACACTTTAGAAGATTTATAACATTAAGTAGGTTAATTATTTCCAGAAAGAACCAGAAGTTTCCAAACTGCTTCTGTCAGTAAATTTAAAATACAATAAATAATTTAAGTCCCAATTTTCTCTCCACAATGAAGAATTAAAAATCTTCAATTTGTCAAATTTTCTCTTTTTACAAAAAGTTTCAATTTCTTCTTTTCCTTCTCCTTTTTTGACCTCAGGTCTTGGCAGAACACCAGCCCACCAGGTCAGACTGGCATGGCGTGCCTACTGGGATTGCTTTCTAGCCAGAAATATTTTCTATTAATTAGGGTTAGTTTCAGGGACCTTAAAACACTTCATATGTTTTCCCTCATGATTAAGAGATATGAGATATTTATGGTCATTTTCCAGATGCAAAAACTAAGACAAAATGAGGATTAAAAATAAGAACAGCTACTCCTCCTAATATCCCAGTTAGTTTCCTTCAGCATGAAGTCTAGCCTTCTTCCAAAGTGTCTCATCAGCTGGCTTGAGCAGGAAGCTTGAGGGGATAAAGGCAGGGCCTGAAGTAAGAAGACTGCACACACAGTTTAAAGGGACAGGGAGGGAAGTTAAGTGGAAAGCCTTCATCATCCTCAGTTGTAAGCACTAGGAAAATAATGACAAAGGGGGTGGAAGTTGGGATCTGGCCACAGAGTGGGACTCAACATGAGGGTCCCACCTTGGGAAGAGGAAAGGGACACTATACTTTCAGCATCTTTCAAAGTTCTGGCCTGCATCTCCATAGCTGGAATGCAGCTAGAAGACAGAGTTCAAAGGCAGCCGAGAAGAAACTGCTTCTTAGGCTATTGATCAGAACCAAGAAGTAGAGTTAATGGAGTGAGTGGGCAGGTTGGCAGTAGCTGATGAGCATAGGCTCAACTCAGCTCCGATTCATGAATTTGCCAGTTTATATGCATGTAATTTATGTATATCTACATGTTTCTTTTCAGGCTAGGCCTTGTAGATTGCACACAGAATGGGTTTTTCTGCTTATGGTTTGCCATTTGCCTTCATTTCATTCTGGAACTCTCAGCCTGCAGGGCACCGGCAGTTGACTTCCTGTGACCCGCTGAAGAGCTCAGAGCAGCACAGCTCCACTTTGTAGACGGGGAAACGGCAGCCAGAGTTCATGCGACTGCTCCCACAAGCCGAGGAAAGCAGCATCAGGTTCCGGGGTGAAGAACAATCACCAGTCGAGTAGGGATTAATAGTTTTGCGTTCTGTGGTCACAGTTAACTGCTGTTGCTGCAAATATTAAGTGGAAAATTGCAGAAATAAGCAACTCATGAATGTTAACATGAATGATGTTTTGACTAGCATTATCAATTCCCATGACATCTCTTTTTATCTCACCTCTGGTACGAATGAGCCTTTGTTCAGTGTGTCCATGTGGTATATGTCATCCACCCAGTCTTCACTCAGTAGCTGTCTCAACTATGAAGCTGACTGTTGGAGTACTGCCATGTTTATACTCAGGTCTTACTCATCCCTGCGGTACAGGCGCTTGTCTGAGGTTTTGGGCTTTGCTTTCTGTGGGCAGGGCTAATGCAGTCCTTTGTGAGGGAAAAGGAGAAAGAAAAGGGCAGGAAAAGACCAACCATGGGAGCTGGTGCCATCCCCGTGTCCTCTTGCAGCAGTTGGACACCTGGGTTCTCAGCAAGACTCAGGTGACTTGGAGGTTTCCTAGGAATTCTCCAACCTATCAGAGTAGCTCTAGTTTTGTGTGGTGTATACACATTGGGATGCTGTGTGAGCTCTCCCATAGCGTGGTTTCTGCTGCGTAGATCCTTGGCCTAAGATTCTTAGACTTGGAATCCTACTGGGTCTGTGGGTCTTGTGCCTGCTGCTTTTCTCATGGTACACTATTGTCCATTTTGAGATTGTTGGATTGAGAACCTCTTTAGTGACTCTTACCTATGGAACTCCTGTGTGACAAGGTGTGGCAGTACACCTTTCTTGCTCACTGATATTTTTTACTTCAAGTTATCCCGGGATCCTAGCAACGAAGGTCTAGACTTTATGCTAACTGATCAGCTTGGGCATACAGAGTAAACTCACATTCCAAACTGGTATAAGGATAAAGACAGGAGTGAGTCTTGGGTTGCTCCATTCCAGATCCCAATGTGGCAGGGGGGTGCAGTCCTTTGGATTCTTCTGTTTTGGTTACACGCCTATAGTCTAGTTTCTTTGCTTTCTATGTTCAGAGAATAACATCAGCTATGTGTGCTTATGTTATGTGCTTGATTGCTGTAATTGACCCACATCCCATGGACATCTGTCCTGTCATATCGTGCCTCCCATCCTGCGTGTCATCCTGGACTTGCTGGCCACCTCACAGAGGTTGTCCAGATATTGATATTAGCATCTGTCATATTTATTGCTAATTTCAGGCCGTTCCATTTGCTGGAAATAATGGGCTTTTGATTTTGTTTGAAGAAGTTTCAGGTCTCAAGAAGCAGTCCAGTGGCTTTGTCCAACAGGATGACTTTACAAGTAAGATTTCAGTTTCTACGATTAGAACCTTCTGTTACACTGGGCCACCTCACACTGCATGTTTTACCCACATAAACCACAGTGTGCTCCAGTGCAAGACAATCCAGTGACTCAACTCAGGAAATCTAGGTTGTTAGGAAGCCTAGGACATGTCACAGGAAATCGTTCCCAAGGTGGCCTATGGATCAGCCACCTTTGAATTGCCTTCTCCTCATGGCCATTGTTTACAGGATACTCTGAGGAAATTGATAGGTGCATTGGAATGTGATACATGCGGGGATGAGTGGTGAGATGAGCAGAGACTTTTGGAATCCTCTGATACTATCACCTTTTATCAATCAATCTAAATGTCTATCATATATCTATCTATTAATTTGTGTATCATCTACCACCCATCAATCTATCATCTCGTTTTCTATCATATGTTTATTTATCATCTATCTATCTATCTATCTATCTATCTATCTATCTATCTATCTATCTATCTACCTATCTATCATCGATCTATCTATCTATCATCTATCTGTCTATGTATCTATCTATCATCTATCTATCTATGTATCTATCTATCATCTATCTATCTATCATCGATCTATCTATCTATCATCTATCTATCTATCTATCTATCTATCTATCTATCTATCTATCTATGTATCTATCTATCATCTATCTATGTATCTATCTATCATCTATCTATTTATCTATCTATCTATCTATCTATCTATGTATGTATCTATCTATGTATCTATCTATCTATCATCTATCTATCTATCTATCATCTATCTATCTATTATCTATCTATCTATCTATCTATCTATCTATCTATCTATCTATCCTCTGTCTATCATCATCATATATCTATCACCTACTTGCAATCTTTCTATGTATGTGTCTGGATCTATATCTAAGATCCTACCCAGTTCCTTATATTTTGCAATTCTTCACAGCCAGAGGAGCCCATGTTTTAAATGAGTGTTGTCACACTGTCACTATGGAGTCATGATGCTGTCCTGCCAGAGGAACCCCGTGCTGCAGCAGTCTCAGCAAGGAGACGGCGAGTTCATATTTAGCCCCCAGACAGTTTTATTTTGTCTGTGAAGTATCTTAAAATACGTGGAAGGAGTGCCAACATTTCAGATGTGTGGGATTTCACGTACGCTCTGGGTTTCTGGCTTCTCTTGAAATAGTGGAGGACCTGGCAGTGTGGGGACTGGAGCAATATGTGGCAGCAGTGGGCTGTGGTTGCCTAGGAACTGCTCCTTTAGCTGGGACCTGTGCCCTTGGGATCTCCAGAGTCCCCTGGGCCACCCGACTCAGGCTGCATGGGGTCCACTCTAGGTACTGCACCTTAAATCTTGCCATTTTCCTTGGCACTGTGGAGCTGTATCCATCTCATTCTCTCCCTGTATCTTCACTTGTTTGTTGGGCCTGCGCTGCTAGTGTGCTCCTCTACCCAAGTGCCTTTTGTTCTAAAATTCCCTCTGGGTTCCCTTAGCTTCCTTCTCTTGAGGATGGAAGACTTTGGTTCTCATCGTTTCATTTATTTGCTCAAGGCTTGCTATAAATGACTAGGAATTATCATCTTCCCACACACCAAACTTTAATTGCCACCTGTCACCTGGGCCTCTGCTGCCTGCACTCATCGCTGAGGGTGTCGTGAAGCTGTGCCACTGAGGGCAGCGCTGAAGGTGACAGGAGACCTTGGGGCTATGCACACTGACCATCACTGTCCTTGTGCTGGAGGAGAAGCTCTGAATTTATCTGTTATAGGTCGAATCTGCAGTGCCTATCTCGGGCTCTGGTTTAAACGGGTGTTCTCCAGCAGATGGCGCTATGTTGGAAGGCTGTGGAATGTTCAGACCTGCCTAACACACAAGTCAGTCCCTCAGGGCTTTTGACCAAGGCACTGAAGGAAGGTTTCCACAGGAGAATGGGGCCCCTAGTTCCTACCTCCCCCCCCCTCTCTCTGTCATACACTTCTGCCAGGTCTCCCCTGCTATCCTGAAACCCCCTGGAGGTGTGAACTGAAGAACCCCTTCCTCCCCTGAGTTGTGTCTGTCCTGTAAAGGGTGCCCAGTGTCCCTGAGGCTTTCCACTTCCCACTGGCCAGCACCACTGTGTTCCAAGATGCCTTGCAGTTGAATCCACTTAGGTTATTAAACACCCTTCAGCTGCCACTGTCTTGCAGATGGTTTGTTACTGTGGAGTTCCAAGAGGGAGCCAGCCCTGCAGGAATCTCCCTCTGCTCTCCGCCCAGCTAATTAGACCAACCTGGAGTCTAGTGTTGGAGGAGACAGTGCCAACCTAGTGAGTATGTTTGCTTTTCTCCTGCCTTCGTCATAAAGCACACACATGCAACACACACACACACACACACACACACACACACACACACACACTCACGGTCTTTAAGCAGGAGCTGGTATCAGGAAGGCTGGGTTCTCTGCAACCCCGTGTATCATTCATTTCTTTGACTGAGCCTTCTGACGTGGGAAGGATTGAAGGCAGAGAAAGTGATTTCCTTAAGTTTGGCTCCCTTGGCGTCGTCTCTCCTTGGACAATGCAAACGGTGCATGATCAAGCTCTTTCTAGATGGAAAGCGACTGAAGCAAGGACAGAAACAGATGAGCCACTTAGTTTTTGGAGTTTATGAGCTGGACAGAGCTCATTAGAGTTACAGCATAATAGCATCCGAGTGTTGACGGAGACTCAGCCCCATCCTTTACAGAAAAAAGTTTGTAGTGCTCCAAAAGAGGAGGGGAATTCCATTTGTCCTTCCACTAATTAAGCCAGCCAAACATTTCTTGATGCTCACTAGCGTTTCTGGGTAGTGGGGACACTGAGATAAAGATATACACCCTATCTTCAAGGACCTGCTTTTCTGGTGTGGGAGACAGGGTAGACAGTGTGGCAGACCCACCTCACTACTAGGGCTTCATGGCCAGCCTGACAAAACAGATTGCCATCTGAATGAGGCTGATTTTTTTGTCTACTCTCCTTTGAGCCATAGACCTAAGGTGCCTAATCTTAGTTTCCTCATTTGTAGAAATGAGTTAATAATGCCTTGGTTTAAGGACATGCCATGAGCGTTACGGATAACTGGTAAAGGGCGACACATAAGAAGTAGAGTCACTGTAGTTATGACCTAAGTGAACTATTTCTGTGGAAAGGAATAGTTCACATGAAGGAAGAAGCCCCTCAGATCTTTGGAGTCGGATCTGAGGAAAAGGGAATGGATAAGGCATTTGAGCAAGCATGTAAGCTTGGTAGCAGTGTGTGGAGAGGGATGAAGAAAGAGTGGAGGGGTGGAGATGGGAGGGGGAAAGGCAAAGCAGTGGCAGAAGTAATATACCAAGGATGGTGCGGAGGAGGGCTGGGGGGCAGGGGACACAGCTGTGCATTTTGTGGAGTTGCTGGGGGATGTAATTGAAGATGTCTAGCAGGCCTGAGATTGTGAGGTCAAGAGTCCTCTGCTTGATCATGGTAACTGAAGAAAAGGGGACAGAGTCTTCGGAAGAAGAAGAGTGGAGAGGAGAGGTCCTTGGCAGAGTCCTTAGGAGCAATGATGCAGGCTTGGTAGGGTTGCTGCATCTCCTTCTGCTTCTCCTCCTCTGCTGCCCCCTCCTTTTCATCTCCTCTCCCTGTGGTGATGATCCATCTTGGGGTAGCTTTCTCCTTGGGACAGCAAAGGCAGATCCATCTGCTTCAAGGTGTCGCCATCTCAAGTTCCAGGTGAACAATGAGTTTGGTCCACACAGATGTTCATTAACAGTCAAGGGTTAACTCCTTGGTCCTCAAACCCACACAACTGCTCAATGGCACCAGAGAGCAGTCTCAAAGATCAGTCAGACATGAATCTCCTGGCTCTGTCAACCTCACATCCAGTCCTATCCAAACCAACAGACAAAAAACGCGTGAGAAAAGCAATACTGAGTCCATAGCTTATCCTTTTGGAAAGCTCGAAGGATAGACTCTTCAAAGGGGGAGCTCTATGAATTCAGCATAACCGGACCCTGACCAGGTTGTTCTGTGTCCTCCACCAATAAATGGCTTTGCTTCAGACATACCTGGAACAACCGGGTTTAGGCACCAGAGACCCTCGCTTCTCCCATGGGACAGCCGTCATCATTTTTTTTCTGTTTTCATAAAATAAAAAAAAAATATACTCTCCAAATGTTTAAGGGCTGAAGAACAAACATCCCTGTGATTCATGCTTCACAATTTATGTTGCCGGCTTCACACACTTTTGACAGTTCTATCATGTTTGCGATGCTGTGAAGTATTTGTTTTCCTCCTTAAAGCTGGGCTGGTGAAAATCGACATACTTCATGGTTATTGATACTCAGTGCCAGACTTTCTCAGCCTCAGACACATTGACAAGATAATTGACAAGACACTGGGCAAGCCGAGCCTGTGCTGGGAGTCCCATGTGTTGCTATATGTTTAACAGCGTCCAGGCTTTCACTCATCAGATGCGACTAGCAATGTCCTCAGCGTGACAGCCCATAGCATCTCCACATGGAAGCCCCGCCCTCCCACCTTCGGGACCCAACATGCCCCTGACTGAAAACTGTTTCTCTAAGGTTTGAGAACACAATACGTTAGGCAAGAAATCAAGGAGGTTGTGAGGCTGAAGACCAGACCACAGTGCTGCGGACGTGGCCTGGTTCCTTCCCCAGTACCACATACAGAGATGTCCAAAGTTCAAAGGGATGATAGATACCACCCTTTGGGGCTTGACCTTGGTGGAATGCAACCCATTGACCCTCTGCCTCAATCTTTTACTTTTCTCCACAACCCAGAAAGAAAAACATGAGCACTTCACCCAGTAGACACAAGGGTTGAAATGAGATACGTGTAATAAAATAGAAGCCAGTTGGAGTTCTTCAGCCAGAGAATGGAAGAAGATGGCTGCCTATAAATAACATAATTGTTAGACAAAGCGCTTGGAAAAATACTCGACATGCCAGCATCAGAGGAAGATATGTCCAATACTTTAGATGCTGAAAATAAATACCCTGAGTTGAAAATAAATGGCATTATTAGCATAAAGGGAGTCCCTAATTAACTAGCAATAGTCCATTACTGTAGCCTTCAATTCATTAAATTGCATAATTACATAAAAACTCAGTTGACGCTTGATTCAGTCAGTGTATCTGGTATTGTCTCCTCAATAATTAGTTCTATAATTGTCAGCTCGACAGGGCAATTAAAAATGTTTGAAGACAGGGTGTCAGCTTCCCTGTGCGAAACTGCACCCGGCAGGAATGTCTCTTGGAGAATTGTCCATCTGCGTAGTTGCATGCTTCCATTTCCTGGGATGAAGAGGACCATGGGTAGGGGTTGAAAGGATCTCACATAAAGGCTTTGCAGTTTCCTAGGGGAAATTACTCTGTGTGAAGTGAAGTGGGTATGCTGTCTTTGAAAAAAAAATGTGTTGGAAACCAGCTCCTCAACATAGTACCACGAGGCGATGGTAATGGAGAGGTGGCTAAACCCCGGGGGTGGGGTTTCTGCCCTCATGAAAGGACCAACCCTAGTGGGCCTGGAGGATATGAATCCATCTCTTGTTCATGGGTTCTCCTTGTCCTCTGTAGATTGATACAACAGGGGGGCTCTCATCAGGTATTGCCACCTCAATCTTGAACATCGCTGCTTCCAAAACTATGAAAAAAAATCCCTTTCTTGCCTTTATAAATGACCCAGTCTGTTGTATTATGTTATCGCAGAACAACATGGTTATCTCTGCTTGAGGGATCTCAGTTCTAACTACTGGGATGTGGGCGCAGTGGAGGAAGTCAGCAACAAGGTTATGTGGGAGAGTGCGGAGAGTTTCAATTCTAGGCTCAGGTGTGTAGGCACCAATGCTCGGAGTTCTGGGTACTGGGAGTGAGGAACCAGTGAGATCGTCAGCCTCAGACTGAGGAAAGCACAGCCTTGGGGGTCTGTCTGCTTTGTATTAGGTTTTCCAATGATCAGTGTGCCTAGTCGTATGGGATTGCTGCTCTCATAGGAATGAGAACTCCAGCGAAGGCATGGGGCAGGGGTAAAGAAGGGGTGCAGAAAGCAGATACATAAAACGTTGAGGAGAAAGATGAACTTTTCTCCTTCTATAGCAGTATCTGATGGCCGTGTCGGCTGGCCAGAAAAGGAAGGTGAAGGGGGAACGTTGGGTGCGACAGAGCTCACTAACTAGGAAAAGTATACTCCTTTCCTGGGCCATGATCCAAATGCACGTTATTGCATGTGCACGTAGTTGCCTACCTTCCTGAAATGAGGCCCAGAGATGGAGAAGACTGGAGATGTCTGCTCATATTCTTTCTCCCATGAGCATCATGGTCTTAGCCAGAGGTGTGGTCAGTCAAAAACGCTCCAGCTTTGCAGAGGAGACATACGGGGCTTCAGAGAAGTCTCGCCTCTGCACCTGCCTCTCAGATCTTGGCAGGTGATTAAATACACACAAGTGAGATGGACCTTCAGGCCCTCCTGGGGCTTGTCTCAAGAAGTCACTCTACTACAGCAGAGTAGAGTGAGGGGCACCTGCTCTCTGGGGCTTCTGAACCAAAAGCATGCTGAAGGCCTGTCTGTGAAGGTTGGAAAAATACCTGGTCCATCCGAGGGGTACTGAACCATCACGGGACGTGGATGTGAGCGAAAGGAACTCACTTTTAAAATGGAACTGGACTGTTCTGCTTCTGATTGCACCTTATTCAGTCTCCAGCTTGCTGCAAGGTGGTTCTGGGACTTTTTGTGCAAATCAATGTAATTTTAAAAGAGCCCAGGATTGATCTCCCCGCCTGCCTGCTCCTTGCCTCTCTTCATCTATTCTCTCTTGCATTTTCTGTAAGGTGCAGATTCCTATCCATGTGAGAAGATGAGAAAGCAGGTGTCTATGGAAAGTAGTTATGGAGGGAAAGGAAGTTTTAATAGAAATCACCTTTAGCTGCATTATGATTAATCTTTTGTGTCTCTTTGAGGAGATAAATGTGCTGGCCAGATTGTCTGGGCTTAGAGTTTTAGGCTGCTCCCTTAATCGCTCTGTGCCATTGTTGCCCCAGTTTTCTTGCTCTTAAGTTTGAGTTAATTTATTCTCTCTAGCAATGACCACTGAGTGCTGCTGCTAGGAGCCTGACACTGTTTCAGGTACCTGGAACATAGCAGTGAATGAAGCAACCCCAGCTCTCTGTTCCCATGAGAACCACATCCTTACAAGGGGACTGACAGGAAGCTAGAGGTGTAATGTATGGGATGTGTGGGAAAAAGTGCAGACTAGGGGAGGGAAGTGGGAGGAGGTGGAAAATTTTCAATAAAAAAGAAAGAAACAAGAAAAAATGTAGACTGAGAGAGGGAGATGAGGGACCTTATGGGTACATGCAAGTTTATGCAGTCAAATGCTCTACCACTGAGCTATACCCCACATGCGAGTTTAAAAGAATGGCAGGGTCTGAGGTAGGGCTCTTGCCTAGCACACGTAAGGCCTGCATTTGCACTAGTACCTAGGGGAAAAATAATCAATCAACCAATAGTGGGAAGAGATATTGAAAAGGTGGTTAGGAAGCAATGTGGAGGTCAGTGTGTGGCTGGGGTGGAGTCGGAGGGGTGGCGCCAAGATTATAGCAAACTCCCTTAGATAATAGCATTTTCCCCGGAGATTTCCACATAGCTTCCGCAGTCTTCCCATTTCTGTGCCTGCCACAGACTAGAAACTCTCTGAAAGTGCATGGTGATGATTGAGTGAGAAGAAAGGGGTGGCTTTTTTTTTTTTGCTTTACATTTAGTTTGATTGGTCAGAGATATCCACAGTTCTCAAGACTTAAATGCTGTGGGATAACGCTCTTGTACACTGTAAAGATTTGTCACTCATATTGATCTAATAAAATGTTAATTGGCCAGTAGCCAGGCAAGAAGTTAGGTGGGGCAACCATACTAGAGGAATTCTGGGAAGAGGAAAGGCAGAGAGTAAGTCTCAAGTCAGACACAGAGGAAGTAAGATGAGAATGGTTTACTGATAAAAGGTAGCAAGCCACGTCGCTAAACATAGATAAGAATTATGGGTTAACTTAAGTTGTAAGAGCTAGTTAGTAATAAGCCTGAACAGTAGGTCAAACAGCTTATAATTAGTATAAGCCTCTGTGTGTTTCTTTGGAACTAAATGGCAGCAGGACTGGGTGGGACAGAAACTTTGTGCTACACTTAAATCCAAATAGATATCACCAATTCCAAGGTTGACTATGGGGCTGGGGAGATGGTTCAGTGAATAAAGCGCTTGTAATGCAGATGTGAACTTGAGTGCATAGGCACAGGTTGAATAGGGTAGGCCCTGTCTGTAACCCCAGAGATGGAGGAGGGAAACGGGATTCTTGGGAGCTCACTGACTAGTGAGCTTAGCCAAAACAAAGATTTATGGAGAGAGCTGTCTCAAAATAAAATAAAAACAGGGTGGCAAAAGATACAGAAAATGCCTGAAGTCATGCTCTGGTCTCAATGTGTGCATGCATAGCCAAGTGTACTCACACACATATGTGTGTGCACCACACTTATACACACACATGCACACACATATACACACACATGCACGTGGTTAAGCATAACAGCGTGCTTCTCAAATTCCACAGAAAAGTTTTAGCACCTTACTACCTCTACTGAATTGCAGTCCTGCAGATGAAGAGACAAGACACAGGGGATGTCTGCTAATATCCAGTAGGTAAGTAGGAGCTGAGTGAACTTCCGCAATGCGGCTGTTTCCAGTTTCATGGCTTTCCTTTGGCTCCTACTGTCTGCATTGTGCATTTTCGTGTTTTAAATGTCTTTTTATCCCTCTGCACTATGGGCACAGAATGCCAGTGCCAAGACCAAGGTACGCAGGGGCTCTGCACAAAGCTCTGGACTTCAGATTTCAAAAAGTACTCTCCTGCTGGATGCAGCTTTCCTGTACATAAACACCCCCAGGTTTCCTGAAAGTCAATCTTTTCTAGCCCATGGTTTCCCTGCAACGTTTCCTCCCTTAGCTTTTGAATTTATTTCTCAGGCTCTGGGCAACCTTCCTTCCTCAGATGTGAGCATAGCTGCCTCTCCTGGCTACTGCTGTCCCATTGCAATGGGTCTCTCTCAGTTTCCTCTCTGCATGCCGTTTCCATATCCCTCTGGCTTCCCAGCTTCTTTCATGTCCTTCCTGCCAGGATTCTGAACCTAAAAGCTGCCTCTCAAATTGGCTCTGCCTTTGCTCTCCCACACGCAGGGCTGAGGCTATTTACTGGAGCCCATTAGGTGCTACCTCATCTGTGTTTTTCCTTTTATGTCTCTTTCCTACTGTTTCTATTCCAAAAACAAGTTAAAATCTTGTGTTTTTATAAAAAAAAATCTATCCCAATTCATTAGAAGTTCCTCTTTCAAAGTTCCGACCACAGTTTTCTGTCACTCTGTGAACAGAAGCTTTCCTCCCTAACAATTTTTGCCCAGGTCCTTGGGCAAGTCTGTCCTCTAGAGCCAGAGTGGTTCAAGAACTTGCCTTTTTGTTTCTGTTTTATTTCTTTGGCTGTGTGATAACTCGGCCGAAACTTCAACAACAATCGAAAACACACAATATCGGAATACCATCTGTTCCCTGTCACAAGCCAAGCACTCTGCAGCAGGCAGTTCTGGCCCTCCTTTACAAATGTGGACACTGAGGTTCCATCCCAGAGAACACCGCAGTCTCTCCATGACAACACCACCCATCCTTCTCTATCTTTTACTGATAAAATCTTTAAGTGCTGAATCTACCTTTTGATGGGGAGGCGCACAGCCCCAATGGCTCAGATAGGGGTAAGTATATGTGAGCCCCTTAGTTGCAAATAAAGCCAAAAGAGAATTAAGGAGGTGTGCCCATCAGTCAGCCAGACATTCATTGCTGTGGTAAATGCCTGAGATAAACAGATGAAGAGAAGCAAGATTTATTTTGGCTTGAGAGTTCCAAGGTTTCAGTCCATGGTCAGCTGGCTCCATTGCCGTGGGTCTGTGGCAATGCTGAGCGTCATGGCAGGAAATGTGGAATGCACAGAGAGGAATGGACTGTGAAGGGACCAGGGACAATGTTTATTTTTTCAGAGCACATCCCTAGTAAGCTATTTGCTTCAATGAGCTCTGCCTCCTACTACTACCACCTTAGGAATCTGTCAAGAGGTTGATTCATTCGGGAAGTCAGTGCCTTCAAGACTCAGAAATGATCAGAAAGCCCCAGCTCTGAAAGCTTCTGTATTGGGAACAAAGTCTTCAAGTCACCATAGCTGAACCATAGCAGGAGGAGGAGACCTTGATGTAGGGAGTTCTACATACAGACCTTTGACTCTAATCTGTAACCCCAATAACTTTGGCTGGATTCAAGCAAATCTGATTAGGTAGGAATATAGATTATTGTTTCACAATGGGATCCTATTTCTCCACAAGACCTCTCTTTTTCTTAGTCTTTCTCCTTTTCCCTCTTTCCAATTTTGTGGCTCTGGGAACTGAATCCAGGGCCTTGTACACACATATATGCAAGGCAAGTGCTCTACCATTGAGCTACATCTTCAGTCCTGGACTTTCTCTTTAATCAATTTTGTTAAAAACAGCTGTGAGCTCTGCAGTAATCCCCCATCTGCTGAACTTGGACCAGATGTTAGCATCATAGAGATGAAGACAAATCTTGGCAGAGCCTAAAACTGCCAGTTCAAACCTGCTGTCAGCCGTGGATGATGACACCCTGCTAATTCCCCAAGAGCGTGGTCTGTGCTTCATGAAGTTGATGCGCTAGCCACCTGAGTGAAGAGAGCTGAATGCTGTGAGTAGAAGCTGCAGGGCTCTGCAAGAGTTCAGCTAGATTCCAGGGCTGCCTGGCTTGTCTACTCACAGTCTGGCCTCTGAAAATGGCATCCTGAGAGAGTGTCACACAAGAAGAACAACAGCAAACAACACATCGCTTTGCAGTAAGGGGCTGCTGTGTTCAGAACCTGATGGAAGGATTGCAGAAGAGTTGGACTCACAATGCAGCGCGTGCTCATTAGCCCCTCACCCTCAGAAAAGTGAAGTGAGAGGTAGAACACTGGGGTAGGAGGCTGGGGAGGATGGATGCTCAGATCAGCTTTCCCACGCTGATGTGTATGGGGATTGTTTGGGGGAGCCTAAACAATATATAAACGGCATGCAATTTACTGTTGTGATCTGCATTTTGGAATCCCTTCCTTCAACTTATTGTAACACATGCTGCTGAACCAAAGTCTGGGAGCTGTGTTTGCGAGCTGACTCACTGTGTCAAGTCCATTCAGTCTATTCAGCTTTGAGACTAGACCTAATCAAAACAGAGGAGCCATTGATTACCATGAACTAAAAGACCAGGGGAAATGACGGTCTCTTTCAGTCCTTCAGGTATGTGATTTAAGGACCCCATTTGTCTAAATTAGGAGACTTACCAGTCTTGCTGGGCTTTTCTGATATCCCACCAAGTTGTTATTTGGATGGACGAGATACGCTCTGTTCCAGATTCAAGATCTGTGTGAAGCCAGTTTCATAAGGAGATGGGGTAACTCTTCAGAGAGAAATAGGATCTTTTAAAAGGGACTTTCTGAAAGGTAAGACAAAACAGAATACCCATCCGTCTACTCATTGACCACTCCACTCACACACCCATCCATCACCACTTGCTCGATCCTCTCATATGAAGCCCTTATGACGTCACAGAAAGCCATTATTCCCTATTTGAGCTCTGAGCCCAGATGATCCATTTGTGTCTTTAGTGTTACTTTTCAAGTTTCAGAAAGACAGACACCTTGTCCACAGGGTCACTGTGGTGTCTCCATAGTCTATTGGAGTCCCCGAATCCCTGAAGACGGTAGCTGAGTGGATACACTTGGGAATGAACAGATAACTAGAATCAGCTTACCAAGTTGCCCTCTCTGACCCTGGGCAACATCTCTGATATCAGTGTGCCCACCAGGAAGTGTGAACTAGAATAGTGTTGGCTTCTAGGGTGACTATGGACATGGAAGAAGCCATTATACACTTAGTGACAGAGCAGTGTCTGCTTAGCTACTGGTGCCCGCTGGCTAGTGTTCTATCAGTGCTATTTAAATTAAACCAAAAGGAGAAGAAAGCACACCAGGAAGGTTACTGATTTTTAATTTTGCTGAATAGATCATTAAAAATATATAAGAACTACCAGTTATTATCTTTAATTTGCACAGAAAGGACATCCTTACATGAAAATGGGGAAGAGGCGGAGTATCAGAGTAAAGGTCGTTCTTCTAAGATTTTAATAAAACTAACTTAGTGAAAAATTGTCTGTATTGTTTTCATTAAAAAAAAACACTTGTCAGAAACTAATGGAACCATTTTACAGTGCTCTGTGTAATTTGGTTTCCTTTCTCCCTACAGTACTGAACTGGGTTCCTTGGCTGCAAAGAGACTGACCTCAGTCTGATCATGAACCATGTTGTTTAAGGTGAGCAAAAGCAAAATATAATTTATGCTTTTGTGTTCAAGGAGAAAGTCTGAATGGATGGGAATGGGTTCAATAGAACATTCTTATTTTGTCTTTCTCAGTGAGTATCCCTACCACACCCCACCACCTAAGCCAGAAATTTCAGATTCTTTTTTGATGTTCTACCTTTCCATATTCAGACAGTTTTCAAGAGTAGTTGCTGGAATCTTCTCAGTGTCTTTCCACCAGCATAGCTATTCAATGGCATCACCATTGGTGTTTTTTAAATAATTATTTTTTAATTTTATAATTTTACATACCAAATCCAATTCCCACTCCCCTCCTCCCGCTCCCTCCACCTTACGCCCTCCTACCCTCTATCCACTCCTCAGAGAGGGTAAGGCTTCCCATGGGGAGTCAATAAAGTCTAGCACATTGTTTTGAGGCAGGACCAAGGCCCTTCCCACTATATTTAGGCTGAGCAAGGTATCCCTCCAAAGAGAATGGGTTCCAAGCAGTCAGAACAAGCAGTAGAGATAAATCATGATCTCACGGCCAGTGGCCCCACAGTCTGCCCTGGTCATCAACTGTCACCCACATTCCAAGGGGCTAGTTTGGTCCTATGCTGGTGCCCCTGCTGTCAGGTCAGGGTTGTTGGGATTCCATTAGCTCAGGTAAGGTGTTTCAGTGGGTATCCCCATAATGGTCTTGATCCCTTTGCTCATATTATTACTCCTTCCTCTCTTCCACTGAACTTTGGGATTTCAGCCCAGTGATCCACTGTGGATCTATGTATCTGCTTCTATCAGTTGCTGGATGAAGGTTCTATGATGACATTTATGATAGTCATCAATCTGATTACAGGACAAGGCCAGTTTGGACACCCTCTCCACTACTGCTTAGGGTCTTAGCTAGGATCATCCTTGTGGATTCCTAGGAATTTCTCTAATGCCAGGTTTCTTGCTAGTCACATAATGGCTCCCTCAATCAAGATATCTCTTTCTTTGCTCTCTATCTCTGTCCTTCCCCCATCTTGACCATACCGTTCCCTCAAGTTCTTCTCCCCCTTCCCTAGTCTCCCCTTCACTTTCTCCCCTCCTCCTCTCCTTCTGCCTTCCCTTCTTCCCCTAGCCCCATGCTCCCAATTTTGTCAGGAGAGCTTGTCTATTTTCCCTTCCCAAAGGGATCTATGTACGTTTCTCTTAGTGTTCTCCTTGTTACTTAGCTTCTCTGGGTTTGTGGACTATAGGCTTCTTATTCTTTGCTTTACAGCTAGTATTCACTTGTGAGTGAGTACACACCATGCTCATTTTTTTGGATCTGGGTTACCTCACTCGGGATGTTTATTTTCTAGTTCCATCCTTTTGCATGCAAATTTCAAGATGTCATTATTTTTTACTGTTGAGTTGTACTTTATTGTACAACTGTACCATATTTTTTTTTATCCATTCTTTGGTTGAGGGGCATCTAGGTTTTTTCCAGGTTCTGGCTATAACAAATTTTACTGCTATGAACATAGTTGAGCAAATGTCCTTGTAGTATGATTGAGCATCCTTTGGGCATATGCCCAAGAGTGGTATTGCTGGGTCTTGTGGTAGGTTGATTCCCAAAATTTCTGAGAAACTGCCATACTGATTTTTAAAGTGGTTGTACAGCTTGGACTCCCACCAGCAATGGATGAGTGTTCCCCTTACTCCACATCCTCTCCAGCATAAGCTATCATTGGTGTTTTTGAACTTAGCCATTCTGACAGGTGTAAGATGGTATCTCAGAATCATTTTCATTTGCATTTACCTGATAACTAAGGATGTTGAATATTTCCTTAAGTATCTTTTTGGTCATTTGAGATTCTTCTTTGAGAATTTTCTGTTTAGAACTGTACATCATTTTTAATTGGATTATTTGATATTTTGATGTCTAATTTCTTAATTTCTTTATATATTTTGAAGATCAGTCCTTTGTCTGATGTGGGGTTGGTGAATATCATTTCCTGCTCAGTAGGCTGCCTTTTTTGTCTTATTGACTATGCTCTTAAAGTCTGTGCTACTGGTGTTATATTCAGGAAGTGGTCTCCTATGCCCATGCATTGAAGGTTACTTCCCACTTTTTCTTCTATCAGGTTGTATATGGTTAGATTTATATTGAGGTCGTTAATACATTTGGACTTGAGTGTTGTGCATGGTGATAGATATGGATCGATTTGCATTCTTCTACATGCTGACATCCAGTTATGCCAGCACCATTTGTTGAAGATGCTTTCTTTTTTGCATTGTATAATTTTAGCTTCTTTGTCAAAAATTAGGTGTTCATAGGTGTGTGGATTAATATCGGGGTCTTCGATTTGGTCAACCTGTCTGTTTTTATACCAATACCAAACTGTCGTTCTCTAGTAGAGCTTGATGTCAGGGATGGTGATGCCTCCAGAAATTCTTTTATTATAAAGGATTGTTTTGGTTATTTTGGTTTTTTTCCATGTGGAGTATTGTTCTTTTAAGGACTGTGAAGAATTGTCTTGGGATTTTGATGGGGATTGCATTGAATCTGTAGATTGCTTTTGGTAGGATCATCATTTTTATTAGGATGAACCTATCTATCCAAGAGCATGGGAGATCTTTCCATTTTCTGATATCTTCTTCAATTTCTTTCTTCAAAGATTAAACTTCTTATCAAACAAGTCTTTCACTTCTTTGGTTAGTGTTACCCAAAGATATTTTATGTTATTTGTGGCTACTGTGAAGGGTGATGTACTCTGATTTCTTTCTCAGCTTTTATCATTTGTATATAAGAGGGCTACTGATTTTTTTTAGTTGATCTTGTATCCTGCCACATTACTGAAGGTGCTTATCAGCTGTAGGAGTTTACTGGTAGAACCTTTGAGGTTACTTATGTATAATATCATATAATTTGCAAATAAAAATTTGACTGCTTCCTTTCCAATTTGTATCCTCTTGATCTACTTTAATTGTCTTATTGCTCTAGATAGAACTTCAAGAACTATATTGAATAGATATGGAAAGAGTGGAGAGCTTTGTTTTGTTCCTCATTTCAGTGGAATCACTACAAACTTCTCTCCATTTAATTTGATGTTGGCTATCGGCTTGCTGTATATTGCTTTAATTATGTTTAGATATGTTCCTTATATCCTTGATCTCTCTCAGACATTTATCATGAACAGGTATTGGATTTTGTCAAATGCTTTTTCAGCATCTAATGAGAAGATCATTTGTTTCTTTTCTTTCAGTTTATTTATATAGTGAATTACATTGATGGATTTTCATATGTTGAACCATCCTTGTATCTCTGGGATGAAGCCAACTTAATCATGGTGGATAATTTTTTTTTTTTGATGTGGCCTCGGATTTGGTTTGCCAGTATTTTACTGAGTAGTTTCACATCAATGTTCATGAGTGAGATTGGTCTGTAATTCTCTTTCTTGGTTGAGTCTTTGTGTGGTTTTGGTATCAGGGCAAATGTAGCCTCATAGAAAGAGTTTGGCGATGTTCCTTCTATTCCTATTATGTAGAACACTTTGAGGAGTATAGATATTAGCTCTTCTTTGAAGTTCTGGTAGAATTCTGCACTAAAACCATCAGGCCCTGGCCTTTTTATGGGGGGCAGGGGAAGACTTTTGATGACAGTTTCAGTTTCCTTGCAGGCTATGGGTCTATTTAAATTGTTCACCTGGTCTTGATTTAATTTTGGTATGTGGTACCTATCCAGAAAATTGTTTTTTTTTCTTTTATTTTTTCCAATTTTGTAGAAGACTGGTTTTTATAATATGACTTAATGATTCTCAGGATTTCCTGAGTGTCTCTAATAATGTCCCCCTTTTTATTTCTGATTTTGTTAATTTGGGTGTTCTCTCTCTGCCTTTTTATTAGTTTCGATAAGCATTTATCTATCTCGTTGATTTTTCTCAAAGAACCAGATCTTTGTTTCATTGATTCTTTGTATTATTTCTATTTTATTGATTTCAGTCCTTAATGAGATTATTTCCTGTTGTCTACTCCTCCTGGGTGAGCCTCAATCTTTTTGGTCTAGAGCTTTCAGGTGTGCTGTTAAGTCCCTAGTGTGAGCTTTCTCCACTTTCTTTATGTAGGCCCTTAGTGCTAAAAACTTTCCTCTTACCAGTGTTTTTCCCAGTGTCCCATGGTTTGGGTATTTTGTGTCTTCATTTTTGTTGAATTCTAGGAAGTCTTGAATTTCTTTATTTCTTCCTTGACCCAGGGGTGACTCAATTGAGCACTGTTCAATTTCCATGAGTTTGTAGGCTTTCTTCAATTAGTATTGTTGTTGAATTCTAACCTTAAACAATAGTGATCAGATTACAATACAGGGGATTATTCTTATTCTTTTTTATATATATTTAGCTTTGCTTTGTCATCAAGTATGTGGTTGATTTTATAGAAGGTACCATGAGGTGCTGAGAATGTATATTCTTTTGTGTTTGGGTAAAATGTTCAATAGATGTCTGTTAAGTCCTTTTGAGACATCTGTTAGTTCTCTTATTTCTCTGTTAAGTTTCTGTCTGGTTGACCTGTCCATTAGGTAAAGTGGGGTGTTGAAATCTCCTACTATTAATGTGTGGGGTTTGATGTGCGATTTATGCTTTAGTTTTTTTTTTACATATATGGATGTTTTTATAGTTGGGGTGTAGATGTTCAGGATTGAGACATCATCTTAATGGAAATTTCCTGTGATGAGTATGAAGCGTCATTCTCCATATCTTCTGATTAATTTTAGTTTGAAGTCTATTTTGTTAGATATTAAGATAGCTATACCCACTTGTTTCTTGGATCCATTTGATTAGGAAATCTTTTCCCATTCTTTTACTCTGAGGTAATATCTGTTTTTGAGGTTTAGGTGTGTTTCTTGTATGCAGCAGAGGGATGGATCCTGCTTTCTTATCCATTCTGTTAGCCTGTGTCTTTTTATAGGTGAATTGAGTCCATTGGTATTAAGAGGTATTAATGACCTTTGATTGTTAATTCTAGTTATTTTTGGTGGTAGTGTATTGTGTTTCCCTTTTTTGGGTTTGCTGGTGTGAGGTTATCTGTTGTTTGTGAGGGTTTTTTTGGTATAGTTAGCTTGCTTGGGTTGAAATGTTTTGTGTTTTAATTATTATATGGTGAAGGAACTTTTTTTGATCCTTATTTTGTGTTCTTTAAGCCTCTTGTACCTTCATAGGCATATCCTTCTTTATGTTGGGAATGTTTTTGTCTATGATATTGTTGAATATGTTTTCTGTGCCTTTGAGCTTGAGTTCTCATTCTTCTATCCCTATTATTCTTAAGTTTGTTCATTTCATGGTGTACTGAAGTTCCTAAATGTTTTGTTAAGAATTTGTTGGATTTAACATTTTCTTTGACAGATAAATCTATTTCCTCTATAGTATCTTCAACTTTTGAGATTCTCTCTTCCATCTCTTTTATTCTGTTGGTTATGCTTGCATCTGTAGTTCCTGTTTGTTTACCCAGATTTCTTATTTCCGGAATTCCCTTGGATTGTTTTCTTTATTGCCTCTATTTCAGTTTTCAAGCCTTGAACTGTTTGCTTCACCTGTTTGATTGTTTTTCCTTGGTTTTCTTTAAGAGATTTATTGATTTCTTCAATTTTTCTTTGTCTTTTCCTCCATTTCTTTAAGGGGATTTTTCATTTCCCCTTTAAGGGTCTCTATCATCTTCATTACATTATATTTAAGATCATTTTATTCTCCTTCTTCTGGGTTAAGATGATCATGTCTTCTGTTGTATGTCCACTGGGTTCTGCTGTTACTGTTTTGCTTTTTAGGTTGTTGAATGAATCCTTGTATTAGTGGATACCCATCTCTTCCTCCAATTGGTGCTGGCAGTGTTTTTGCCTCTTGGCCCAATCCTTGCAGTTGCTGCCTGTGTCTTAGGGAGCTGTTCTTGGTCTGCTCTGTGCCGTCACTATCTGTGTCTCAGGAGCCGCTGGGGTCTCTCTTGGCCTGCTCTCTTATTTCCCTTTGTGCAGTTGCAGTCTGTGCTTCAGAGTTTTATGAGGTCATGGGGGATGGGCAGGTTTGGGGGCAAAGTGGGCCTTGTAGCTTACAGGGTCAGATCGATGTTGGAGCAGCCTGCCTGCAAGAAGCTTGCCTGTTGCCCGGCTAGTGAAGCTGAGGCAGGTGGAGGAGGGGCCCGGAGTTTTGCTCTGGTACCGAGGGTCTAGAAGGTGGAGTGCCCAGCTGGATGGCTGATAACTCACCTCTTGGTCTGCTCTGTGCAGCTGGAGCCTTTGCTTCACCATTGGTCTTTTTGCTTGATGCATCTTCCATAATTTCTATGTGTTTACTTCACTATACAAATATTAATACCATTTGTATACACAAACAAGAGCTCTCTGGAAAATAATTTACAAATGAATATTCATTGAAAATTAAAAAGGAGTCAATGTAGCAATGGTTGTGAAAGGTAAAGCACTGGAAACTGTAGAATATTGAGGAGAAAGGAAGAAAAACCAAAAATCCATGTTCACTGAGCTTGATGGATCAAGTCATTCATCCATACATCCACCCATCAATTTGTAAATTCATCTGGCTACTTCTTATTCACTTACCCACCCATCCACATGCCCATCCATCCATCCATCCATCCATCCATCCATCCATCCATCCATCCATCCATCCTCCATCATCCATCCATCTATTTTTGCACATACCCAATTATCTACACGTCCATTGATCTGTCCTCCTATCTGCACATCCATTCCCCAACCATAAATACATTCATAAATTAATCTGTCTGCCAATTTACACACCTTCCCATCTACCCTTCCCCACATCCATTGACCTGTCCACACACCCATTGATCTATATCCACACATTCATCTATTCCTCCTCCAATATTCATATAAAACACATAAAGCACAGAATGAGCATTTTTTTTCTAGAACATGGATTTGGGTAACTCTTAATTCCTCCTTTCCTAAAAATCATGACTCCTACTTCTACAGAAAGAAAAATTAAAGTTTTTCAAGGTCATTATCAATAAAATGTGTAGCTGTTATTTAGCAAAATACGACACAAAGAACTTTTGTGCATCTTTATTTAATTTCAGATGGTGCTGTCATTATCTTATTTTGGGACTGTGCAAATAACATCTCTGAAAAGTTAAATCATCTGTCCAGGGTCAGGTTACAAGGTTCCTAATCAGTGGAAAGAACTTCACTTCCTTTTAACCCCCAATTACCCTGTCTCTGGCTGTCACCTTCTGGCAAAAGAGAATAAAGACACTCTAAGAGCTTTGAGTTAAAAGAGAGGGTGCTTAAAAACTTATAAGGTTGGGGGGCATGAAGTGTGTCTGGAAGAATGAACAGGTGTTTAAGACATTGGCAAGAAGAGTAGAAACCCTGTGCTGAGAACACCAGGTGCAAAGGAGCAGAGACTTCAGCCTTCAGCCTCCATGGATTCAGACTTCAGCCTCCATTGTTCCAGACTTCAGCCTCCATGGATTCAGACTTCAGTTTCCATTGTTCTGGACTTAAGACTCCATGGATCTAGACTTCAGATTCCATGGATCTAGACTCCAGACTCCATGGATCTAGACTCCAGACTCCATGGATCTAGACTTCAGACTCCATGGATCTAGACTTCAGACTCCATGGATCTAGACTTCAGACTCCATGGATCTAGACTTCAGCCTCCATTGTTCCAGACTTCAGCCTCCATGGATTCAGACTTCAGTTTCCATTGTTCTGGACTTAAGACTCCATGGATCTAGACTTCAGATTCCATGGATCTAGACTCCAGACTCCATGGATCTAGACTCCAGACTCCATGGATCTAGACTTCAGACTCCATGGATCTAGACTTCAGACTCCATGGATCTAGACTTCAGACTCCATGGATCTAGACTTCAGCCTCCATTGTTCCAGACTTCAGACTCCATGGATCTAGACTTCAGATTCCATGGATCTAGACTCCAGACTCCATGGATCTAGACTTCAGACTCCATGGATCTAGACTTCAATCTTCAGCCTCCATGGATCCAGACTTCAGCCTTCAGCCTCCAATATCTCTTCCATCTCAGAGAGGAAATACGCGATGTTTCCAAAGGACAAGCATTTCTAGAAGACCTGGAATGGTGCTCATTTCTCCTCCCATGTGCAAACCTATGGGAGTGTGCTGATGGACGGCTCTGATATGAACTGGAGAGAAGTTTCTGTAGTGCCTGGAAGGTCTGGTGGGAACCCAGGGCGCTTAGGCTAGAGGTAAGACTGACAAGGCCTGTGGCTGGTATCCAGCCAGTTATTCATCACTGTCTCCTCCATTTACCTGTCTGATATCACTCAAACCTGTCTATCTGTCCATCTTACCCAGTTTGAGGCAAGCAGCCTTTTCAGTCAGATCATCCATTCATAGACCCTCTTAGAGCTCTGGCTTCTTTAGCTTGATTCCTCCCTTCCATGTGGCTATCACTCACATATGGTCATTAGCAGAAAGCAATCCCCCTGTTTATGGGCACTCTGCATATACAATTGGCAATGGGCATCTCCCAGCATCCACCATTACAAATGGCAGAGCACCCATTTTGCTCTTCTGTATGCATCCCTTCCTAGAACAAGGACAGTTACCAATCAAGATTTGACAAACAGAAAATGAGCCAAAGAACTGTTATGAGTAAGCAAATACTGTTTCCAGGGCACATCATCAAGATATGCTCTTATTTGCCTTATTTTTAGACCCTGGTATACATAAGAGATGGCTGGAGCCAAAGCAGTCACAGGATTAGGAAACTAATCTTACCTGGTTATACCAGATAGCTTTTGTTGCTTAATAAAACATAACTCTCAGTGGATTTACACAGTATCTGTTATCCTTGGCTTTGTGGATTGGCATGTTGGCTCTTCTGGGCTGGGCTGGCTGGGTACTTCATCCACATGGCATGAGACTGGCTCAAAGTGAACTGTGCAATGAAATGGCGGCACACATCTTATTGCCTAGAGAGCTTGTGACTCATGAGGGTGACAATCGTGGGTACTCAAAAATAGCAAGGTAGGACAAGTCCCACTGTGCAAGTTCACCTCTGTTATTATCCTGTTGGTCATAATATGTCATTTGACCAAGCTCAGTGCCAGTGTGAGAAGGGAGGACCTGAATACCACACAGTAGACAAATGCTTTACCACACCAAGAATAGGAATGCTATTTTGAAGAGAAATGTAACAGTTTTCTCTGTGTTAAAATCGTTTGGTCACTGGGCTGACAGTGAATATTTGGGAATCCAGCACTCCAGTGGTTTCATAGGCTTGAAAATAGATTGGGTTGCATGGTGAAACCCTGTCTTAAAAACCCACTGGCAGGCTCATAGCTCAGTGATACAGTCTTGCCTGCATGCTTATCCATAGTACCCCTGAAGTAAACAAACAAACAAACAAACCAAAAAAATCCCAATTTATTTGTGGTAGAATTTGGATTACATTTTGGATAGTTTCTTAATCCAGGGATTTTTTTTTTGCCCCAAATAACAGCGTCTATGACTAAATCGAGGCTTCCAGACTTCAGATGTCTAGGGCTCCAGCCCTTCCTAGAGGAAGTTACGTAACTCTGTGCTCTTCTGTCTCCTCCTTCTTCGTGTAAAGGTGATGAGACCATCAGGCGTTAGCTGAGCTGCTGTACCGCAGTGCCACACAGTGCTAAAGGCGATGCTTGCCATGTAATAAGTGCACAAAATTAGAGAGAGTGTTATTGTAATTTCAGATTATCTCCCTGGTGGAAGCCAGCGGGTTCTTCTGTAAAGTAGAGGTTCCGGCCACACGTGAGATGCCATTTTTCTAACTATTATGCCTGCAGGAATCGCCTCAGACTTGCTGTAGTTAAATTAGAGGACGATTCTCATTTCCCGACATATCCAGCCAGAGGGCTGTGCCGAGGGGATTCCATCATGACATCTTCTTGTCATCTTACTGCCTGCTGGGCCCTGTTGCACAATACAAGGCTCGCAGCTCAGTGGCTGAGTGGAAGAAAAATCATCCAACTTCACAGACTGCCCAGGAAGAGAAAGGATGAGACGAATGTAACTGCAGGTAATTAATTCTCCTGGTGTTTTCGGATATGTGCATCTGCTTCAATGGCTACATTTGCTAATATCAAGCAATAGGGATTTCTTTCAGAGTGATTGTAGTAAAAATTTGAAAAAGCAGTGGAACATTTTTGAAACACTAAGCTGGCCCCCTAAATCTCCGGCCTGTTTGGTATGTAAAACCCTTTATCCGGCATGAATTTTTTATGAAAGGATTGAGAACCCAGAAAGTAAAAGACAGGGTATGGAAAAATTTTCATGCAAGAGATGACTTGAGGCTGCTTTTTAACCAATGATATTTCAAGCCTGCCAGATCCAATCCATAAAACTCACCTATACTTCTCTTTCCAAACAGATAAGCAGAGTCAAAGATGCAGAAGGCACAGCTAGTCAGAAATCAGAGCCCTGAATCACCATGCGGAGGAGCATGGCCCACTTGTGTATGGTGTCCATTTTGGACTTCATACATAGGAGAAACAATCATATATTATATTTGGTATTTAAGCCATTGTGCATGTTTGGTCTGTCTGTTAGAATTCACCTTGACTGTAGCAATAGGTGTCTTACAATGGACACTGGTCTTAGAGTTTGATTGCCCAGGAGCTGTGGGTGTATCTAGGTAGCTTAATATCCTGAGCAAAGGTGATCTCTCTCACTCTTTGTACCCTGACTCAGGAGCTGAGCTTCATTTAGGATGCTGCCACTTTTTTTTGGGCTCAGCTAATCCACCTGGATGCCTGATTATTTCCAAGGTTCTCAGCTTTGGGTTCCACAGAACTTTCCAGCTGCACGGAGACCAGCTCTTTGTTCTTAGTTTCCAGACAAGAAAATCTGTACACCATGGCAGGCACCACCTCATGACAGACAAGTATGCTACAGACAGCAAAGGGGGAGGGGGGAGCCAGTTAAGCTCTCTGACTCCATACAAGGAGCTACAGGATTTGGGGGTTGTCCTGCTAAGTTTTGGTCTTCCTTTTGTCCAGTGTTTCCTTACTATGCTCTGACGCCTCCCTTTTGGAATAGTAATGTATATTCTTTGCTATTATAAGTTGGAATTATGTAATGAAGAGACTTTGAATTTTGGATTTTTAAAACATGTTGTGACTGAAAGACTATGGTAACTTTTGATAGATGCATTTTACATTATGATATGGCTGTGAGCGTATCAAGGCCAGAGAATTGAATAAGAATGCCCTTTACTGGCTCATATGTTTCAATACTTGACCTCAGAAAGGAATAGCAGGCATGACTGTGCTGGAGAAGGTGTATCACTGGGGAGGGGTAAGCTTTGAGGTTTCAAAAGATTCACACTGTTCCCAGTGTTCTCTCTCTGTGCTTCATGATTGTGGATCAAGATGCTCTTGCTGCAATGCCTTTTCCCCATCATTATGGATTCTGTTCTTCTGAAACTGTAACTCTAATTGAACACTTTCTTTTATTAGTTGTCTTGGTCATGGTGTTCTGTCAGAGCAACAGAATAGTAACCTCTATTTAGTAATAGAGTAATAATAGTAACCTAATACCCCCTCAAAATTTCATTTAAGGAAAGAGATGAGAGTTGATCTGGGACCAAACTGGAGCCAAGGAGCCTGGGCAATTCCCAGAACTTCTGGCTGAATTCTGATCACAAAGGAACCAAGGAAATTCCTATGTTGAAGTTAGCGAAGAGGCTGGGCTCATCCTGACTTGAAGGGTATGTGGGAGACACTCAGTAATATTAGGACCACTCCATAACCAACAAGTAGCCTGGAAAGACCGTAACTTCAAGGAGTCTATGGGAGATTAGGTCTTAATCTGAGCCCAGACAACATCTTCATCTAACTGGAACCACTGTCTCACATTTCAGCTTAAAGAAAGTCCAGGATATACCTGACCATCAGACAACCTAAGCATCCCTAACATCCAGGGTTTGTTGGTCACACATGGCATTCCTTTGAGTCCATTTTCTGTCTATCTTGAATGAATCCTAGATCGCATGTAGGTCTCAATTGTGAACCCAGCAAACCCTATACCTGAAAAATCTTGTCATACAAGTCAAGTATCCCAGTGCTGATGACAGATATCAGGGAAAGTCCAAATCCTTATATCAATACTGAGTGGCCCATTCCTTGACCACCAAGTATGCTAGTCATACCCCAGTTTCAAGTGTGTGGGGCCTTCAACCTGTCCCATCCCATCCCTGATCACATTATCACCTCAAGGGAGTCTTAATGGTGTCCTGGCTGCCACCAGTCATCAAGTGATCTGGATATAATCTGACATCATGGGCGTATAGACTGAACCTTCAACTTACCCATTCCTAAAGAAGCTGGAGAGGAAAGACACCTGGCCTATAGAAACTGGGATGCCTCAATGCCCTTTAAGATTCTCAGTATGAAGTAAGATCAGGACACTGTGATGTAATATTAGAAGACGTTGCCATGGGAAAGCAGGGCAGTAGGTGTTGGTAAGAGAGCCCCACAGTGTCTCTTGGGGTGGGCTGGGAATATAAGGTATTGGCAAGAGGGCTGCTTTGTGGGTTCAAAGACATATATTCTTGGGGTAAAGACGCCATCTACGTTCTCTGTGGTATACTGTTGCTAAGGTGACCTAAATAGGGATGACTGGTGCTCAAGCAGTTTCTTGAAGTATCTGTGACAGGACTGTGGTGAGATGTCAAGGCATCAGGCAACATAAGGATGTCAGTGGGTAGAATGCCAAATCAAGTCTGGGGGAGAGGATCTACCTGCATGCCAAGAAGAGAGGACATGAAGCATCTATTCATACTGCCCACCAGTGATAATCCACTCAGGAATCACATGCTTCACCGTGTAGGTGGGTAGTGCTTGAGACCTTCTCTTGGGCTTCCTGACAACAATCATTTTTCCTCAGCAAGGACTTTCTTTGCATGGCCAATGATATGTGTGTCTCAGAAATCACCATTATCATACTCTCTTCATCTGCTTTCATGTGTATTTTATTTCTTGAACATGTGTTCATATCCTTGTGTATGATTGTGTGTCCGCATGTTCAATTGTGCTGTATATGTCTGCTATTTTCACCTTTTCTCTTACTAGAAAAGACGACAGCAGTTGAGGCAGAGCCAGCCCATGTGTCAGGGCTCCAGTTTCCTAACGTGGACAGCATGAGGTCTCTGCTATGCTGCTCTCTAGTGAGTGGCGTTATCAGAAATCGTCTACAGCAATGTGGGGCCAGCTTCATGGATTCCCACTGTCTGGGCAACCACACTTAAGGTTGTGTTTACTGATTAAGGGGAAAGGTTGGAGGCCAAGATTTTCAATCAGCTTTGTACCCTAAATCCCAGGTGCTGCACATGGTACACTGTAAGTCTCATGACAAGAGCGTCTTGCTGATAGCAAAAATGATAGACCACATTTGGTCTGATCTTCTTCTTCTCAGAGATGATGTTCTCTGGGTGGAGGAGTTGGACTGAGTAAGATGATGTTCCCAAGAAAGGATCGTAAGGGAACCCTTACTTTGGGTACTTGCTCCAAGGACCAGTCCAAAAGACACATTAGTGTCTTCACAATGTTTGAGATTCTCTGAACAGAGTGAGGCCTGACCTCTGTGACCTCACATAAGGGGTTCGGTCATGTCTACGGGTGTGTCTTTGACCTGTTGGCAGCACAGTGCATTTTAGTGGACTGTGATTCAAAACCAGAATGAAGCAAGCAGGGTCCTTTTCAGGTGAGTCAGTAAAGAAGTTCTCTGTCTGAAGACCTGATCTCGTATCAGGTCTTGGCCAGGGGCTTTCGTAAAAGGGTCACTATGGCACAATTCAGAATCTGAGGGGTTTTCTAAGCACATTGTGGTAAAAACTTGAGAAGATACACAGTGACATGGATCAGAGGAATACCACCACAGTCCATGACCATGTGTTTTGTAGAGGGAGAGGCCTCCATACCCACATGGGGAAAAAGGCTTTGTGAAGATCTGCACAGCCTACCATTGCCTTAGCAAGACAGCCTCCTGACCAGTGGCTCTCAATCTGTGGTTCAGGAACCCTTTGGGTGTTGACAGACCCTTTCACAAGGGTCACATATCAGATTTCCTGCATATCAAATATTTATATTATGGTTCATAACAGTAGCAAAATTAAAAGTAAATAATTTTATGGTCGGGAGTCACAACAACATGAGGAACTGTATTAAAGTGGTACAACGTTAAGAAGGTTAAGAACCCCGGCTTTAGACACATGGCATAGTAGCCTCTGTTCTTCCATTAACCACCTGTAATATTCCTTCATGGAGTCAGACTGCATGGGAGGAAATGCTGCAGGATGCCTCGTCGGAACTCTTTGGGTTTCTCTACTTAGACGCAACCATCTTTCCACATGAGTTCATGGGGCCTCTTCATAGTTAGCTGTGCCAGGAAGACTTTCCCAACCACCTTCCTATCCTACCTATTCCACCTTTCTATTTGTGTGATGTGTAATCTATGCTATCTGTACTGTGTGCTTATGTGTCTGTGTGGGCACTATACTCTGCGGACAGATCAATGTTCTCCTGAGTTTAAGAGGACAGTAAGTATTAACCTCTATCCACTAAAAAGTAGTCCAGGGCAAACCTGAAGAGCCAGGCTAACAGCCTAAAGTGAAAGTACACCAGGAGGAACCACGAACCAAAAGACACCAAGAGGAGGGTCTGATCCCAAGACTTGTTATTTTACAGTCAACCAAGACCTTAAGGGTGACACGTGACAGAACATTTATAGAAAATCTTAACACTCCAAGATATTTTGTCTTGATAAATGAAATAAGCTGACATTGAGGACCAAATGTGTGGATAAATCACACATACTTCATTACTGCAGGGGACTTCCTTGATGTGACCCAGGATGACCCTCCCCTTCATCCACTCAGTGTCAGGCTTTTCTTTAGCCTGTTTACACTTCCTGGTGCTCCTTTTCTCTTCCAACTGTTCATCTTACATTTTCCTTGCCCAGCCTGCTCCTTTTCATTGTAGATCTGCATGAATGTGACCACTAATAGCCACCTAACACAGTCACTGCTAGGTTCTTTGGGAATGTCCTCTGCCTAAGCTGTTAATCCATAACTCCTCAATTTAGCCTTAGGCAGATTTTTCAGACAAGGGCAGACAGCAGTCATATTCTTCACCAAATATCACAAGATCACTTTCTAGGATACGTATTCTTCTCCTCTGAAGCCTCTTGAGTCTAACCCCACAGTTCATATCACCCTCACCAGCACTGCCTTCCATGTTCCTACTATAATGGCCCATCAAGGCTCGCTTAAAGTGTCCAATCACTTTTATAGTTCAGAGTCCCAAAATGTTCCATATTCCTCCAAATAAAAGCATGGCCTGACCCTACCAAAGCGGAGCCCCAGTCCCTGGCACTAACTTCTGTCTTTGTGCTCTATTACCATGCAGAGACACCATGATTGCAACTCTTTTTTTTTTTTAATGGAACACATGGTAGTCACCATGAACAGACCAGGCCGCAGAACGTAAGTAACAAGGGAAGGGGCCTTTTGGCACTACTGCACTGGAATCATAAGAGTGGGCGGCGGGGTCTGGTCTGGAGCTGGGGCACCCCGCCGCACCTTCTAGGCTTAGTCTGTCTTCCAAACTTTATTGAGCAGCTTTACCACCTCATTGTAGATGATGAACATGATGGCCACATCTAGGCAGACTCGGCCCAGGCGGGGAACAGTGCCCTTGTAGAACGCCTTGGGTCCCGCATTCTTCAGGATCTGCAAGCCACAGTCCAGTGTGTTCCGGTATTTGTGTGCCTCCAGGCCCTGCATCCTGGTCTTGATCACATCCAGAGGAGTGTTTCCAAAGACACTGGCTGCACCAGCAATGGCTCCAAAGACCCCCGTGATCAGTGGATTCATAGGCTTGTTGGGATTGTCCCCTCAGTACCAGTTGCGAAATGAGGTCATAACGAAGAATCGGATGGCTTGGTTTGAGCCCTGCTTCAGTACAGTTGCTGTGAGGCCTTGGTATGTCCCCTTTAGCCCTTGTTCCTGAACAATCTCCCTAACCCCATGGAAAAATCCTCGGTACTTAGGGTTGGGGGAAGTCTGGTCGTGAATGAACTTCACCTTGATGGTCTCCATGGGGCACACGACCATCACTGCCTCCGCCACGCCGGCGCCCAGACCACACAACAGCCCTCTTTTGCTGTCGAGCTGACCCTGAGCATCCCGCATTGGTTGCTGAGGAACTCAAATGTCCCAAACCTGACAGCCGACTTTGGGATGGAGCCGTAGAGCAAGGAGCTGAGGCCGCGGTACAGGCCCAGGACGCCACTGCTGCAGACAGTTTGCCGCACGCAGTCCCCGATGCCCCGTACCGCGGTGGGTGCGCGCGTTCATCTAGCTGCAATTGCGTCTTCACGTACTCGGTCGGGGAAGGTGATGCAGATTTCTATGCCTCCCGCCAGGCCGCCTGCCAGGATTGCCTTCCCGGGGTGAGTCAGCTTGGCTTTCCCAGACCCGGGCGCGGAGGCCTTCAGAGCGCGGGGCTCACGGGGCGCAGCCATGGCGAGCAGGAGGAGGGGCGCCCAGCGTCGACCTCGTGTCCTAGCCTCCGCTGAGGGGGCTCTGGGGAGGCAGAGGGCTGATTGTAACTCTTTTAAAGGAAAACATTTAATTGGGCTGACTCACATTCAGAGGTCAGTCCATTGTCATCATGTCAGGAAACACGGCAGCATGCAGGCAGATGGAGAGGTAACTGAGAATTCGGGGTCAGCAGGCAGCAGGAAGAGAGAGTGAAATCGAACCTAGCTTGAAAATCCGAAATCTCAAAGCCAGACCCACTTCTTCCAACAAGGCCACACCTATAGTAAATAGCACCACTCCCTGTGAGCCCCTGGGGCCATTTTCATTCGAACTACCACAGATGCTACTCTGAGTTTGCACTAGAAGTGGTTGTTCAAACTCCTCCAATTTATAAATTCTATTCCTGTGATTTTTGACAAGGTGACATAGTCTGCGCCCCTGGCCCTTTCCTTTGGGGGTGAGGGTAGACAATGACGAAAGGCAAATGTGTGAACCATGAACAGAGGTCTGGGAAGAGAGCTCTGGACAGTACACATGGAGACAGCTGTTGAAGAAAGAATGTGCCACTCACCACCCTTCGTCTTTGTGAGGAGCCATCCCACAAGCCCGGCTGTAAGAAGTTCAAGCTGAAGACTGAAAACACTCTCTGAAATACAGGAAAGGGTCTGAAAGAAGATGAACTATGGTAACATGTGAACATCATAAAAATTATTGAAAACAAAATGCGCATTGCTAGGGCATGTGATGCAGAGCAAAGTATAATGTAAAACTTCAAGGCTTCATAATTGTCTTACGTAGGTAGCAGGAAGGCAGATGTCTGTAGAGGTCGGATACAGTTCCAGCTTCTTCCAGGTAGGGCTGGTGAGAGTTTAAGGCAGCATGGGCAATTGTGTCTGGGCAGTGAACTTGCCTACAAGCATGCCACTAGAACAGGGATTTAGGGTTTCCCCTTAGACATTTGCATTAAAATGGTGATGCTACATTTTGGTTGTCAACTTGATAACCTAATGGGTTACTTTGGTTTTAATCATGTCAGTTTGAGGACCAAGGTCAGGAGGGAGAGATTCTGGAATCTATAGTTTCAGGAAACAAGTACTAATAACCCTAGTGAATATCAAACGACTCTTGGAAATCATGGGCGTAGTGATGCTTGGCCTCATTCTTGTAGGTATCAGTGTGATACCTTGGGGTTATATTTCACCCTGTCTTCAGCACTGTCTAGTGTTTTCCAGGAAGGTTTGGTTGAGGCTTTCAGTGTGATGTGGTGCAGTTATAGATCAACTAACTAACCAAGCCCTATGAGCAGACAGACTCTTCTTTATTCAGGAGCAGTCTTTATTTCTTATGAGACCTTGATTGGGTCCTGGAGAGGAGTGAAAAAAAAATTCTGGCTACAAAATTTTTTAAGTCCAGGTGTGGCTCAGACCCAAAAAGGGTCATAGGTGACTCATCCAGTGGGAGGATGTGTTATGGGTTCAATGAAAAGACTATGGGTCAGAGCCTTTAAATACATGTCATCAATTTCAATTACAGACCAGCAATGATGGTAGATGTAGTGGCGTGACTTGTAATTGTGCCTGTTTATCCAACTGTTGTGGTTTGTGCCTGTGCCTGTGTAGTCTCCTGGGGTTGCGAAGGAAGGCTGGCCACAGGAAGTATGTTCAGGTGCAAGGGGTTGGGCAGCAGAGTGGGTCTCAGAGGGACAGAGTCTAGTGGGTAGTAGGAGCTGGAGCCTGGTTTGGAGGCAGGTCACTCACCTTCTTGCAGGCTGGTGGGAACTATACCAGAGCAGTGAGGTTCTACTAGAGGTAGGGACAGAGTCCAGCTGCCTTGCTGGTTCCTGGGATGGGAGTGGGAGGAGCATGGGATGTACTTGGGATTTAGTGAGAGTTTGGACTTTGGGGCAATCCAGTTGAGACACCAGTCACTCACCTGTTTTCCCAACTTGTGATCACATATGTCTTTTAAAACATCAAAAATTTCATAAAATTGTTAATAGTCTTAACACTGAACTTTCTGAGTGTGTTGTTATTTTTATAATTTTCTGAGGAGTTCATACATTGCCACAATTTCTTTTGACTATTTGACCCCCACATTCCAACTCTTCCTGATCAGTTCTGAAACCTTCACTCCCTCCCACATCACACAGGCTGAATTTGGTGCATATATTTTCATGGGTGTGGGACCATCCATTTTATGTATCAGTAAACCAGGGGCTAATACCCTAAGCCTAGGTAATCCTGACCCTTCATCCTCTAGATGCCAGCAACTGTCAAGAGCTTCTCAATTAGGGATGAGGACTACTGAGCCCCATTCCCTTTCATGATAAAGTGCTGCCGAATTTGATATTGTGAATTCATATTTGCAACACTCTTGTCATGTCTAAAAGATATCATTTTTCACTCCAGTTCTACCTTATCTCTGACTCTTAAAAACTTTCCAACCTCCTAGTCAAGAATGGTCAGTAGTACTTAGGGTATGTGTATGATATAATAACATTGACACGTGTATTCTTTGCACTTTTAAAGTTCTGATTTGTTATGTTGAGTGTCTGTACAAAGCAACTTCTCTAATGTGGCCTGAGAGCTGTACTAACTTATGAGTACAGAAATGCAAATTTAGAAGGTAGTTAGATACTCAACACATTTAGCAGAATAAAGTTAGTGATATGCTCAACTGGGAGCATATTAATTTCATAGCCATAATCACCATGGCAGCATGCATAGCATTGGAGTAGTTGATGAGATCTACATTCTGATCTTTAAGCAAGAAAGAGAGACTCATAGACTTTTGAAATCTCAAAACCCACCGCTGTGACACAGTTCCTCCAACAATCCAAACCTCTTAATCCTTCTAATCCTAATAGTCACTTTCTGCTGAATAATCATTAAAATATGTGAGCCTATGGGGGCTGCTCTTATTCATTGCACCACATTCATGTTTCAGTTCTACCATCCTTTCATAAGAAACACTGTAGAGAGAATGTGGGTCCAGCACAGGTGAACCATGTCCTTGACAGAGAGTCCCATGTCAGTACATGGCTAAGATAACCACCCAACCACATCATGAACTTCCAATCATGGGTGCAGAGGGCTTAGCCTATTTTAGCACAGCAGAGACATTCATTTACTCGTGGAATCATTCAGAGCCAAGCACAACTGAGAACAGGACAGGTAAGGGCAGGTTTACCATGAGTCTGTAAATCTCATAGCTGGGCTCTCCTTGAAAAGGGTACTATTTAGGATGCATCCATACTTTATATACTTATTCATTTATTCACACACTTGTTGGGTTATTGATGTGGGAGTGTCATATATCAATCTGTTGATTTCATTGGCTAAGCAATAAAGAAACTGCTAGGCCCATTGGATAGGCCCACCCTTAGGTGGGTGGAGTAAACAGAACAGAATGCCGGGAGGAAGAGGAAGTGAGGTCAGACTCCGCAGCTCTCCTCTCCGGAGCAGACGCTTTAGAGAGACGCCATGCTACCCGCTCCAGGGAAGATGCACGCTATGAAGCTCCGACCCAGGATGGACTTAGGCTAGAATCTTCCCGGTAAGACCGGTGCCACAGATTATTAGAGATGGGTTGATTGGGATATCAGAATTAGCCAGTAAGGGCTAGAGCTAAGGGCCAAGCAGTGATTAAATGAATACAGTGTCTGTGTAATTATTTCGGGGCATAGGCTAGCCGAGCCAGGTGGCTGGGGTTTTGGGGACCCAGCCCCGCCGCTCATATTACTACAGGTTATTCATGATTCACTATTTCTCTCTGTATTTTTGTTGGTCACTCTAAAATCTCGTCCTCTGTCATGCCAAGAATGTCTCTACAAGAAGATCTCTGCATGAATCCACAGCCCAACTCAAGTTAGCAGGTTAATGGCCCACAGAGAACAGAATGGGAAATAAGGTTTTTGTTACTTTTACATCCAGACCTCAAAGGGAAGATAGTAGCATCCTGCCTTCTTATTGACACCAATGGAACCAGTGTGGCTGCAGACTGGCTGCGAAGATGAGGCAGAGTGTGAGGCTCAGATATTTGAGCTGGGGTGTAGCATGGTCACAGGCCTCCCTCTTCTCAAAGCTTATGTACCTATGAGAATATGTAGTCTGGTAGCAACTAGATATGAACTGGAGCCCAGGGAAGTGTCGCTGGGAAAAGCCTTGAGTTATACCCCCAAAACCAAGTGTTTCTGGGGATGCTTGGAAAGTCAGAGGCAGAGAATAAGAATGGGTCAGGCTTTGAGGTAACAAGGAATGAACACTCTCTGAGATTCTGAGGATAAGAAAGGAGGGCTCTATGACCCTACATAATGGAAGCCTGACATAGTAGCAGCTGTGGTCTTTGCCTGAGGGCCAGTTAGAGGCCACTAACAGGAGCTCACATTCAAAGCAAGGCCATGTGTTGCATAAGTGTATTCTATGTGTCTTGGAAACAACCCAAAATTCATGACCTGAGAGATTGGCATGCAGTATGAGGTATATTTTGGTTGGAAAATTAAATAGAGAGACTGAAAAACTGTGACATACTTACTGCTTAGGACTTTAAGTGGGGAGACAGCAGTATTGAGAGGTACCTGATGTTCATTTATCTAGGACAGCTCATCCTAAAAAAGAACTGGAGATAGCATGGATCAGAAGGGTACTCACAAGGAGACCTGCATTTTTTTCAAGACAGGGTTTTCCCTCTGTAACAGCCCTGGCTGTCCTGGAACTTATTCTATGAACCAAGCTGGCCTCAAACTCACAGAGATCCTGCTGCTTCTGCCTCCCGAATGCTAGGATTAAAGGCCAAGAACATAATAATCAGAAACCCTCTGTTTGTGGTGAAGAAAGGCTTTAGGAGGAACCCACACAGTTTACCTGGATGAAGACTCCAGCCTCCCGACAGGGAAAGAAGAACCATGGCTCTGTCCATGTCTGTACATGATTATCATTTATAGCTTGACCAGGGTGGGTAGGCAATACACCCTGGGTGCTGACTTCTGAGCTTCTCTTCAGACCTCAGTCCCTGGCAGCAATCTTTTTATTTGTATTCAGAGGTTCACCACTATATGGCTCCACTGCCAACGCCACTGTCACAGGAAATACCTTTACAGAATTGTTCTCTAATTCCGTGTGTGTGTGTGTGTGTGTGTGTGTGTGTGTGTGTGTGCGTGTGTATTTTCATTTGGGGTGTGAATTGTATGGCTTTTCATGTGTTTGCTCCTGACTGCAGGTCCATGTCCATGTGTGTGAAAGTTCATGGACATCTGTTGATGTCAGATGGTTTCCTCTATCAACATCTGCAAAATTTCTTGAGATGGGCTGGCTGGGTGTATGCTCATACACTTGCTAACAGAACCAGAACATTTTGTGCATAAGTTCTCATATGGCTGAGGCACTGTGCTGACAACAGTGTGGGAAACCATGGTTGTTTCTCATGTTACACACAGGCTCACGAAAGGAGGCTGGGATAAGACAGGGAAGATAGATGTTTCTTAATGATTCTATGAACCTCACATTTGAGTAGAGATCAGTTATTTTAGTCTAACTAAACATTGTCTGTATATACTCCATGTACCGGCTGATTCTTTCTAAAGGAGCTAAGGCTTGGAATTTAGGCTTCTACCATATGGGGATAGGACTCTTCATGGAGACACATCAGAAATCGATAATGAACTCTAATGATGGAAAGTTTGCAATCTCCTCTGTACCCCAACCCCAGATGCAGTAAATGGCATCTTCAAAACTGCATCTCTACAAGGGATCCTTGCTGGAAAATCCAGCAGCTGAAGTGACCAGGCAGTGTGTGAGCTTCTTTCTGTGAATCTGAGGAAGGAGCATCCGTGGCTGTCTCCCCGCTCCCAGAGTTGAAGGGGATACAGTGAGAAAGACTGGGTGTGAGGCGGTTTTTAGCTAAGTATGCCTGAGAAAGAGTTGGGCTACACCTGCAAGTGTTCTCCGAGGGCCCTGGAAATGAAATGGAAAGCAAAGGGAGGGGCAGGAAAAGGCTGGACCTCTTTAAAGATACTCAGAGTGAGGTGGGGATTCTATGATGTCACAGAATGGGCCATTGCCATAGTGAAAGCTGTGGACTAGGCTTGAGGGAGCACAGGCTCCACTGGGGTTGGCAGGAGACATTGTGTAGGGAGGTTGGGGCTGTTGGTGGTCAGTTATGACCCCTCATTCCTGGGATGATGATCTAATTTAATCCCCGTGTGATGTATACAGTATGGAGTATTAGAGGCTGTGAGTCACCATGATGTCCCTGAAGTGTCCTTTATTATACAGGACCGTGCCTATAAGAAGATATGGTGGCAGCAGGATGTGTGTAGAGGAGCTAGGCATGCAAGGATACATGGATTTGATACTGACAATTCAACATAGAAAGAAGCTACAGGATGACTACACCTAACCTGTAAAATGTGAAAAGACTCCAAGCTCCAGATTACTACTAAAGTGTTCTCTCTGACCCTATTTAACCCTAATATAGTGTTCAATTCTCTTTCCTGTTCCTGAATTCTGTCCCAAGCATTTAAAGCTGCTGTGCTACATAGGTACAAGGTGTGTTCATTGTAAAGATCCTGATCCTGAGGATCAGAGTAAAGGCCCTCACTCAGAATTTGATCTTGGGAAATCACAAGTCCTTTTACTTTTTTCCTGTTGCTCTAAAATTTTCACTTCTTCCCTCATATAACACTTCCAAAGCAGCTGAGTTCCATTTTCTAGAACCGCTGAGAATAGCTGAATCCAGTCTTGTGGCATTGCCTTGTTACTTGAAGCCTACATTTTGGCCATTTCCCTAACAAAGGATAAATGTATTCCATAAGATACAATTGCTTTCCTTTAGATCAGTCATATGTATGGGTTCCCACATATATTTTTTGACTACCTTAGGGTATTTTGTGCCAAATGCTCTTTCTAATGATATCACCATAAACACACGTAGAACTCTGGGTAAGCTATCCTGGGGTTTGGGTACATACTGATGAAGCTACATTTTGTCTTTGTTCCTTTTGTCCCTGGTCATCAAATTCAATAAATTCCTCAATCTTTTCAAATCTTTTTACCACTGCCTTTTGTAAAGTCTGGATCTCCTGTCCCGTGTTCTGTTCTAATACCCTCATTGAGGATTCCAAGGTGTAAAGTCTGTCCAGTAAAAATAACATCTCATCATTGGACATAATTTTATAGCATGCATATTACCTTATTGAAGAGACATTCTATCAGTCAATCTATCATAACCCTTTAACAGAGTCCAATTAACACATTCAACAGTACAAATTCTCTCAGACAATGTCTCAGGACTCTCTGCCATTGATTGGGTTATATTTGTCAAATTGGTTGTATGCTTCTCCAGAGTGCTGAAATTCCCTTTTAGCTGGTCATTATCAGTCTGTAAAGACTGTATCATTTTTAAAAGTGCCTCATTTTTGGCCCTATTATCAAACCTTGTCTTTAAGAAGAAAATATGAAGGACAAAGCTAATTCCCAGAATCAAATAGAGGGATGTAGAAGGGAAATCATTTAAACCTTGCATAACATCGTACATGGTATAAGTAAAAAGGCTATTGAATTCCTGGGTTGTTAAATTGTCCATCATCTTGTCCCTTAAAATTATAAGTTTATAATTCATATTTTAAATTATAAATCTTACCTGTGGTTGAGTTTGAGCAGGAGTAGGTACAATAATCATTACCTGACAGTAGGTGTTGCTGCATGCTTGTAGCCACGTGGCCATTTTAGCTTAATGTTGAAAGATATGCTCAGATTAAAAACAATTGATCAGTGTAATTCACAGACTGTGCACTCTGTGGAAGTCCCTGACTGGTCAACAGCCACACAGGCATAAGGAGAGCAAGAAATCAGGGAAGCCTGTGACCAAACTGGATCCAGGAGCCAGTCACACAGCTGTGGGTAGCTAAAGTGCTCTGTGATGTTTAATGAGAAAATATGAAAGCCTGTGACTAGTGGCTACTCAGGGCTACTGTGTGAGAATTCTATACCCAAATGAATGGCGTAGAGCCACTGGAGACCCAGCCCCACAATTCAGGGCACCAACTGTAGAAGTTAACTCGATTTTGGAAATAACCAGGATACCTAAAAGATAAAACAATTATATTTTTATTTATTATAAGGGGAAAACTCATGAAACAAGAATGGGAAGTCCAAGATCAGCTGTGTCATGAGGGAACCACACACACACACACACACACACACACACACACACACACACACACACACACAGAGAGAGAGAGAGAGAGAGAGAGAGAGAGAGAGAGAGAGAGAGAGAGAGAGCACCTGGGTCGCATGCCATTTTCTCTGGGTCCCAAAAAACCACACCCTAACTTGGTTCCACCTCTTAAAGATAATTGGTTAATGAGGTTTCCCCATCATGTCATCTGGGTCCACATTAACATGATGAGTGTCCACAGTAATCTCCATTCTTAGGTGTCTGTCGTGTTTCAGCTCCACCACCCAATCATGAAAAACAAAGCGAAAAACTCTTGGTGGAGATACCGCTCCAGCACAGGTAAGTCATCTACTTGACATGGAATACCAGGTCAGTGCAGGGCTACGAAAACCACCTCACCACTTCATGACCTGCCAATGCAGGGGACAGAGGTTGGGGAGTAGTTTTGTATAGTAGGATCAGTCATTCAGAGCTAAGCATGACAAAGGACAGGACAGATGAGAAAGGATCCTCCTATGATTCTGTACTTCGCAGTTGGCTTCTCCTTGCAAATGCTACTACTTAGTATTCATCTGCACTTTGTTTGTTTATTGATTTATTTATTCATCCATTATTTACATATGTTTATTAAATACTTAATCATTTTATATACATCGATTTTTGCAGTGTTCACTAAAAAACCCAGAGGCTCTATCATGGCAAGCTAGATCTCTGATATGAACTCAAAACTCAACTGAAGCTAGCAGATTAATGGTGCACAGAAGACAGGGAAGAAAATACTCTTTCCTTTCTTCCTTCTTTCTCTTTCTTTCTTTCTTTCTTTCTTTCTTTCTTTCTTTCTTTCTTTCTTTCTTTCTTTTTTTCCTTTCTCCTTCCTTCCTTCTTTTCTTCCCTCCCTCCCTCCCTCCCTCCCTCCCTCCCTCCCTCCCTCCCTCCCTCTCGCTTTCTTTCTTTCATTGTGTCTTTTGCTTTCTCTCTTTTTTTTTGAAACTCACTCTGGAGACCACACTGGGCTCAGTCTCACAGAGATTCACCTGCCTCTGCTTTCTGAGTTCTGGGATTAAAGGCATACATTAGCATTGCTCAACTTGAAGTGTACTTTTTGTTGTTGTTTTTTATTTTAACATTTTCATATCCAGATATCAAGGAGCAGAAGATAGCACTCTGCTCACTCACATGAATGCTGACTACAGAATATCTGAATAAAAAGGCAGAGTATAAGGCTTGGACATTTGAGCTAGGGAAGCAGCACTGTAATGTGTGTCTTCCAAATTAATTTACCATCATGTCCTCCTAATATAGCTCCCTTTGTGTCACATGAATGATTCCAGAAGAAACTATAGCACAATGGATGGAAATTAGAGAGTGAGTTCGATGAGTTTCAATCCTAGGATTACCAAGCAATAAAACACATGTGTCGCTGAGGTTCATCAAAACCCGATCCTGGGCTTACCGAGCAATAAAATGTATGTGTCAGGTTGATCAGAGTGGGATCCTGTCTATGCACATGCGTACCACATGCCAAGGATGAGGGAAGTCTTTCAGTATTGAACACACGCCTTTCAGTGGCAGTGGAGATGACGATAGTGTTAGAGAGGTTATGAGAAAAAAAAATCACTCATGGGAACTGCATCTTGGAGGATTACTGCTGCCATCATTTGGGGCCCTGGGGAAAAGTGTTTTCAGAAGCACAGATGCTTCTTCGCCTTTTTGGATCAAACTGGAGCCCTATCTGACATTTTCCTCACATAAAACTGAGGTTTTCATAACTACTGGCTGGCTATCTTCTGTGACTCAATTTCTCCTGTTGCTCAAGAACATGATAGCCTCTGACCCAGGAAAGACTCATTAAGAACCTATGGAGTATAGATTTTGAAGGTAGAGAAAGAAAGGGGCACAATTCTTTCCAAGAGCAATGTCTCTGGAGTACATGCAGTCTGCAGGCACTGAGCAGTAATAATTCTGGTGTGTGGCAGGTGGAGGAAGTTGCTGTCAGAGACCACCTATTGACAGGGCTGCAGAGCAGTGGTTCATGCCCCTGTCTTTTGTACTCAAAGATCCTACTCTGACCCAAGGCTGATTACACCTGATCCTAGGCTTGCATCTTAGAAAACCCTCTGAGTAGCTTCCACCTGGATGCAGCGACTGAACACAGGTTACAGAAGAACCAAATTCTGAGCACTTGAAACACAAAAGTTCTTCACATACACAATTGTGATTTTTAAGGCACAGATGAGTTCAGGAACTCAGACTTCCCTCTGAGTGCTCTCTTTTGTATTTTGTTGTGATCATTTTTAGAATTCTCATCTCTGTAGGTGGCTTTGGGGGCTCCAGGATGGCATCTCCACAGCTCAGCAGCTTTAGGAAGGAAGGTTCTATTCAATGACCCAGGGACTGAATCTCATTGGATCAACTTGAGTCATGTGACAACCCCTGAGCAAATCATGTAACCAGAGTAATGAGATAACCTGCTTAGCTATGGCGGCTCACCTTGACTGTCAACTTGACTGAACTTAGAACATCCTAGATGTCTGTGAGGCCATCTCCAGACAGGGTTAATAGAGGAAAGCAGGACCTGTCCTCAATGTGAGTGCTAACATCCAATAGGCAGGAGACTAGGAAGAGTGGAAAGGAAAAGGGAGCAAGCCCATTCACGCAGGCATTTTCCTTCTCTGCCTTCTGGCCACCACGATGTAAGATATGTCTGTCACACAGTCTCACACACTCCACCACGATGGACTGAACCCTCTAAAACCTTGAGCCACAAATAATGCTTTTTCCTTTAAGCTTTCTGTTCAGGGAATTGATTACAGCAGCGTAAAACTGGCTGACATATTGGTCAAGCAAACTTAGGTTGAGCATCTCCATGAAGTTCTAAAGAAGGTCCTGTCACTCACAGGTCATAAGGAGTCCTGGTGGGTTAATGGGTGGCTTTGGAACCTGAAACTCGGGCTATTACCCAGGGAGGGAGAGGTGGTGTTGTGAGTGCCTGGTATCCTCCGCTGTCTTGCAGCTTTTCCTATTTACTCCCTTTCTCAGACATAAGGCCCTACACAGCACATCCCGTATATGGTTCGTCACAGCCTGTGACCCTGAGAGTATCTCTCTCCTCACAGGTGCCTTATAAATCAGGCCCGGTGGAATCATATACACCCAAGCTCTTCTCTTACTTTCCTTAGTGAAATTACTTTGCAAAGCCCGGTGTGGAAGGAATAGCTCATTCCAGCAAATACATCTTCATGTAAAAGGCACAGGCTTCTGAGCTTGTATAGTTCCCAATTTCTGGGTTAACAAATAAATTTGAACAAAATTAATGAATGTGTCAAATTTTCTGAGGCTTTGATGACTCAGACTCATTGGGTAAATGTTTCCATTGAATGAAACAGATTTATCTTTCTATTGTTCATAACTGTAGGTCATTTAATAGATGAGGCAGGCTGAGGCTTCTGTGCGGACAGAATTCTGAAGCTGGAAGATAAAGGAGGTTTTTCAAGCATCTGGAAAGCTTGGGGGCTAAATAAGGTTAATTAAAATTAAGGAATGGAGTTCACATTGTTTGGGTCTGAGAATCATGGAATAATCCACTACAAAAGACTGGGTTTGAGAAGGACAGAAATTTATTTAGAAAAGCATATCAGGGAGGTGGCAGGGGTCATGCTCCAGACTGAGTCCCTGAGGTGGGGGCAGTAGCCAGTTTTAAAAAGAAAAACCACAGAATGCCAGCTTCTGAGTCTAACACCAGTGGGTACTTATGTTCATAGTGCCAGGACCTTGCCTCAGAGAATTTCTATTTCCCCAAAGACTTCTGGTGTTGTAACCTCTTTCTCATTTTCCAGGCTCCCAATGCTGCCATGGACCAGAGCTGGTGACCTTGCAAGCCAGAAATCTGGAAACAATGTCTTAAACAAATCATAAGGTTTAGGGAAGGGATGAAATAACTTTTAAACACCATGTGAATAATTTTGTTTACCAGGGTACGTACTCTCATTTAGCTGTTGGATTGGACTTTTCCCAGAACCTGGACTAAAAGCATCTGCCCTTCTGCAGGGTACCATCATCCCTGTTTAGTTGACCCCTTGGTCAGGCCTTGGAAAAAACCGTCATCCTTAGTAGAATAAATGGGCATTTCTGGAAGGGTTGGTGCTGGAAATAGGAGCATCACTGGTGTTGGCAGTCCGTGGGCTGCTTCTTTTGCCATGTTGTGATTTGGTGTCCACTTTGTGATTTTGTGTCCACTTTGTGATTTCTGAGAAATTTAGTTGATTCCCCATCTCCTGGTGTCTGAGGCAATTCATTACTGAGAACATCCTTGGGCCAAAAGAGCTTCTAGGAGATCAAGAATCTCTTGTTTTTGATCGACTTACCTTCAGTGTTGAGAAAGCCTCTTTCCTCATGCCTGTGGAGTGTGACAAATGTATAGCAACTGTCAGTGAAAATATGGATTTTCTTAGGGCTCTGGTTAGTGCGATTCAGTCTTTTGGACAGAGGTGCCTGAAGGAGGGCTTCTGCCATAGCATTACCTCGAGGGTGACCACAGCTCCCCACACCTCCTGGCCGTCTTTTATAAAAGCACTGTCATCAGGGTACATTTCTATAACCAGGGAAGGCAATGAGACATCAGTCAGATCGGGCCTGATGTTCTTGAAGCTGGATACTATATCCATACAGCCATGGAGGAGTTCTCCCTCACTATCGGGTAGCATGGAGGCTGGGTTAAGTATGGAAGGTTGGGGAAAAAGTTATCTTGGGTTGATTTAGCAGTAAAGCCTGGAAATGGGGCAGTTGAGCAATTGTTATCCACAGGAGTGTGCTTGTGTGTGGGGGGGGGGAAGGTGTAAGAGGTTCTTTGCTCATATGAAGCTGTGATGGTCAGGTTCTGCCCAGAGTTAATTCGCCAGAGTCAAATGAATCACGCTGGGTAAATGAAGAAATAAAGAAATTAAAGACTTCTTAGAACTCAGTGAAAATGAAGGTACAACATACCCCAATTTCTGAGACACTATGAAAGCAGTGTTTAAGCGGAAAGTTCATTGCGCTAAATGCCTATATAAAGAAGTTGGAGAAAGACCACACTAGCAAATTAACAGAACACCTGAAAGCTCTAGGACAAAAAGAAGCAAACTTACCCAGGAGGATTAGATGCCAGGAAATAGTCAAACTGAGGGCTGAAAATTAATAAAACAGAAACAAAGAAAACAATACAAAGAATCAATGAAACACAGGTTGGTTCTACAAGAAAATCAACAAAATAGACAAACCCTTATCCAAGCTAACCAAAAGGCAAAGAAAGAATATTCAAATTAACAAAATTAGAAATGAAAAAGTGGATGAAAAAAGAGACATGGAGGAAATCCATAGAAACATCAGATCATATGCCAAAAACGTGTACTCCACAAAATTGAAAAATTTAAAAGAAAGGGACAACTTTATTGATAGGTTCCATATACCAAAATTAAATCGAGACCAGATAAATAATTTAAATAGACGTATAACCCTTAAGGAAATAGAAGCAATCATTAAAAGTTCCCCAACTAAATAAAGCTTTGTTTGTCATAGCCAGAACCTGGAAACAGCCTAAATGTCCCTCGATCGAAGAATGGATAAGAAAAATGTGGTACATTTACACAATGGAGTACTACACAGCAGAAAAAATAATGACAGCTTGAATTTTGCAGGAAAATGGATTGAACTAGAAAACATTATTTTGAGTGAGGTAACCCAGAGACAGAAAGACAATTATCACATGTACTCACTCATAGGTGGTTTTTAAACATAAAGCAAAGAAAACCAGCCTACAAACCACAATCCCAGAGAACTTAGACAACAATAAGTACACTAAGAGAGACCTACATAGATCTAATCTACATGGGAAGTAGAAAAAGACAAGATCTCCTGAGTAAATTGGGAGCACGAGGACCTTGGGGTAGGGTTGAAGGGAGGAGGAGAGAGGCAGGGAGGGGAGCAGAGAAAAATGTAAAACTCAATAAAAATCAATTAAAGAGAGAGAGAGAGAGAGAGAGAGAGAGAGAGAGAGAGAGAGAGAGAGAGAGAATGAAGAGGCAATTCCTTGTCACCAACAGCAGAGCTCCTGACCAATCCATGTTTAGTGCTGCTGATTCTATCCACAGGCTACAGGTGTCCCACTGCTCTGAAAAAGAAAAGTGATCCCACCTTGATACAGCACTGCTCCCTCAGGGACACTGAGCTGGTGTCCTGTGTGTAAGATGTGATCCTAGGTGTCCCCATATCCACTTTATTTGAATCCAAATCTTAAGAGGCGAGGACTGTTATTATTGCCATTAAATATACAAGAAAACTGAAACATACAGTCGCCCCATCTTTGTAGATGATTTCTTCATGGAAGCCATAGAGGTGGCAAACCCTACCCTGAAGGAAAATGCCATTAGGTTTAGCAGAACTGGATAGGAGTATGAGTCTGTGGGGAGGGTCAGACTCATAGTGTGAACTAAGTCCAATTAAGACTAGGGCATCATGGCTCACACCTGTATCCCCAGCACTCCAGGCTAGAATGGGTTATATAGTGAAACTTTGCCTCAAAAAGCAAAACAAAACACAACACCAACATAAACAATGACAAAAACATAAAGACATCCAATCAAATTGGTTGTATAGGTTGGTATTTCCGGCCTGGCTCAGCATCTTGAATGTCTCTGTTTTGAAAATGCCATTATTCTATACATTCATACCAGCATAGGCAGAGCTTTTTTAAAGCCACACTACCCTGGCATTCCCATCTACAGTACCCAAGTGGGTTCTAGGGCTTTCTGTCTTATGGCTTGGGAAGTCTTGCTTTAAACCTCCAAAGGTCATGTAACTTCATATCAGTGATCTCAGCTTGATGGTACACACTCAGACTTGCCCAAAGGTCTTGACTCCTTGTGGGTATAATAGATGCAGGGACTAAATCCTACCACCTCCACCTTGTTTGAAGGGAGAGCAAGGCATCAGAGAACAGGTCTGAGGCAATCTGGGTTGCAGAGGCAGTCTGGATGCCTGTGTGGATGCCTGCGAGAAGGCATTTGCCTCTCTCGGAAATCAATTACCAGAGCTTGCCTTAATGAGCTGCTTGCATCCTCCGGTGTGGGTAGGCGGCATTGATTCTTCCTGATTTGCAGCTGGGCTTGCTGCTCTCTCAGCTTGTGCTGCAGCTTCTAGGCAAAGGTAGGAAGTTCCCAAACCCCAGCTCAGAGGGTGGCCTTGCACCTTTCTGGCTTCCCACTCAGGTCTTTTCTCCAAATACCCAGATGGCTGCTGTGTGGGAATTTAATTCCCTAGGGCTTAAACACCATCTTCAGCTTTACTTTTTCATCCTCTTTCTTGTTCCTTATTATGCTCCCTTTCCTGTAGCCAGAGAAACAATTCAAAAGCACTGAACAAAGTTATATTTTTGTCCTTCGCACTAGAATTTTCCCTCATTCCAGAGGAAAATCATGTTAATTATGGATTTTGTATCATGCCCCAACTTTCTTCCTACTTCTCAATATGCCCAAATAAGTATACGGGTTTATATGCTCTTTGTTGCTAAACTTAGATCAGATTCCATATTCTACTGTGCAGCTCAGTTTCTGAAAGAGCACCCTGGGACAGGCACATGGGACTCTCCTTTTTAAACAGCTGCACAGGATTTCACAGTTTGGAGTCCCAGGAAGAATTTAACCTTTCTACTGTTGATTGACATTCAAGGTGTGTCAAGATATTTGTGAGCAAACACTTGACATTTTAAACAAAATAATCTTGCAATACTGCATTCATGTTTCTATAATGTTTCTTTTATTCCTGGAAAAGCCCTGAATTGAGACTATTACATCAAAGGATATAGATGCTCTTGTGACGTTCCCTGTTGTCAGATTAGGTCCAGTGGGATTGTGGGAGTATCTGTTTCCCCACATGCACACCAGCCCTGGGTATTGTCAGGCTTCTCATTGCTATTTTGATGTAAACACTGTCCTGCTATTGTTTCACTATGCATTTCTCTGAATGCATTTCTTCCTTCATGCCTCATGCCTTTAATTGCATTTTCTCACAATAATTTCTTCTTACAGGAGTGTGTGTGTGTGTGTGTGTTTTGTGGGGACTGAGCCCAGGACCTTATATATACTGAGTGGGAACTCTACCACAGTGACATTTAATCTTAATTGAGTTTAAAAATCAGCATGGAGACACATTTCTGAGCACACAGGTATGGAATCATTTAGACTGAGTTAATTGAGATGGGGAGATTCACCTTAAATGTAGGTTTTACCCTTCTCTGGGCTGGAGTCCTGGGTTGAATTAAAAGCAGAAAGCCAGCTGAGTACAAGAATTAGTCATTTCCTACTTCCTGACTGTGAACACAGTTAACTAGCCATAGGCTCCTCCTGCCACTCTCCCCCTGCCATGCTCCCCCTGCCATGTTTTCCCTGACAAGCTCCCCCTGCCACCCCCCCCCCCTGCCAGGATGGGCTGTTGACTCTGGAACTGTAAGCAAGTATAAACCTTTCTTTCTAAAATTGCTTTTGTCAGGTATTTTGTTACATCAACAAACGAGACAATAAACTAATACAATCACTGGCGACAGCTCCAGAAATGCAATTGTTCTTGAAAGGGGGGCATTTCTTTGCTATTTTTGTGGGCTCAGAGCGAGATCTTATGAGATGACAGGGGACAGCAGTGAAGGTCCATTCCTCTTTCTATAGTCTGCTTGGACTTGGACAATGTCAACATTTGCTTCCTGGATGTGAGATCTCTCTCTCTCTCCTTCTCTCTCTCTGCACACACACACATCATATATATACATATATACACATAAATACATATGTCAACACTGGGAGTAGGTAAATGAAGGCAGAAAGGTCTCTGCATGTTACTTCTTACAACTGTGTGGGAACCTACAACTTTCTCAAAATAAAAACTTTCACTTAGCAGATTCACTGGAAACCAGATCAGTCTGACGTTTGCCACCACTAACAGACATACATACATTCAGAAAGGTTATTTAGGGTCAAAGTTTGTAAGGACCTTTTCTGTCAAGGGGCTGTAATGTGGTTAGCTCCTACCTTCTGGGAGATATATCAATTTAATATTTTAGATGATGTTATGCCACTTGGACTGACAAGTCCTGGAGCCATGGACTATCTATCAAAAACACCAGCACCAGCCTTGAGAAATCTTTCATATTGTTGGCCAGTAAAGTTCAAGAGACTCCTGAAGCAGTAATGGTTACTGCTGTTGCAATATGAACCTCAGTTACCAACACGACAAGATAGTCAGTCCTAAATGCGTGGTAGTTGCTCTAATATCTTGGAGGCAACCAACAGCTCTCTAATTAAACTTAAGGCTTTCTCATCAGGAAAGAAGTCATGCCTGGTACGGGAGACCTAACTAACCACCTGGGACTAATACCGTCATGGATCTTAGAGGAGAATCTATCACACCATCTACCAAACCAACATAATTCTGAATCGCATTATAATACTTATGCTTATATTCACAGAGAAGTGGCTTCTGTTCTTCATCAAAGCTTTTCTTTGAAGCAGACAGAGACCATCACAGAAAACCACAGTTGATCAAAATACAGAGAGCAACTGACCATGGGCACCCAGCTCCCTCTGATGCATCTACAACACAGTTTTTACACCAAAGGCTCAGGGATTATCTTGGAAGAGGGGGTGGAAAGAGCCAAAGGATGTCCAAACACCTCGTCACTGTCGGCTGATGGCACCATGTGTACACATGAACGCGGAGTGGCAACAGTCTGAACGCGAGATATAGATCCTGTCCGTATCAGCACCATACGCATGGTTTAATACCACAGGGCAAGATAGGAGGAGAAGAAGAAAGCCATGGATTTCTGGGTGTGTTCAGACTGACTGCTGAACTCATACAGACACAACTTAATCCACTATTCACTTAGGCATTGATTAGTTTAGTATCCTAGTTAGTCTTGATTGTCAACTTGATGGGACCGATAGACCGATAGACATAGTGTAGGTTGTTGGTAAAGCATAGCTCTGGGTAAACAGATATGGGAGATTTTTTTTTATTATTGCTCCTAAGGAATTCAAAAACCATCTGCTTAAATTCATCTTTATTTTTATTCTATTTAAATTAATATTTCTTTTTATTCTACTTCTATGGAAAATTTGACAGTTGTGGTTCAACAATGGGCTGCTTTATGGATAGGGCAGGTTCCAAAGTGCTTGCTCTCTTGTTTATAGTTCTTGAGCCATTAGGAAATACGTGACTGCATTATTGATGTTCCTTTCCTTCGAGGGGTCTTTGGTCAATCTAATTTCTTGAACAGACTGATGATGTGTATTAACACAGTTAATACATCAGTGTGACATTTGGGGAGTGTTACCTGGTTCTTGGGGAGCTAATGGTGGAGATCATTTATTTTCACTGCCCTTACCTTGCCCATTTCTTCTCAGGGTCAGCATGAACATAAGAATGGCAGACTTCTTACTTTGAGAGCAAGTTGGACCAACTCTGTATCTGCCAAGCATTGATATTATTAATTCTGTCAGAGAAAGATACCTTTGTCCATGGGCAATTCCACCATAAATACCATTCTTTTTCACTCAGGTTACAATGGAATGCTGGGCATGCTCAGTAGCATTAGAATATTGGTACACTTTACATCCATCCATCTATCTATCTATCTATCTATCTATCTATCTATCTATCTATCTATCTATCTATCTCTCTCTCTCTCTCTCTATCTAGTGCCATCCTAGAGGGTCTACCTTTAGGAATAATCCCGGTCCCAAGTCACCATTTAGATCATTTAATTACCTATTCTAGCCACCACCTTTCTGCAAGAGATTCTCACAACACTCATTTGATGGTTGAGTGCCTCCATGTTTGTGTCCCTGAGACTCAAAGCTGAGCAGGTGAATCACCAGCCAAGAAGGGCTTTGACTTCACAGTGTAAGCAGACTACTCGGCAACAGGATAGCCACTCGGCATGTCTGTGAAATGCGACAGTGACACGGTGTTAAGAGATGCTTCAGCTTTATCCTCCTTTATCCACAAAACATTCATCAAGTTCTGGCTCTCTGCCATTTCCCCCTAAGTGTTAGAGATGTAAGCAATAGGAGGAGCAGAGGAAGCAACAGAAGCAATAGTCAATATACCTACTATTATTTTCTTCGGTGAAGCAGGTACTCTGTCAGGGCCTTTATGAGTATTACTCATGATCTAGAGGTAACTTTATTTCTGTATCTGTCAATCTTTTCTGCTGGGATATTTTTCCCCTATGGTGGGAGTGGAGAAAATGCCAGGTTTAATATCATTGGTACTCAGCATTGATTGGTTAACTCAGAAGCCTGAAAAGTGTTTTCCCTAAAATATTAGAAAATGCAGTCACATTTTATGATGGCTCTAGTAAAGAGCCCAGCCCAGAGATTGGTAAATGGTCCAAGGGAGGGGGCACTGCTTATTCAAGGAAGGATCCAAGTTACCTTAGCAAGAGATAATCTGTTCCCTCATAGACTACATTGTTCCCATTACTCTGTAAGAAACAAGAGTTACTTTAGTTGTGTCCTTTTGAATTTGAAAAAAAAAGCTTTTTTTCTGGAAGCTGTGTTAAGACTAGAGCACCTAGGACCTTCCCTTCTCATTGGGCTCAGGACTGGTTTGGAGACAACAAACCCAGAAATATGGAGCTTTGAGTTGACATTAAAGCATAGCTAGGTTTCTATGTATGCAAGACGCAAGAGTGTGGAAACATTTCTTTCTCTATGTGGTCAGGAGAGCTATGACTTCCAAGCTGAGCAGGTCAGGGTGCTGAAAAGTCTTCAGGAAGGATGTGCATCCTATCTGACAGTAGTGGAGGAAGGAAATGGTGCATTCTATGGGGAATGATCTTCCCAACCTCATACTTCAGCGCTCCTCGCTGCAGCTATTATGGCTTGACCCTGAAATGGTCCCACATGCTCGTGTCTGAATGATGGTCTCTCAGCTTGCGGTATGAATTTGAGTAGCTATAGATCCTTCAAGAAATGGAGAAGGGTGGCAGAATTGGATCATTGAGGGCAGGTCTTTGAATGACATAACCCAGCCTCTGATTCTACACCCTGTGTTAGTCCTGTCATATGTGCATTCCCCATCACCGCTCCTGCCACATGGGCTGGTTTCTTTGCCATGCTGTCACTACTATGATGGACTGAAACTGTGGAAATCTCCAGTTAAAGGAAATCTTTCCTCCTTTATGTTCTTTCTGTAAGGTACTAGGGTCATGGTAATGTAAAAGTGACCAATACAGAAGCTCTAGAAAAAGTCACAGCTTCTATGCATCTTACATTAAGTTGCTTTATGTAGGAGTCATGGCCTTTCACTCACCAACTATTTGATAAGTTCCCACTGTGATCCAACACAGTGTTACATGCTAAGTATGGTGGCAAATAAAACCAGATGGGGTTCTTGGCATCATTTGACAACATTTTCACAAAATGAATAGAAAATAAATAAGCACAGATATGAAAGAGAATGACAGTTTGGGCTACACTCTAGGAAGGAAATGAAACAACAAAGAATTACAGTGCAGGTTTTGGAAGACCTTACAGCAAAGGCAGGCTCTAGACTGAGATCTGACCAACAAGTAGGAGCAAATACACAGTGGGTGGGGCAGGGACAGAGGGTAGGCAGCAAGGAATGGAGGGCAGAAAGCTCTTAAACTTGGGTGCAGTGATGCTTAAGTTGGCTGTACAATGAGATTTTTTAGGAAGCTTTGGGACAGACTGATGTTTGGTACTCAGAGAAGCTGCTGTAGAAGCCTGGGGAAGAGTGCACTGTGGCTGGGATATAGTGAAAATGAAATGCTCCAAGAAGGGATGCACCAAGAGGGATCACTCAGGATCATTTAAGACCATGGGGGGCTTTTTAATAAGTTGGAATTTGATCTTCCTCAGGGAAATAAATGCATTCATTTCAACCACGACAGTGTGTGCTAGGGGAAACTGGGAAACAGGAGATGCTCAAATGAGAGACAGCATCACTCTGCCCATCCTGCGTAAGAGGAGAAAAGTACTATTGTTAGGATAGGAAGTATTTCCTAGGAGCTCAGATATTGGCTTGGTTGCCAAATGAAGGGTTTTTAGGAAGTGACTAGATCTCAAAGGTTCTCATTTGATCAACAAATTGCTCCCCAGTTGATTCCTGATATGGTCTTGTTGAGACGTGGTAGAAGCTAGAAAGTGAGGCTTAGTTAGAGAAAGTGGATCACTGGGGTGTTCTGGGAAAGTTGCATCTCATCCCATGTTGCTGTGCCTTCTTCTTGGCTTCCTGGATGCCATGATGTAAGCAGGCCTCTCCATCATGCCCGTCTGCCCTGGTGTTCTGCCTTCCCACAGAGACAAACAGCAAAGCCACTGAGCATTGACTGAACTTTCTGGAGCTTTGAGGAAAAAATAATCTTTCCTTACTTTAAACTGTTTTTCTTGGTTATGTCTTATAGTGATTTCAAGAAATCTAGCAAGAGATATGATAGTTTCTCTCAGAGACTGTCACCTGCTATATGGATGTTTTGACTCCTAAAGTCAAGATATCCCCTGAAACTTAAATGGAAGATGGGATTTCCTGATTTATTTCCTCATATAATAAGTAGAATACTTATCAAAAACACATTATGTGTGTATTAAATTCTCAGTTTTAACAATGGAGGCACCTGGCATGTCCAGGCCGCCAAGGGATCCCAGAGACTTCTTGAACACTGGGGAATAGGAATTTATTCTTCAGAAAACAGGATAGGGGGGTCGTCCCTCTTGAAGTTTCAAGGAAATGTCATGTCATCAGAAAGGTATGCAGGGCTTTATCACACATTGTGGTACACTGAGCAGCAGCCTCAGCATCATGTGGAGTGTCTTGGACACATGAGTCTCGCTCCTAAGCTACCGATTCCAATTTTTCCTCTCACAGGATCCCCGGGATGGAAAGAACTTCTCTTATTGCTTGCATATCCCTCCCCCCCGCCCCAGTTCATAGGCCAGTAACTTGATTCCTAATGTAGCAGTATTGAAATGTGGAATGATGGTTAGTTATCAGATTTAATGGGTTAAGGCTGCTACCGTGTGTGTCAAGCTGACAAAAATCCACCTCAGCCACAAAAATCAAACTAGAATCAAAATTGGTTCAAGAGAGAATAGGATCTTGCTGCGATGGAATGGATCATACTTTTCTTTCTTCCTTCCTTCCTTCCTTCCTTTCTTTTGAATTGTGGAAAGATTTTGGAACTTTAGGTTGGGAAAGCCATTGAGTGCTCAAAGCAAAATGGGCTTGCAATAGAAGAGCATTGAGAGAAATTCACACGAAGGAGACCTGATTTGTAACGTTTCAGAGGCAAAAAAAAAAAAAAACCCTCTATCAGGTCTCTCCAGGTGATACATTTTAATTGATAATCTGTGATTTTTGGTAATCTGGAGCTCATTGAAGAAAACGTCCTGGGAAAGTATTTCCTCAGATTCAGAACACAAACTGTGGTCTAGAGATACTAAGCCTGCACCTCTTCCCAAACTTGGTGCTATGTAAGTCTTCCACACAGTGCTCATTTGGTAGCATGGAAGATGCAGGACTGAAGAGGTCACGGAGAAAGGTGAGGCTTAGCACCATGTGAGAAGGTTGAAGCTCACAAAGAGAGACCAGGAATCTATTGGTGAAAGTGCACCCCCAGGGGTGGTGGGAACTCCAGCACGTTGAGACGCCAAGACTGTGGCATAACCACTAAAGACAGTTTCAAGTGTGGAGTGGAACTGGCATAACTCTATTGGGTAAGTGGTGTGTGTTGCAGGTGGCAGAGCTGGGGAAGTACAGCTACCCAAGCTCCTGGAGCCCAGAAGATTGTGAGTCCCCAATGGCTTACATTGAGTTAAAGGATTTGATTTATATTGCTGGATGTTGGTTTTGATTTGATGTGATTCTAACTGTGCCTTGGTTCTTCCCTCTTGGCATAAAAGGTTTTTAATTTATTTTTTATTTTATAGGAGCCTACATCTGGGGAATTTTTGACTTAAAGAGATGTCAGCTGTTTTCAAGCGACTGGACTTGTGTTAAAATTCAAAAGATGGTAAGACTTTAAAGGTTGGAGTGTGGTTTATATTGTGATGTTAATATTAGCATGAGATATTGGCAAACAAACAAAACATGGGAGATTAAAGTTCAATGGTGATGTGTTTGTGTGTCAAGTTGACAAGGGATCAATTGTGCCAGTTAGTTTTCTGTTAATTTGGCATAAACGAGAGTGATCGAGGAAAGGCAATGTAAATTGAGGATTGCCTCCATTAGATTTTGGTCTATAGGCAAGTCTGTGGGGCTTTTCAATATCTTGATTGATGATTGATATGGTAGGACACAGGGTACTGTGGACAGTAAAACAAAGTAGACCTGGTTGTGGAAGAAAGCAAACTGAGAAATCCGTGAGAGCAAGCATTCCTTCATGGTCCTTGCTTCATTCAGTTCCCACCTCCACATTCCCAAACTGAGTATCTGACTTGGCCAGAGGATGGAAGTTTTCTTAGAAGCTGGTTTCTTACAACAGAATGAACTCAACACTTCTTCTTCTTCTTCTTCTTCTTCTTCTTCTTCTTCTTCTTCTTCTTCTTCTTCTTCTTCTTCTTCTTCTTCTTCTTCTTCCTCTTCCTCTTCCTCTTCCTCTTCCTCCTCTTCCTCCTCTTCCTCTTCCTCTCCTCCTCCTCCTTCTTCTCTCTCTCTGTCTCTCTCCATATATATTTTCTTCTCTGTCTTTCTGATTAGATCACAGAGACACTTTTATATCTTGTCTTAAAAAGACACATTTGCACTACGCATTTAAAAAATGCACTCACATATGTAATTAACAGTTTAATAATATAAACTATAATGGTGTGTTTATTTCAAGTTAATCCCCACCCAGATGCGTATGGAGGAGTATAAAGTTATTATAGTCAGACCCCAATGAGACTCTGTATCTCAAGAGGTGCCCGAGCCTCAATATTCAGAGAATGAGGAGGAATGCAAGGCATGGTAGCAAGAGAGGCACAGACAGCATCCATCTCTGAGACGTGGCTGAGCTCCAGAATGGATGGCTGTTTTTATGGCCTCTCCTCCCATAAAGTCATCTTGCTGGAGATCAGACATGGAGCAGTCTTTTAAAAAAAGATGTTGACTCACTGCTGCCCCAGATCACCAGCTCTCTGAAGAAAGCACAACCTAAAGATTTCATTCTTCTCTCCATTCATTTGCCCCTTTGGTGACAGGCAGCATAGGGGCATTTTTTTTTTAAAAAAAAAAACTTTTTGGTTAAAGATTCTGGAAATCCAATCCCACCAGGACAGATTCAGGACTCTCTAGTAAGTCACTGAATTAGTGAGGAGCTGTAGTGTCTGTCTGAACAGGCAGTGCCTGGGAATGCATCCTGGACTCTGATTATCTTGAGGACTGTCCTTTCTCAGCTCCCCTGAACTCTCTTTGCTGTTACCTAGCAGATCAACTCCCCAAACTTTCTGGTTTGCTTCCTGAGCAACGACTTACTTGGCCTCTACTTTAAAACTGCTTTCTCTTCTGTTCCTATTCCAGGCATGGCCTTCGTGGCTCTTGTTTGAGAGAACTTTTCTGTTCTGCCCGGTTCTGTCTGGGCTATTTCAGGGCTCTGATTATTAGAATGGATGGCACAGCCTCCATTCCTGTAAGTAGCCTCTGTTAGCAGCCTTCGGCAGCCCCTTGGGTATATGTTCTTGTAAACTGATCTGATTATGCTTACGCAGTTATGGGGGGAAAAGTAGTCATTTTCTATCTCCCCATGTTTCCCAGGAGAGCCAATGCCTTTTGTACCCCAAACTGCAATTACAAGGCTAACATAAAGATTTTGGTTCTTGTATATTTTTTACTTTCTGCCCTCTTGCTCATACAAGACAGATCCTGTCTCGGGTCATTAGAAACTTCTTATTTGGGCCAGCCTTTGCCAGACCATAACATGCTACAGCTCTCAGAGTTTTATAGGACAAAGGAAAAAGCATATAAAAGAGTCTTTCTAAAAATCCAAATGAAAACATAGTGAACAAACAAACATACAACAAGTCAAACACCAATAAATATAAAAATGAAAAATCAGCAAGATTCAAAAGTAACAGACAAAACTTCACCTCTGCAAATGACAAACTCAAAACTGAGAAAAAGCTCAAGGAAATAGTGCTTTCCCCAACACCTCAAAAATGTCTTAAGGAAACTCTAAGCAAACAAATTTAATGACTTGCATTGCAAAAATTTGGGGACAATGAAGAAAGAAATTGAAGGCGACATCAGAAGATGGAAAGATCTCTTCTGCTCATGGATCAGTAGGATTTATATTGTGATAATGATGATCCTACCAAATTCAATCTACAGGTTTAATATAAACTCCATTAAAATTCCAACACAGTTCTTCATATAAATTTAAAACATCTCCAGTTTCATTTGAAAACACACACACACTCATACACACACAAAAACAAGAATATCTAAAACAATCCTGAACAAAAAAAAGTACTGGAAGTATCACCATCCCAGATTTCAAAATGTATTACAGGCCTATAGGAATAAAAACTAGTCTAGTATTGTCACAAAATACCAAATTGATTAATGAAATAGAGATGAAGACCTAGACATAACTCTATAAAACTATGGACATCTGATTTTTTTTTTTTTGACAAAGAAGCAAAAAAACCACAAACTGGAGAAACATAGCATCTTCAACGAATGGTGCTGGTCTAACTGAATGTCTTCATATAGATGTCTACACACAAACTCAACTCCAAATGAATCAAGGACACAGCATAAGTCCAGCCACCCCGAATCTGATAGAAGATAAAGTAATGGGGTAAGTTTGAAGTTATTGGCATAGGAAAAGATTTTCTAAACAGAACACCAATAGGTGGGGAAGCACCTTAAAAGATGTTCAACATCTTCAATCAATTTGGGAGCTATGAATTAAAACTACTTTAAGATTTTATCTTATACCAGTCAGAATGGCCGAGATCAGTCAAAGAGATGATGGCTCATGCTGGTGAGGATGTGGGGTATGGGACTACTCATCCATTACTGATAGGAATGAAAGCTGGTGCAACCTCTATGGAAATTATAGGTTCCCCGACAAGCTAGGAATCAACTTACCTCAAGATCTAGCTATACCTAGTATACACCAAATTATTTTATATCTTACTACAAAGATAATCACTCATCCATGTTCATTGCTATTTTATTTATAATAGCCTGAAATTAGGAACAACCTAGATATTCATCAACTCATAAATGGGTAGGGAAACTTTGGTACATATATACAATGGAATATTATTCAGCTATTAAGAAAAATGAAATTACAAAATTTGTAGTAAATGGATGGACCTAGACATAATCATCCTGAGTGAGGTAACCCAGACCCAGAAAGACAAATAAGGCAGACTTTCTCTTACAGGTGGGTGTTAGCATTTAAACTTTAGATATGTGTGTTTCCGTCAAAATAACTAGCAATGGTCACATAGCTAGTAAGGGACCAAGTGGGGAGGAAGAGATCTTTCAAGGAAGCAAAAACAGGGTGTAGCATCATAAAAAGATAGGGGGAATTACAAGAGAAGATTAATTGGGGATGGGGACCGGAGGTCGCAGTGTAAATGAGAATATTGGGAGGGACAACTGACATTAAAGGCCCTTTGAAAGCTGTATGGAAACTTACCTCTGTAGAAGCTCCCTAAAATAAATACAGTAAAAGAATCTAAATGAAGTCACAATATAATGGGGGAGACAGTGCCCCAACTAGACATCTTATGCCACCAAGCTTTCCCCCTACTGACTAGTATTCATGCTGCTGGATAGTACTGTGCATACTACTGGAGGATGACAATCATCAGCATCCCCCAGCTACAAACTCTGAAACCTGAATTTAGTGCCCACTCATTAAAGTGGAACCCATACACAACACAGCTAAAGTTGCCAAGAACCTGAGACTAGATAGGTCATGGGCCTAGGGGAAATTCTACTGCTCTTATTCTGCCACAGGTACTTAGTAATAAAATGACAGTGATATACTGATATACCAAGGGATGGGCCTCATCAGAAAAGCTTATTTTTGATAGGAATTAACTCAGAGGCACATAACTGGGCAATGTTCAGAGGGTGACTTTGGAGCAATCAGTTCTCAATGAAACATCTTTATTGAAGCCCTCCTCTAAGAGCCTTGGGATCTTTGTGGAAGAAAAGGCAGAAAGAGTCTACGAGCTAGAGGTGGTGGGTGACTCCAAGAAAGCTGTGTCTTCTAGACCAATAATGACGATGATGATGGAAATCACAGAGATTGACAGTGTGCCTAAGACCTTCACAGGTTCATAGCAGACAAAACCCCAGCACTGAGAAGGGGAAGTGCACACCAACTCCCACCCCTAACCGTGGAGCTATTTGCTCTGATGCCTGCTGAGACGAGGAAGATGGTTTTCTCCAGTGAGTATTACTGTACATACTAACCACATTCCAGGGTTCAAGCCCAGGAGCACAAAATGGCCTCCAAGTGTTTTATAAGTGTTCTTTTTGTTTTGATAGATTTTGTCTTACTGATTTTCTTCTTCATTTTTATTTTTAATTTGTTTTTCTGTTTTGATTTTCATTTTTTGTTGTTTTTTCTTGGCCTTTTTAAGAGAGAGAGAGCTAGAAAGAATATGAAGTTTATGGGGGAAAGTTTGGGAGGAGTTTAGGGAGTAGAAAGAATATGATCAAAATATATTGCATGGAATAATTTTTAAAGAATTTTTTTAAAAAATCAAAGTGATAGTAAAGTCTGCCTAGGATTTACAACATACAAAAACTTTATAGTTTTACAATGTATAAATAATTATTCTAGTTTGTTACATTATGTCATCAACGTAGTTTAGATTTATTTCTCTTTTAATAAGTTAATAAATTTGGTTTTTTATTTTGCTGTCTTATAATATAAACAAGAGAAAAACCACAAAAACTCTAGTAAGTAAGAGTGGGAAGTAAAGAAGGATGCAAGAATAGGGATATATTTTTGATAAGGAAAGATATATAATAATAAATTTTCTTGATGGGGAAAATAGAAAAGGTAAAAGGAGTACAAAACCATGAAAGTTAAGAATGTTACAAAAGATCCAGGTACATCACATACGACTCATGGAGAAGGAATCTGAAAAATGTCATATGTGTAACGACTAAAGATTATTTACACTGATTTAAAACTAGAACCTACACCTCTATTTAAGTCAATGAGGTTCTCCTAGGGTATAAACCTGCTCCTGGTAGCACAAAAAGGCATAAAAACAAAACAACAAAAATCTGTTTGATGAAGATATTTATACTTTCTGTGAAGGCTTTGGGGTTTTTAACTAATTAAAATCTAGGTCTTGACTAAGGGGGGGGCGATTATCCATTCTCTCCTTACACAAATCCATGGCATGCTGCTCCCTACCCAACTCCTTCTTCACAATCTGTGAATCATTAAACTGAATCCACTCACAATTGTTACAGTTTCTTGAAGCTTCTGTTTGTGCCACATCTTGTGGGTTACACCTACCTCTCTGGCTCTGCTATGGCTTATGACTCCAAATATTATTTCTATCTCTTACTCCTTTGCCCCTCAATCCTCTCAGTGAACTAACCTCTGCCCCCTTTTCCCATGTACTGACACAGGACTCTGGATATCTATTGATCAATTGATCTCCTGCAATACAAATATGAGGGTCTCCTCCCTGCTCTACAGGCCAGAGCGTAGAAGCCTGGTCAGGCCACTGACTCAAGGTCACATCATAGTAACAAAAGACCTGGTCCTGAACCGAGAGCTGTCAGGCTCTACATCTTGCACACTTAATAATGAAGAAATATGGCTCTCTGCATGAACAATTTTATCGATCTTCCTACAGGATGTGCTCATTCCTCCTCTGAGCCTCTCTGTAGCTTTTCATAAATGTGGCAGGATAATATTTTAAAGATATAGGCCATGGGCTCTCTCTCAGTTCTCTTCCTTCCTCTGATGAGAGAGAGAGAGAGAGAGAGAGAGAGAGAGAGAGAGAGAGAGAGAGAGAGAAGGAGAGGTTCTTAGTTCGGAGCTTTGCACTTCATGTTAGTGAACAGTGATAGTTCATGGCCTTTGTGCTTGCAAAGTTGAGAGCTTAGTGAGAATGGGAGCTTAGGGGCATCTGCTTATGGACCATGATCTGTGAGGCTGGTGAGAATGATTAGTGTGTACCATGCCTTTCCCAGACCAAGGGAGAAGAAGAGCGACCATTTGCAACAGCATGGGAAAGATTTGAGGCAGTCCCTGGGTTTTGACTTTTATATAGCATTTAGCTTGGTGGAACTGTCTGTCTCCTAGTTGGGACCAGAGCCAGTCTTTTAGGATCCCCATTGCTTCAGCATAATAATGACAGGTAAAGGGGGGGGGACAACAGTGTGTGTAAGACTCCTCAGCATCAGCCTAGGTGGACTGGAAACCTAGGGTTTGGCCAAGTGATAGATGAGCCAGAAGATAACTTTTTTAGGCAAAAATCCAAAGTAGTCAACTGCCCCAGACTTTCAGCTTAAGCTTTGACACCAAGAACATGGAAAACACAACTCAGGATCAGGTTAAGACTCTGTCATTCAGGAAAAATGAGGCCCCAAATAGAGCTTAAGTTGGTAAGAAAATAATGCTGATTCTTTGCAGCCAGGTTTGAAGGGAGCATAACAGTCCTCACTTGCCTTGTCCTGGGATGGGCATTTGCATCTGACCAGCTCCTGGGCCATCTACCCCCAAAGCCCTGATCCCCAGGCCTGCCTTGTTAGAAGATGACCTGGGGCTCCTCTGTTGCTCACTGCAGGGCAATGCACAGATCACCCATGCATCCCTGGGGAAGATGGGGCCTCCCTCGGTGTCCTGCATAATTGGGATGATGCGCAGAGAAATTAAAAAGGCCATTAATCACCGTGGAGCCCAAGGCAGCTCTCGGGGACCTATTCTTCATGATGATTAATGGCAGGCAGCTCCTCCCTACTCCCGATTCATTTTCCTGCCACCATTCACTCACTTCTCTTTGCTATGTCCTCTTCGTCCCTGTCTTAGGAAGCCACAGACGCAGTGGTGGGTCACTCTTGACAACTTCCCTGCCTCTTCACCTGGTGTGGACCTCTAGATACCAGATGTGCTCTCTGGCTCAGAGTCAAGCTTCCTCTATGTGCACCCCTCCCTTTATCATCATCTCTATGGCTCTGATGAGCATTGCTGCTCTCTGATGCCCTTGGGTCTTAGTCCGCAGAAGGCTGGAGAGTGGAGCTGCAGGCTCTCAGGGCTCTCTGCGGATACTGACTGTGATGATGATGTAGACAGTGCTGACGGGTGCCGAGCCCTTGTAAGGACTGCTTTAAGAAGGGACCTTCAGTCACATGCCACCCTGGCCTTGGGCGCTGTGACTTTCAGCCACATTCCACAGGTAAGAAGACACTGTCCGTGAGTAACTCGCTTAATGTGATGATGTTGATAGATGGCAGAGGAGGACTGGAAGGCCGATTTCTTCCGATGCCGATGCTTGTGTTTGAAATGCCTACACAGCTGAGTACACCAGCTGTCATTTCTCAGGAATCGGGGAGGGAGGTGCTCATCCCCATGACATGTTTTCCCAGCCTCCAGGCAAGCGGCCCCTCCCTGGCAGGGTGAGCCATGTTCATGTCATGCTTGATTGGTCTCCTCTTCTCCTTTTGTTTGCCAATTAGCCTCCCACGAGGCCCACGGCTACTTAAAATAAGCAACTCCTTCGGCTCACTGCTGCCTTGAGCCCAGCGTTTACCACAGACCGGTGCCCAATCAGGTGTTTGGTTTTCTCAGCGATAACTATATCCTGAGGGATTCAAGTGAATTGATGAGAAGAGAGCAAACCCTACAAAGTTAAAGCACGCGAAAGCGCTTCTCCGAGACAGGCAGAAATGAAGGAATATCATCCACTTGCCTTATTCTGCGCAGTTGTCGCAGACTCCCTGGCACCAGGTGGTTTATAAACAAGAGAGTTTTATATCTTATATCACACAGTTCTGGAGGTTAGAAGGTTCAAGATCAAGGACCTCACACTTGGCAAGGTTCTTCTGTCTGCATCCTTCCACCATGGAAAGGGAAGGTCAGGAGGCAGTGTGTGAGAGAGGGAAGGACCAAACTCAGCCTGGATCTTGTGTGATAGCCAGCCCAGTCACAAGATACCAGCACTAATGCATTTCTCAGGGCAGAGCCCTCAGGATCACGTCTAAAAGGTCCTGACTCTTAACACCTCTTAACATACATAGAGACCACAGGCCCAGTCACGGACCTCGCACAGACCTGGAACAGGTTGGAAAGCCATGGAAGAGCAGAGGGGATCCTTTGTCAGTCCACTGAATGGCTTTGGAGTGATACCTGCAGTAAAGCCAGGGGGTGGGAAGAGGTTCTGAGAATATAAAGGTAGAACCATGACTTGGGAGATGACAGTGTGCACAAGAAAGATGCTGGGAAGGAAAAGAATTCAGGGGGAAAGGCTGTGCTTCGGCCTCCCCTGGATACCTTAAGGATGGTGCTTGTGAGCAGGAAATGGACTGGAAGTCCACATGGGAGGCTTTGGGATCATGGGCATCTGGGAGCCTCAGAAAAATCAGTGATGACAACTAGGCATCAGGAAACATTTATTAAGCACGAATATGTGGCCATTTTGACCATAACACTGAAATAGCTACTGCTAACACTTTCGTCTCACAGCTACAGGGTCCCAGAGGGAATGGTGGCAAGCTGTACCTGGGCCCAGTGGGGGGTCACAGAGGAGCCCAGTTCTCAGACACAGTGAACATCTGCGGTTCACCACAGTGCCCTGGCAGTGCCATTGACTCTGAGGCATGAGGCTGCCTATGTGTAGAGTCTTTTTCCATATCCCAGAGCCCTCTTGGTGTGCCTCTTTGGAACACTTGCCTACTTGGGTACCAGAGGTGTTTGCTGGCAGGGTAAGAAATGAATAAAAAGAGTCCTTTGGCCAGAAGTCATGGAGAATTGAGAAAAGCACGGCAGGAAAGCATTCACCAAAGCATGGGACCTTCCGAGCGTGAATTCAAGCCCCACACCTCCTAAACTTTCAGCAGGAATCAAAAGTCTCCCAGCCCCTGGATATTTTCTTAACATCAGGATCCCAAGTCTTTATTTACCTTCTCTCCTTCAGTAAGCAATGCCACTCTCTGGGTCTTGCTCAGAATGGTTAAACGGCACCCCCCCCCCTTTCTGAGAGCCACACTCATGGTCACTGAGTGATCTTAGTGTGTCTCCAATGCAGCAGAAGGGCTTTGAAATAGCTAGCTTTCACCAGCCAGTCTGACAAATTACCTCTCGTCATATGTGCGCCTTTCCCTTGGCTTTGGTTACACAGAGAAATGGCTGTTAGTTCCCCCACCTACCAGGAAGAATGTTCGAGAGAACAAGCAAGAGCTAAAGGCTTGGTCTAATTAGCTAGCTGGTGGTTAACGAGGGATTTCACTGGGCAGAGCCTCGTGATGGTTAGTGAATAATTACCATGGAAACCTTCGGGCCACACTCAGCTGCTTCCGCCTGATCATTTCCCTGGGGAGCAGACTTCCATCCACAAAGCAGCATCTGGGATATTGACATTGTTTGGGAGAAAAATAAATGGACAATTAGAGGAAGGCAGGTTGAGTCTTTGCTGGAGTGAAGTTTTACTGACATCCGTCCGGGGGTGTAAGTGATGCTGGCGTTTCTGCTCGAGAGGAAATCGTTGGGAAGAGATGAATTCAGTTTGGACAGGTCTCCTTTAGTGAAGCCCAAGGACAGCGAGGCATGCCTAATTAGGGGCCAGGCTTTTTCTGCCTTTTAGAGGCAGCATGGGGTTTGTCAGGAGCTGTGAAGACTTTTGTCTCTTCTCTGGTTCTCCACACTAATGTTTATTCAGTCTGTCCATCGGGAAGGGAAACTCTATGTTCGTCGGGAAGTGGATCTCTACCATCATTGTAAATGGGAGTTGGCACTCTGACCCTGTGAGCATTGGGGCAGCACCTTCTTGTGAAGGTTTCTGAGCATGGGGCCTGGATGTGGACTGAAAAGCGTCTCTCGGGCTAGTCAGGCGTTACTGTGGTAAAGGAAGCCCAAAACTTTAGCTGGCTTAGCATACTGAGGGCGACTGGATCTGTCACGGAAAGCTTGACTGGTCACATGTTTTCTATGTCATGTGACTGCTACCTAACTCGGGGCCTCTCCGTGGAAGTAAGAGGAGTTGTGAAGGGTGTGTGTGTGTGGGGAAATAACCCTGGTTCTTAATGGCTGCAGAACAGAAGGGACATATAGTTCCCACCTGCAGATCATTCACTGGTCACACAGCTCCAACACAATCCCAAGCAAGGCTGGGAAATAGGAAGTGAACATGTCATCTGGATATCATCTTCTGTGCCCAGGAGAGGAGAATTGTATTGCTTTTTCTATTGCTGTGATAAAACATGACGACCAAAGGCAAATTTAGGAAAAGAGAGTTGATTTTGGCTTATGGTTCTAGAGGGAGGGATAGGAGTCTCTACTGACAGGGATGCTTGGCAGGAAGGGACAGGGATGGGGGGAAGAGCAGGAAGCTGAGAACTCACATCTTCAAACACAAGCAAAAAGCAGAGGGCAAACTGCAAATACTGAGACTTCAGAATAACAAGCGGAGAATTTTGCTAGAGACATTTTACTAATTAGAAAACTAAAACACAAGAAGTTAAGTCAACTGCCTAAAGTTACACAGCAGTTAGCGGGAGAAAAAGTGGTCCTGAGCTGGAGATAGAGCTTAATCCGTAACATGAGACCTATGCGAGGGTGAGGACCTAAGTTTGGACATTAGCACCCTAAAATGACAGGTCCGGTGGTGTGTACCAATGACCACAGCACCCTAAAATGCAAGGTGTGATGGCATGCCCTATGATCACAGCACCCTAAAATGCAAGGTGTGATGGCATGCCCTATGATCACAGCACCCTAAAATGCAAGGTGTGATGGCATGCCCTACGATCACAGCACCCTAAAATGCAAGGTGTGATGGCATGCCCTACGATCACAGCACCCTAAAATGCAAGGTGCGATGGCATGCCCTACGATCACAGCGCCCCAAGACACCAGGTGTTGACATCGTGCACCTATGACCACAACCTAAGACACCGAAGGTATGATGGTTTAAACTGAGGACATCTAAAGTTGACACCTTGTCTCTGCATGCATGTGTATGTCTGCACATGCTACACACACACACACACACACACACACACACACACACACACACACAGTGGCTCTTCGTGCATTTCCCCCTCAAGTTCATGTTCAAATCACTATCTTATAAGCGTAGCAAACACTGTTTAAGGCTGTCACACTGGTCATTTGAAAATCATGGCCTACTCTTCTTTCTCCCAGATGTAAACGTCTGAAAAGAAGAAATTCTCTCTTCAGGCTGTTCCCAACTGCAGTGCAGAGGCGTGGGTCTTCAGTCCCTTCGAACAGGGAAGGGTGATGTTATCAAAACTTCTTGCTTGGAAACATATTACTTTGAACTTGGCAACCTGTAAACTGGGTTGCCATGGTTACCAGAGATCCCTTGGGAATGGTGAGCACAAGGGGTAGGCTTGAAACACAATCAAGCCATCCCCCTTCAGCTGCAGCCTGCACTGGTGACTGTCTTTGACAGACTCTCTCATGCCCAGGAAACCCCAAAGCACTGTACTTATATACTGCTTGACTGAAAAAAATACCCCAGTGTGTTTATGCCTAATAATGACTAATATTTACTGGGTATCATGGGCAAAGCATTAAGTGAATTATCTCATTAAATCCTCCCAAACCTAGCTATATTTATTGTCACTTTCCTGTGAAGTATGTATTATACAAGCGTACACACACACACACACAAACACACACAAACATACTCACACATGGAGGGGAGAGAGAGGAGGAGGGAGACCCATTCCCATATCTCTGCTAGAAAATGGCACCGTCCTCCAGAGCCTGTGCCTCTAAAGGGACTGTACTGTTTAGAGGCAGTCTTCAATAGTTTGATCAAACAGCAGCTCGAAATATGTGGTTTACCACATGAAAAGTGTTAGGCAAGAAAGATACAGGATATTAACACTGTGTACTAGAACAGTAGTCTAGGTGGATCAATGGAAAGAAATCTCAAATGTATGTTAAATGCAGGTCACTATGCATGGTGGTCTCATGACAATCCTAGGGGGAGATGGAGAACAAATAATTTGTCTCTTTCCTTTTCAAGAAGACCAAGGCTATTGTCTATAGAGCTCAGGTAGGTAACAGGTGGGTGGTGACATAGAAGCCATGACAAGGGAGTGACGGAGGCTGAGGACTGTGTGTGGACAGCGTGAGGTGCAGGCTCTTTCTAAGCAGACGGCTTTGATGGCCTCTCCAGTCACTCCCCTCAAGTTTACAGATATGGTTATTTCAGAAGTCAGAGCCCTGGCTGCTGCTTTTCCTCTTCTGATGGTCAATTGTCATTTCCAAGAAAATTGTAGGCTCTATGCAGATGATAGACAGTAGCTCTGGGCAGCCCCCAGGCTTAGGGCCATCTGTCCAGAGCTGTGTTCTGAATTTCACTCCTGGTTAAGCATCCAGTTAGAGAAGCATGCATGGAGACTCTGAATCGTAGGGTTACAGGGATGAAAACACTCTTAATTCTTGCTACTTAGACTGAGGTAATGTAACTCCTGGCTATAAGGAGTAATAAACTAGCACCTCTCCCAACGAATTGGAAAGAAAACAATGAGAGTTAAACCTATATGAAATAAAAGAAACTGTGCAGGAGGTATCAGAACCCATGGCAGAGACTAGAGGTGCTCTCTCGTTTGTAGGACAATCAGTATTACCTGCATTGTTGGTCTTGGACCAAACATTTGAGAACTGGCTTGTCAAGAGAAACATTTGTCTGGAAATAAGAACAGCATTATGATAGTCCAACATTTGTTGGTCAATGGAGACAGTGGTTTTTTAGTCATCTGTCTGGCTCTAACTAGATGTATGTCCTTAGAAAAGCTTTTGATGCTCACCCCCTTCCCCTCGGCGGTGACTCTATTTTCTCATGTATAAAACAAGGTGGAAGAATGAATCAGTTGATACATGGGAGAGATGCCAATCAAGATCTGAGTCATACACAGACAGAGACCCACATTGGAGCACCGGACTGAAATCCCAAGGCCCAAATGAGGAGCAGAAGGAGAGAGAGCACGAGCAAGGAATTCAGGACCGCGAGGGGTGCACCCACACACTGAGACAATGGGGATGGTCTATCGGGAACTCACCAAGGCCAGCTGGACTGGGTCTAAAAAAAGCATGGGCTAAAACCGGACTCGCTGAACATAGTGGACAATGAGGGCTGCTGAGAAGTCAAAAACAATGGCACTGGGTTTTGATCTTACTGCACGTACTGGCTTTGTGGGAGCCTAGGCTGTTTGGATGATCACCTTACTAGACCTGGAAGGAGGTGGGGGATCCTTGGACTCCCCACAAGACAGGGAACCCTGACTGCTCTTTGGGATGCTGAGGGAGGGGGAGTTAATTGGGAGAGGGGGAGGAAAATGGGAGACGGTGGTGGGGAGGAGGCAGAAATCTATAATAAATAAATAAATAAGATCTGAGACATGGAGAGTCCTCTGTGGCTATAGTTGTTGTGACTTTCCATGGAGGAGTCCTCCAAAAGGCCTTGCTAGAAGAGGTGTTCCAGAAGATTCTTAGGAGTAACAGACTCTGCTGCATTACACTGATTCAGCTTTATCTTTGTAGCTCAGTGTTGTCTGCAGCCAAGTCTAGAGAAAGGTCTCTCAGTGTGAGAAAACCGCTATGGCTGCCTTCTATGACTGCATGCATTCTCTAGGCACTCCTGGACTGGAGTTTGATGAGGGATCTTCTGTGACTACTGTTAGATCCTGAGGTTTCAAGGTCCCACATCCAGGCTTACTGTACCTTTCAGAGTCCCAGTGCCCATTGGAATCCCTCTGGGAACACTGACACACAGGGAGGAAGGACCTTTGCTCATGTATGTAGAGGAACAAAGACCTCTGCATGGAAGTGTGAAACTACCAGAGGAAGAGGTTTCTGTTGAATACCTCAGGCTCGGTAATGTGACTGTACTTTGTCAAAAACACATACCAGAGGCCAGAACCCAGTCCAGAGCTAGAATGCGTGGTACATTACCACAGGGAGCCTGGAGATGCTTCAGCTGGGCCTTAATATCCTCAGTATTTTGGTAAGGCCAATTCCAATGCATTAACATAGTCATTTCTTTTTTTTGATGTTATAAATAAAATTTACTCAGATATCTTTTATAATCCCTTGGTTAATGCTGTAGTGCTAAATCAGATTGACTATGCATCAGCTTTTGGTAAAATCATTGCCAAATATTGGTAAGCATTTTAGAAAAGACATTAGCATAATTGTTACTAGCCAAATTAAATCCAGACATCTAAAGGGTTGTTTCATATTCACTGTTAAGGAGCTGACCCTAATAGAAAACTAACATACTTGAAAGTTATACATTTCATCTTTTTATAATTCTTCTTTCACACATTACATCCTGATTGCTGTTTACCCTCCTTGCACTCCCCTAGTCTTTCCACTCCACTTTCTCTCTCCCCCAGATCCACTGCTCCTCCATTTCCCTTCAGAAAAGATCAGACCTCTCAGGGACATCAACTGAACATAGCATAATAAGTTACAATAAGACTAGGCACAAAGCCTTATATGGAGGCTGGATGAGGCAACCCAGTAGGGAGGAAAAGGGTCCCAAGAGCAGGTAATAGTGTCAGAGACACCCCCACTCCCATTGATAAGAGTCCCACAGAAATACCAAGCTACAACATAATTCCTTCTTACTTGATCAATTCTTGTTCTGCTGCATTTGATTTACCAGGACCCTTATTCCCCAACAGGAAGATAATTTATTGAGTTACTTTTGGAAAACTCACGTACTATTCTCTATTTAGGTAGAAGGGTCCACAGGGAGACAGTTCTACATATGGTTGTCAGAAATACACTCTGCTATCTTAATTACCTTACTTACTTAACTGAGTTAAAATACACAAATGCATGTGCGCATATGTGCATGCTCACACAATACATAAACAATAGAAAAACAAAAACAAAAAACGCAAGGACCCAGAATACTGGAAACAGCAGGAAGGTGTATTAACAGTAGCTACAAAGAGAGCTTGAGGCTCATGAGTACTGAGGACTTTGTATTATCCTTTAATACCTTGTAAAGAGGGAAGCTTTATCCTGCAGGTCTGGACACAAAGGGTTCTAAGTCTCTAGCCCTCTGTGCTGGAATAGAGCATGCTCAGCTTGCACTCAAACCCCAGCCCTGCAATGCTGGAAGATGATCTCCTCATTTTTGTGTGCTGTAAGAAGTTATTATTTCTATCAGCTGCTCACCCATCTCTCATGGAAGGAGATCTAACGCATGGCATGTAAGACTAAAAGGCAAAAAATTAGACCTTCTGCCCCAATCCAAGAAGGCTAACCAAAGGATTCTTCCTAAGACTGACAGAGAGAAATATCCATCATCAGTGGAGAAGGGGGCTGCACTGGGTAGGCAATGAATTAGTCTTGCCTACACCGAGTACAGGAAGCAGAGGGTGGTCATGGACACTGCATATTTATCATCTTTCCTCAAATATTTTTCCATACAAACCTACATAGTTTTCAAGAGCACAAATAAACACCCACTCATGTTATTAAAGCTTTACCCTCAGAGCCGGGTTCATGCTTTAGAGCTACGATCAAAACAGTTCTATATTTCTATAATTGTTGATTATTCTTTACATTCTAGTGCTTAGCTCCCTCTTTTTGTCTGGCTAACCTTTGTGGATCCAGACTTCCCTACAAGGCAGCATTACCACACTGCTTTATGTGGCTAAGCCCTGAAGTCTAACGGAGCAGACCTTAATGGCAAGCTTGTAACCCACAGCTTCATCTTAATGAGTATTTTCTCTTTGCATTCTCCATCGCTCACATGTGGCTGGTCCCTGACACTGGCTCATACACTTTCCCTCCAAGGTGGCACTAACCCAATAATTGGAACATGGCTGTTCTGGCACTAGGGGACAGTGAGACTTGACTCCAGGATGCTGGGTCAGCACAGCTTTTAGTGAAAGACCTTGATCAAAAAGGGGAGGTGTGGGAATGAGGCAAAAGTAAAGCAAGCTTGCTAGATCTGTCTCAAACTGGAGCTTGGAGACCATAGGAAGCCAAAGAGGCCACAGACAGCTATGCCAGCACCTTCTCGCCATGCTAACCATACCTCATTTTAGACAAGAGGACCTTCAGAGCTGTGGTTAAGTGAGTTGCCAATAAGACCAGAAGACCAGCTTTACACAGGAAGTGAGGCTTACCAAGCAGAACTTACCAGCTCCCTCCAGCACCGGTAGCACCAGTGAGCTTGCTTTTATAATAATGTCCATAGATTTCTCTTCTCTAGTGAACCCCTTGAGCCTTCCTTTGCTTCCTTGGTAAATCAGAGTCCGCAATAGCAATAGCAATGTATATGTGCATATCAGGTTTCAGGCTCTTCCACTTCCTAATCCAAGTCCATTTCTTGGAGGTTCTCTAGTTCGGGGTTGGCTTTAGAACACACACCCTGGACAGGTAAAAATCATTTGCCTGCTTAGAATCCATTGTATTTGGTAAAACAGTGCACACCCCCACCCACCACCATAAGACTATTAAATCAGAAAAAAAGTGCAAATGCATTCCTGCAGGAGTGCACTCCATCCCTCCCCACCATCATACCGGCTTGCCCTTCCCAGCTGTCCAGAGCCTCCAGTAATAGACACAGCCATGTCTGACCAAACAGAGATTAGACAATGACCTAGACACTGGCTTAGAGGTGTACAGTCGTCTCACACCTAGCTAACGAGGCCCTAACTCAGAAGGCATCTTCTCTAGGAGGGCTTAGCTGCAGCACCAGGGTGGCTGTGGTCTGCCTTTGTCACCAGCCAGTAGCACTAATTGCTTAGACATCCGAATCCAGTCAGGCCATTGGAAAGCTAATCCAGTCTGACCTAATCTGATCTACTCCAGATCAGTGATTTCCAGTTACACAGCCTCCATACTTGGCGAAGGCCAGTTTGGTCATGTCCTGTTTGTGACACTCAGGATAAATACATAAAATACCTTGCATTCTTTAAAAATCAGAGATTTCAGAAATATCTTTGATGATTTTGCCCTCACTGTACCTGAAATCCATGTCTCTCTTCTCTCATTCAGTCTGGGATCCTAATCTCCAGGGTCACGGCATTAGCCGAGGAAGCTTTGGGGGGTAATTCAGACTGCAAGAGTGGAGCCTTCATGGGTAAGTGTTCTTATAAAAGGAACTCCTGGGAACTTTCTCATCCTCTGTCTAAATGTGAGGACTTGAAGAAAGCAGATGGTATATAAACCAGGAGGAATTGCCCTTGCATGACAATGTTCCCCAGCCTGAGCTTGCAGAACCCAGAGCTATAAGGAAACACTTTACTTGCTGTTTGAAGGGACTAAGGTCCCCACAATCTATGCTTCTGTTTTCATGCCTTACCATCCTTCCTGGCACTCCAGGTCCCATAGACCTTGTCCTCTGTAGCAAATGACCTTTCATTTCTTAGCATGCTCTGCCCACGTTTACCCTGTCAACGTACCCTCCACATATCAGCACAGCAGACTTCTCAATTTTATTCACGTGTGTGTATGTACATGTTCATATGATGTGAATATGTGTAAGTGTGCATGCAGAGGCCAGAGTTGGATGTCTGGTATCTCAATGCTCTCCTCACATTTAAAAATCTCTCTCTTGCTCTCGCCTCTCTGTCTCTGTCTTTATCTCTGTCTCCCTTCCTCCATGTGTATTGTGTGGCTGTGCAGGTCAAAAGACAATTTGGGTTGTTGGTCCTCACCTTCTGCCTTGTTTGGGACACAGTCTGTTATTGCTAACCACTATGAACAACAGTACAAAGGTTAGCTGGCCTGTGAGTTTTGTAAGATTCCCATTTTGCTGCTCTTGTTAAAAGAACACTGAGATTATAGATTGCTACTACTTTGTCTGATTTTAAGTTTCTTCTGGGTATCTGAACTCACATCTTCTCAATGAGCTGCCTCTTCAAGCCTGTCTCCTACATTTTGAAACAGGGTTTCTCCCCGAATCTGGAACTCATCGGTTTGACTTCTGTGGCTGGCCAATGAGCTGCAGGGATCCTTCTATCTGCTTCACGGCTCTAGGCTTAGAGGAGTGCACTGCTACATCAGGCTATTATGTGGCTGCTGAAATTTGAACTCAGGTCCTCCGGCTTGTGCAGCACACACTTTACTGATAGAACCATTTCCCTAGGTCCAACCTGGGCAGTCTTGCTTGTTTAACCCATTTATTTCTTTGGAGTATTTAATAAAGAACTCTTCACCATTGTTTCTTTGGTAAATTCCACAACCCTAATTATGGCATCTGTCACACAGCATTCTTTTACTTCTTCCTTCCTTTCTTTCTTTCTTTCTTTCTTTCTTTCTTTCTTTCTTTCTTTCTTTCTTTTTATCATTTCCTCCTCCTCCTCCTCATGCTCCTTCTTCTCCTCTTGTGTGGAACGTGTGAATGTATGTATATACATGGATACATGTTTTGTATATGCACATGAAGGCCCCAGGCCAACATCATAAGTCTTCTTATGATCTCTCCACCTTATTCATCGAGTCAACATCTCTCAGCTAAACCTATAGCTTGCTGGTATGACTAGTCTAGTTAGCTAGCTTGTTTTGGGGATTCCCTGACTCTGTTTTCTGAATGCTAGAATTACAGGCAGACTGCCATGTACACCCAACATTTTGATTGGTTCTGGGGAGCTGAGGTCTTTGTGTTGCCCAGCAAGCTTTACCTCCTCAGCCATCTCCTAGCCCTTTGACTTCCTTTGAAAAACATTTAGCTAATAATCTCGCACTTACTGAGTACACATTGTATGTCAGTCACAGTTCTAAGAATGTCTCCTTCAAGTAACCCATCTGGTGGAATAGGTAGGTGATACTGAGTACCCTATAATTGGTGGAACTACTGAAGCACCCAATGGGTAGCATCTTCCTGGGACCAAATACTGGGGTTCTTAGCATCAAACTACACAGCTCACTTCCTGCTTTCCCATAATACTCGCTTAGCATTCTTCTTTGTCTCCTGTTCTTGGTGCTCTGAAAGGGTTAAGAGAGTCTGCAACTCTTTCATTGAGCAGCAAAGGCCACAGAGCATGGCATGATAATTGGGCTTGTTTTGTGGGGAGGAAATGCCTGTCTTGGTGTCAGGGCACCATGTAAAAATGTGTTTTTATTTCACATAAATTAGTCTCTCTGTTCACCCAGTGCTGATGTTGGCCTGGCGGCTGAACAGGGCTTGGCATTCAACTCTGCCCATGGAAATGACTCATTAGTAGAAGCAAGGCCCCTGTCTGCATTTTCTATTGTCTCTTTCCCCAGAGCAGAGAACACAGGGTCTAATTGGAAGGCAGATTGCAGAGCAAAAGCATGTGGCCTTTCTGTTTCAAATGCTTCTTTCCAGCCCTGCCCATGCTAGCAGAGGAATGGCCAAGCACAGGTAGACTCCATGTGCCCAACATCCAGAGACCTAGAAAGGTGAACTCATCAACTCAGAAAACAAGATTCAGAGAATCTTAATAATAATGTTGAATCACAGATACCCAGAATCGCAGGATCTTAGAATTGCATATTCTTAGAATTTCAGAAATAAAGATAGAGCCAGACTCTAGACACAACTTTCCTCCATTTGTCTGTGTTTCAATGTGGTTGAGCTTTGCCCATCTCCTCTAGTGGTCTTCTGCTTCCTTCCCTCCACCTGCTCCTCACTCACATAGTCTGACTAATTCTTGTTTTTCATCCATGTCTGGATTGGAACAGTTGCTACTCCTGGTTGCTTTCTCTTCTCTTAGATTCATAAGGATCCCTATGAGATGAAAGCAAAACCCCTCATCTACCCATAATTTCCTGTCTCCACTGAGCTTACTTTATGTCTCTGGCTCTGGGTGATTGCCAATATTTTCAGACATTTGATCATAATCATATCCCTCCCCTCATGTTTAGCATATACTGGACAGGGAGGAAATATCCAGTGAGTCTGGATCTTAAAGGCCTTAACAAAGCACATGTGTTGAAGGCTTGGCCCCTACTGGGAGGTGGTAAAACCTTTAGGAGGTATTACCTAGATGAAATGATAACTCTCCACTTTCTGGAATAGCTCTCCAGCCCATGGTCTAGACACTCATTGGGTAATGAGAGTCATCACAAGGTCAAGTCACACCTGTCTGTGATAGCACCTCTTCACCCTACGTAGAACTCCTCCCAGGATCTATCAGAGAAAAGTGTGTGTTTAAATTCACAATCAACTCAATGGACAGGGTAATTTTCCAAAGATTTGAATAAGATCCCTCACACCGAAACTCCATTGCTCTAAAAGTCTTGCATGATTTAGAGCCTCATTTTATAATTCCATGACTGAAGAGAGTGGAGCTTCTTCCAGAGAGGCTTATGCAAACATCAAAGCACATGATAAGTGGACTGGCATGAAATGGGCATCCCTGCCACTACCATGGGCCCAGGACCTGCCTGCCCGACCTCATCCCCTTCTGCAGGAAGTCACACTTGACTCCACAGCTCACAGTTGTCTCTTCGTGACATCCTGGGAATAGAATCACTCAGAGAGTTTTCTGCAAGTGAATTCTTTGACCATGTAAAAGAATTTGCATTAAAGCCAGGCAAACTGAGGGCTTGGTCCCTAGCTGGTGCTGTTGTTGGGAGGTATTTGAGCTATGAAGGTGCTAATCTCATTGATGGGTAATCTATTGAATTGGATATTAGTAAGTGGGGACTGGTGGGGAGAAGTTGCTGGAAGTGCAGCTTTGAACAGTACTTCTTGTTCTTTCCTGTCTCTCTCCACTTCCTGACTGCTATAAGATACACAGCCTCTACCATGGCAGTCTTCCCTGCCTTAGGCTCAATACAACAGAGCCAGCCATGAACCTAAACCTCTGAAACCATGAGCCAACATAAGTCTCTCCTTAAATTGGAACTAAAATCCCTACCCCTCAAATCTCGATGCACCTGCCTGCTTCCCTTAGTGTGAGTCCTATGAGAACTGAAGACTTTCCAACTGTAGTTAAAAATCTAATGTGCCACAAGAAGGGAGAAAGGTGGAGCGGAGCAAAGGCTATTTTTTGGAACTAGCAGGACGTGAGGGACTATACTGATTGATGTGGATAGGTATACCAATAGACATGAATTAGAAGTTAAATAGAAGTAGAAAATTACTACAATAGATGTGAATGTACCGGCATCCTAGCAGAAATGTGTCATAGTTTTAGCTGCCAAGTTAACACAACCTAGAGTCATTTAGGAAGATAAGCTCAACTAAGAAACTGCCTGGATCTGATTGGCCTGTGGCCATGATTGTGAGACATTTTCTTCATTGCTAGTTGATGGGCTCAGCCCGCTGTGGGTGTTACTATACTTAGGCAGGTGGGCCATGCCTGGGTTATACAAGAAAGACAGTGGAGCAAGCCAGAGGAAGCCAACCAGTAAACAGTATTCCTCCATAGTTTGCCATGCTCCTGTTCCAAGTTCCTGCCTTGACTTCCTGTCTTGGCTTCCCTTCTTGATGGACTAAAAATTGTAAGACAAATCTAACCAGTTCTTCCCCATGGCCAGTATTTTATAAAAGCAACAGAAATCAAACTAGAACAATGTGTGTGTGGTACTTGAGTAGGTATCTCATCATATGTAAGTAGGTTTCCTAATAGGCATAGGTGGGTACTCTAGTAGACATGGATAGGCAGTCTGATAGATGTGTGTGATTATCTCTAAAGACATGGGTGAGCATCCTGTTTTGCTGCTATTAGGAGAAGATGAACTATAGAGCCTGGGTTCAGAGGGAAGTGATGTGACCTTTGATGAGTCCTTCTTTCTCTGAGCCTTCACCTTGTCTGTTCAGAGAGTAAGCTCAACTGCCTAGCACTGGGAAGAAGAAACATGTATTTGAGTGATTGAGAAGCACTTGTCAAACAATGAGGCTGTGCCCTTAAACATGTCACCATCTTCCCGGACTCTCTTGTCTCATCTGTGAATGGGATCAGTAACATCCGCTTCTAAGATTTGCTGTTGAGACTTCAAAATAAAAGGCAAATTCTTTTGCTTCCTCCAGCCACCGCCAAGAGCGCCATTTTGTGTTTTTTTTCCACGTTAGCAGAGGGGGGGGGGGAGGGAGGGAGGGAGGGAGGAGAGAGAGAGAGAGAGAGAGAGAGAGAGAGAGAGAGAGAGTCCTTGGTTGGCCTGGTCATCCCAGGCTTCCCTGAACCCATCTGCCCACTACGCTTTCTTCTCTTCATGACTGGACATTGTCGCTCTCCTCATACCTTTTTTATATTTGAAGTTGAGGCTGGGCATTTTTTCCATCTGTCTTACTTATAGTTCATTTCCTAAGGGGGAAGAGAAAGCCTCTATTAAAAATGTTTATATCTCTACAGTTTATATCTCAGGGCTTATTTCTCATGCTGTTCTGCTGTTCAGTGTTTTGACATGCCACATTTGTTTCTAGGAGGAATCCTGCTTCCCAGGTGCTTGGCATTCATTCATTCACTCACTCGTTAATTCACAAACATGCTAAGAACCATACAAGGCTCTGACACCCAACAGCACTTCCTTCATGAAATGCTGACTGTAATACTTATCACCTTTTCTTTTCTTTCTTTCTTTTTTTTTTCAATACAGGGTTTCTCTGTGTTGCTCTGGCTATCCTGGAACTCGCTCTCTAGATTAAGCTGCCCTCAAACTCAAAGATTCCCCTGCCTCTACCTCCTATGTGCTGGGGTTGAAGGTGTCTGACACCACATATCCAGAAACTCAATACTTTTTAAGAGTATTATACATGGTGTTAGGTATTTCATTTGCAGCTATTAATATTTATAATGATTAAGCAAAAAGGTACCATCATAGCCCTTTACAGATGAGGGAAACTGAAGCCAGAGCCCATTCACTCAGCAGTCAGTGGCAAGTTTGTCTCAGAGAAGCAGATTCTTATTCTCTCCTCTCAGCCTCTGCATTGTAGCCAGGGAAGACTCTTTATCTGGGTAGAGGACCACAGCTCCTGTTTTTAAGCACACAGAACTCTTTTAGCCTAAGGCAATGGTTTTAGGTTTAAAAAAGAGAGAGAGATACAATTCACATAGCATATAATTCATCTACATAAATTGAATTGCTCAGTGTTTTACAAGTATATTCGCAAAGCTGCCAAACCAAGATAACAATCTAAATTTAAGTACTTGTTTTCACTAGAAGCCACCTCGCAGCCACCAGTAGCTGTTATGGTTTGAATATGGAATGTCCCACAAACACTCACTTTAAAGGTTTGGTTTTTAGATGGTGGCAGTATTTTGGGAGACTGTTGAGATGTTAGTGGGTTTGGACAGAGCCGGTGACCAGTGGAGAACTGCTGGGGTCATTGACAATTCCACCCATTCTGGCTTCTCTCTGCTTCTGGTTGTCCTGCTCCACCCTAAGTTCTCTGGTGCGAAGTTCTACTTCTCATGGCTTAGGAGCAATGGGACCAAGGGACCACGGATGGAAACAGAGAACCCAAATCACATGGGTCTTCTCAGGTGTTTTCGACAAGAACAAAAAACTGACTCGGATCCGACAGTGCCCACCCTTTTCCTGTTCCACCTCTTCTGAGTTCTAAGCAAACAGTAACCTAGCTTACTGAGTCTTGATGCCTCCTACAAATGTTTCATGTTAGTGGAGCATGCAAGACAATGGTGCCTTATGGCTGGCTTCTTTCCCTGGTAAGGGGTGTTAGTCCTTCGGGTTTTAGAAATAGAGCCTCACGTTTGCAGTCCAGGGCAGGTCTTAACTTGACATGCAGCTCAAGCTGGTCTCAAACTTGCAATCTTCCCGTCTCAGGCTCCTGAGTGCCAACAGGAGTGTGCCTCCATGCTTGGAAATCCTTCATTTTTCTTTATTGTGGAGTCATACTCTATGACACGGAAATTCCTAACTTTATTCATCTGTTGATCAGTTGGTGGGCATTTGTTTTTTCTTTCGAGTATTGTATGTGTTTCTGGGGATTTGTCCACCTCACCTAAGTAGCAGAGAATTCGGGCACAGTAGCATTCCTGGCAGTTTCCTGCCATCTTTCTTTATCTCTGGCAGCTCCTGTCATTCCTGGCTTTAGTTATTCGAGTCCCACTTCTCTCTCTCTCTCTCTCTCTCTCTCTCTCTCTCTCTCTCTCTCTCTCTCCTCTCAAGCTTAGACTAGCTGAAAAAAGTATTGTAATGTTCACAAAGTTTTGTACATGAAGTCTATCTCTTTAGAGAACACGATGTGGTTTTTCTCATCTTCTCCCTCTTGCTCTAGACCATGGCTCTTACAGGTACACTTGAATCTTTTCCATTTTTTTCTTTATTTCTTTTCATTTTGACTTTTAGAGGTGGGAGGCCAGGTGGCTGACTTTAGACCTCTCCATCTTTCAGTATGGGTGCTTACAACTTAAACTTTCCTCTGAGCAAGGAACCCCATACCTTTATATATGTTGTAATATTGATTTGTTTATCTAAAGCTACTTTTTCCAATCTCCTTGTGTTTCCTTCTTTCAATCATTCGTCATTTGGAAAAATGTTTTCAACTTTTCATATATGTATGGATTCCACCAATTCTCCACTGCTGCTGGATTCCAGTTTCACCCATTGATCTGGGAAGATGCCTCTCTTCATGGTGTCAATCCTTTTCCAGCTCACCTGGGTGGTTTCTGCAGTTTCTGTGGCTCTCAGAAAGAACCTGCATCTTGCCCTTGCTGGCGGGAGTGCTGCTGACATACAGGACTTCAGGTCTCCACTGGTCTGTTGGGTCTTTGTTTTATAGTGCTATCCAGGCCTTATATATCCTTGTTGGTCCTTTGTTTAGCGGCCACATCTATCAGTGAAAGTGAGCTGCTGGAGCTGACTGTCTTTTCCTTTCATTCTGCTACATTTATCTTGTTCATTTTTTTTAAGTACATATATGTTTGTAATTTTGCTATCTTCAGTTCAGGCTTGTCATCTTAGCATTATGAAATATCCCTAATAAGGAATTCTATTTGGTATCTTATATGTACATATGTTATAGTCTTCAATTTTTAAAAAAATTTGAAAATTTTATACCTAAAAATTTGCATAATTTCCACTCCTCCCTTTCCCATTTTAACTCCTCCAGTCTCCCTCTCAAATTTAGAACCTTTTCTTTATTATTGATGTATGTATATGTGTATGTGTGTGTGTATGTGTGTGTGTATGTGTGTGTGTGTGTGTATGTATCCTGCTGTGTCTATTTAGTGTTGCTTATATGTGTATGTGTTTAGGGCTGATTACTTAGGACCGGATAATCTCTCAGAGGACTCATTCCTGAAGAAGACTGATTGCCTTTCTCTTTTAGAAGTCACTAATTGGCCATAGCTCTTCGTCTAGGGGCAGGGTCTTATGAGAGTCTTCCCTACTCATGCCTTTCTTTTAATTTTGCTCTCCTTAGGAAATAGTGTGGGGCAAGTACTCTACCCCTGGGTTATCTCCCTTGCCCTCTTGCCCTCTCTCTGGTCTTTTCATGGTTGTCTGCCTGTTCTATCTCTCCTCTCCTCTCCTCTCCCCTCCTCTCCTGTCTCTTCTCCCCTCCTCTTCTTTCCTTTCTACCAATTGTTTCTGTGAATAGGACCGTTTCTCCTATAGGCTGCCCAAGTTTGTCTGACCTGACCGTCCCTGGCATTCAATTGAAGTATGTGATAAATTTCACCCAATGCTACTATTCTCAGGGTTGACTTATTTCTGCTCTCTTATGCCTTTTCTCTTGTCTCACAAATGTATACTTCTCTGGCCCTTCATCATATACAGCAAAAATTCTAGTTCATCTTAATGATAAACACTCAGAGTGAGATATTATGAGGTGAAAACTGAGATGAAGGAAGCAGAGCAGCCAGCTCCTAGAGAGTTCTCACCTCTACCCATGCTCAGACCGCATCCTCAGACTGACTGCATAGACTGCCCTGCTCCTTAGACTGTACCTTTAGACTGCGTCTCCAGACTGCACCGAGCTCCTGTGTCCTCCTGCCCTATATTCCTCTTTCCACCCAGCCATGTCACTCCCGTCTCCACCTCCCCAGTGCTGAGATTAAAGGTGTGGGATCCTTAGGACTGGGATCACCTTTGTGTGAGCTCTGTTTCTCTTTTAGTCAGATTCAGTCTATCTCAGGTAGCCCAGGGTGGTCTTGAACTAATAGAGATCCCTTGGTCTTTGTCTCTGGAGTCCTGGGATTAAAGTTGTATGCCACCACTCCCTGGCCTCTAGTAGCTTAGCTTTACACTCTGATCTTCAGGGAAGCTTTATTTGTCAAAACACAAACAAAATATCACTACAACCATAAAATGAGGGTTTCCTCCAGCAATGTTTTCATTCTTTCCACACTCAGTATTTTAATTACTGTGTGATGCCTGATATTATATACTGTTTGGTATGTATAGTGATTCAGATGTAATGAAATACAAATACATGGTTATATTTTTATTGACTGTTTAATTGTGAGAATTTCATACTGTGTACAGTGTATAGTGATCATATTTACCCATACCTTGACCTGTCCTACCCCTTCTCTCTCTGAAGCCTCCTATACGGGTTCCCCTCTCCATCAATTCTGTACTATTACCATTCTGTATCTCATACCTCTATATGTTACAAATGCATTGGTAATTATTTATTTCTTGGTAGAATCTACTTTAAAGAAACTGAAGACTGAGAGGAGCAATTACATGCTTGCCGAGATTGCTGAATCAGTGTTCTTACTGCTGGGTCTTGCTCTCCCCGTTTCTTTTATTCTGGTAAGTCATCCAACAAGATGCTATTCCCTTATTTGGTACTTTGTTTCTGCCTTACTTCTTTGTGATGTTGTTGTACATGTATAATGTAATGTTTGCATATACATATTGTTATGCCCAGATCCACGAAGTCCCCCCAAAAACCAACAAGGAGACAGAGTCCTGTATGTAAATGCAAAGAGCCTTTATTTCTTACAAGCTTGCAAACTCAGTCTCTCCATGTGTCCAACATATTGCAATAGTCGGAGAGCCCCGAGCTCAGTTAGAGTGGGTTTTTATAGTAGTAAAGGTGGGGGTAAAGAATTTCTAAGGTTCAGGACCCCTGATGGGCTGACATTTGTCTAGGGGTGTCCTGGGGAGTATGTGCTGGCAGGTGATCCTATCTACAGTGTTTGGAACATTGGGCATTTCCTTTGGACGGTCTGTTTTTGGGTGGTGCTCAGGTAATCTCAGTTTGTGGTCCTTCCTGCAACCAGGTATTGCTTCAGGGTAAACTACTGAGACTCAGACCTCCATTAAACAATGCTCAATTACCTGACAATATTTTCTTCCAATACTTGGTTTTATGGATAAAGAAATCTGTGTGGACATGTTGGTGTATATGTATGTTAATATTCGATTTGTATAATTATGTACACTCTATCACACTGCTTTCTTGCCTCTGTTTTTCAGATAAACATGTTATTAATGGCTATTTGGCATATAGACAATGTAATGGTCTATCCTTTAAGAGAAAAGCCATGCCCACTCCGTCCCCTGTCTGCCAAGGCAAGCTGATCTTCAGCTTCCAGCCTAAGTCCTTTCTGTATCCTTCTTGAAGAGGCAGCTTCTGTCTCCTACAGCATTTTACTTAAACCATTGCAGTGAGTTATTTTGCTCTTGTGTGTTTTCAAAAACTTTCCTTGGGGTTTTAGTGTATCTGTAATGTGTCTGACCATAGCCTCTTTGCATCTGTCCTGGGTTCCTCACAGAACTTTTTGTTTGTGTAGGATTTGCTCTATGAGCTGACAGGCATCAAGCATTTCAGCTCACTCTTCCCCAGGCATAAAACCTATTGATTTACTCTCAGACTTTCCTAGTCTTTTTCTTTAATGCTCAGCTCCTTTCTTGAGTGCCATAGTGAATTTTTCACTTTAGTTATTATATTTTTCAACTCTAGAACTTCTGTAGAGTTCCTTTAAACACTTGTATGCCAGTCTGGGGAAGCATTTCATTTAAATTCTTCTTTATTTTTTTCTGGAGAGCGTCCTTAGTTCTTTGAGTATATTCATAATAACTACTTGAGTGTTTTAACTGTTAATTTTACCCTCTCTACCCCTTCCAAGACCATCTCTTGAAGCATTTATCTAATTATTTTTTAGCAATAAAAACTCAGAAATAACAAAGTGCACTCAAAATTTCTCCCCTTTGTCTATATACAAAGGGAAGGTTTTAACTCTAGCATAGTAAGACTATATACAATAAGAACAATTATAAATAATTACTCTCTGTGGATGATTTTATGTGATATGATCTTGGATTTAGTTTCCCAGCATTTTATTGAATATTTTGCATCAGTATTCTTCACAGATCTCAAAAGAACAATACTCAACTTCATATGGATAAAACAAAATAAATTCAGGATAGCTAAAACAATCCTGTATAATAAAGGAATTTCCAGAGGCATCACCGTCCCTGACTTCAAGCTCTACTATAGAGCTATAGTAATAAAAACAGATTGGTATTGACATAAAAACAGACATAGACATCAATGGAATCGAATTGAAGACTCTGACATTAATCCAAATACCTATGAACACCTGGATTTTTTTTTATAAAGAAGCCAAAATTGCACAGTGGAAAAAGTCAACAAATGGTGCAGGCATAACTGGATATTGACATATAGAAGAATTCAAATAGATCCATGTCTATCATCACATACAAAACTCAGGTCAAAAAGCTCAATATAAATCCAGTTATACTGAACCTGATAGAAGAGAAAGTGGGAAGTAGCCTTTCCCACATTGGCACTGGAGACTACCTCCTAAATATAACCAGGAAGCATTGGCACTGAGATTGACAATTAATAAATGGGACTGCCTGAAACTGAGAAGCTTCTGTAAGGCAAAGGACATGGTCAATAAAACAAAATGGCAGCCTACAGAATGGGAAAAGATTTTTACTAACCCCACATCTGTCAGAGGGCTGATCTTCAAAATTTTTTAAAAACTCAAGTAACTAGACATCAAAATACAAAATAATCCAATTAAAAAATGGGGTAGAGATCTAAACATTGAATTCTCAATAGAAGAATCTCAAATGGCCAAAATATTTAAAGAATTTCTCAACATCCTTAGCCATCAGAGAAGTGCAAATCAAAATAATTCAGAGATACCATCTTACACCTGTCAGAATGGCTAAGATAAAAGTACTAATACAGCTTATCTTGGAAAGTATGTTGAATAAGGGGAATACTCCTTCACTGCTGGTAGGAGTACATACTTCTACAGCCACTTTGGAAATCAGTATGGTGATTTCTCAGAAAATTGGAAATCAATCTACCTCAAGACCCAGTGATACCACTCTTGGGCATATACCCAAAAAATGCTCAATCATATCACAAGGACACTTCCTCAACTGTGTTCATAGCAGCATTGTTCATAATAGCCAGAACCTGAAAACAATCTAGATGCCCCTCAACCAAAGAATAAATAAAGAAAATACTCCATTTACACATTGAAGTATTATTCTATTGTAAAAAATGACATCATGAAATTTGGAGGCAAATGGATGGGACTAGGAAAAAAAATCATCTTGAGTGAGGTAACCCAGGCCTAAAAGAACAAACATGGTATGTACTCACTCATAAGTGAATATTAGATGTAAACCAAAGGGTAATCAGGTTGCAATCAACAACCTCAGAGAAGCTGGGTGGCAAGGAGGACCCTAAGAGGGATGCACGGAATGCCCTGGGATTGGGAAATAAATGAGGTCTCTTGGAATAAACTGGGGGTAGGGGCCAAAGAAGAGAAGATGGTGGATGGGAACATGAGGGATCAGAATGTCAAGTTGGGGGAGGGACGGAGAGGGAGAACAATGAAAGAGATATCTTGATAGAGTGGACCATTATAGATTTGGAAGAAACCTGGTGCCAGGGAAACTCCTAGGAATCCACAAGAGTGATCCCAGCTAAGACTCCTAACAGTAGTGGAGATAGTGCCCAAATTGGCCTACTCCTGTTATCAGAATGGTGACTACACTAGCTGTCATCATAGAACTTATCTAGTAATTGACGGAAGCAAATAGAGAGATCTACAGCCAAGCACTGGGCCAGGCTCTGGGTGTCCAGTTGAAGAAAGGCAGGAGAGATTATATGAGCAAAGGGCAGGGGGGAGGTCAAGATTATAATGGGGAACCACATAGATAGCTGATCTGAGCTCATGGGGGCTCACAGACTCTAGACTGATAGCTTGGGGGCCGGCATGGGACTGACCTAGGCCCTCTGTATGTGGGTGAGTTGTTTAGGTTGGCCTGTTTGTGGGGCCCATAGCAGGATCTGTCCCTGGTACCTGAGCTGGCTTTTTGGAACCTACTCCTTATGGTGGGATGCCTCGCTCAGCCTTGGTGCAGGGGGCGGAGAGTTGGGAGATGGGAAGAACTTGGTCCTGCTTCTACTTGATAGCCCTGCTTTGTTGACTCTCATGGGAGGCCTTACCCTTTCTGAGGAGTCTGTGCAAGGGTGGGAGGGTAGAAAGGAGATGGGGAAGGGAATAGAAGGAGAGAAGTGAGGGGAAAGTATGGTTGGTATGGAAAATAAATAAAAAATTAATAAAAGGATTATATTCATAATGTGCTGTCCACTTGCATTTGGCAAATTCAGAGAAAATATTCCATTATCCATCCTATCTTGGTATGTCCAATGTTTTGTACCTAATTCACTTTCTATCCATCGTATTACCAACCCAAAGTTATCTTTTTAGATGTCAAAACATTTTCATAGATAATCAACTTAAATTTTTATGTCTCTCAATCTTATATACTTTACATCTCTTCTGCAAATTTCTTTTCTGAATTTGGTAACAAGAAAAACTATAACTATAACTAATTTTCAACTCCCTCAGAGATCCTGGAAAGATATAATATTACCTGAGTAAACAGCAAGTTCAGAGTAAGCACTGCCAGAACTATAGAAATGATCAGAACAACCAGCTGCCTGGACAAGCATTCAAAGTTCCTCTGTTGCATTGGGGCATCTTTGGCCTGTGGGCCCACAAGATCTGACAGACTTTTCTGTGAAGTAGAAATTTTGAAGGACTATCTAAACTTGTCTTAGTAAATTTGGGAGTCATTTTCTTTTGTGTCCTGCTTGTCCAGTTTGGACAGTATACCATTAGCAGGTGAGGCAAGGACAGTTTCTTGCCCAGTGGCTAGCTTTTCTACAAATAAATCAAACTCTATATTGAGGTTTATTTAATTCCCATCATCTTCTTTGAAGTATATTGGTGCTTTCAAGAGCAGATGTGTCTCACTATCATAAAAGACCTTATGTTATTAAGACATCTTAAATGCCATATTCTGCAGATCTCTGAAGTATTTGAAGACCATATTTCTATCTAAAATATATCTCTGTTTAACATATTTAACATGGTCACAAATTTGATTGTTATAGATGACTACTAAACTACATTTCTTAATTATCTTAAACAGTTTGTAACAATAACCTTAAGGACTAGAACTTTACATTATGTTTATAAATGAGCTGCATAGGTACAATAACTTAAACAAGAATAGAAACATATATATGGTATAATAAAAGAAAAATAACCTTAAATTTGTATCAATATACAACAATCCATACCAATGTAAAATGTTTAAAACTAGTTGCTTTATTTCTCCTTTCTAAGCAAGTATCATCATAGTAGAAGATTCAATATCAGATGTATTTCTAATCCATTTTTCTATTGGTGCTGATCTTGCCTTTAAAGGCCTAATCACTAAATTATCCTTTTCAAGAGGCAAAGATTCAACTAACATTTGTTATTAATTAATATTTACTTCTAGAATTAACTTTGTTTCTTATGAAATTCTGAGACTCCTAGCACATTCACTTCCAAAAGCTAATCAAGTGCATCATTTCCTTACACTAGAGGGCCTGATAGACCCATATGGTATCTGACATGTGTTATATGCAAGGAATGATTTCTATTTCTGATTACTTCTCATAATTTAATACATAAAGTGAATTCTGAACCATCTGCGCAATAAATTCAGCAGTTTCAATATGTAAAACAACTCTTTCTGCATGTTGAGAGTTGGTAATTTTTAAAAGAGGTTTGGAAAACCTTAATAATACCATGAAATAGCACATAATTCTGATTGAACAGAATTGTAAGAGCTTTGAGCCTCTTTATTAAATTTCCTGACTTATAATCTGCCTTTTCTGATTTATTTGCACCAGTATAGAATAAAGGGGCTCCAGCAATTTATGTTTCTTGTACAATGCAAGGAAGGATCCAATTAGTTCTTTTTATAAATTGAAGTTTCTTACTTTTTGGGATATTTGTGGCTAATTACAAACCCTTGCCAAAGTTTATTTTCTGCTTATAACGAGGCAATTTCAGCATTAGTAAAAGGTACCACAATTTCTGTTGGGTCTATTCTTGTTAATTGATGAATTTAAATTGTCAATTAATTTTCTACATAGATATTTAATTTTTAACTCTTGTTTTGTGGTAAAAATTGTCATTCTAAGATATTATCTTTTCTCTGTATAAAAATTCCTAAAAGTAAATGTATAAAAGTTAAAATAACCCAAATACAATCAAACCCTGGATACAAACAATCTATATATTCATCTTGCAATTTCTTTTCTACCAAAACCAATTCTCTATCAGCCTCAACCGATAATTTTCTTGGACCACTTAAGTTTTTATTTTATTGTAAGACTTAAAATAAATTATGTAGTTCTTGAGTTGTCAATCCAATTGAAGGCCAGTTAATATTTCCCAGCAATTTTTTAAAATCATTAAGGAGTTGTAATTGATCTCTTCTGATTTGTACTTTCTGTGGTTGAAGTTTTTGTAAACCTATCTTACATTTTAGATAATTAATAGAATCTCCTCTTGGTATTTTTTTCAGGAGCAATTTGTAATCAATAACAAGGCAAAAATTTTCTTACATCTTCAAACAGTCTTTTTCAAGAAAGGAATCTAAATCTGCATTAGCTAGTAAGATATCATTCACACACACACACACACACACGCATATATATATGTATATATGTTATAGTTTGAAGAAACTGTTTACAAATTATTTTCAATGGCTATTGTACAAAACATTGACACAAGATGGGAATGTTTAACATCTTGTGGAAGAATTTTTCATGGATACCTTTTAACATTCTGGGACTTATTATAAGTAGGTATTTTGAAGGTAAATTCTTCTTTATCCTGTTCTTGTAAAGATATAGTAAAAAAGCATTTTTTTAAAAAATCAATCACAATAACAGACCATTCTTAGTTAATAAAAATGGCAAGGAAATTCCAGGATGCAAAGATTCCATTGGCTGGATCACCTTTTGAATAGCTCTTATATCTGTTACCATTCTCCATTTTCCAGATTTCTTTTTAATGGAAAATATCAGAGATTTCCAAAGGCTCATAGATTCTTCAATACACTGAGAATTTAACTGCTCCTGTATAAGCTCTTCTAATGGTTGTAATTTTTCTGATTTCAAAGGCTATTGTTTCATCCACACAAGTTTGTCAGTTAACCATTTTAAAGATTACTTTTACAGGGCTGTTAGTACTTTTGAAAGATCGGAAACTGTGGTGACTTGCTTACTTATAATTTGAATGGTTGATGATACTTTTTAATATTTTTTCAGAAACATGCTTTGGTTTATGATTTGTTTCTAAGATCAGAGGAATATTAATCTGTGTTTTCCATTGGTGTAACAAATAACGTTCCCATAAATGCATTGTTATGTTAGCCACATATGGCTTTAATTTTCCTACTTGTCCATCCAGCTTTACACACTCAACCCATCTTTTACTTTGTTTTACCTGAGATAAAGTTCAAATCCCTAGAAGCTGAATAATTACCTCTTGAAGAGGCCAATCTGAATGCTAAGGTTTTGGTGAAATTATTGTTACACACACCTGTGTCTCATAAACTTTCAATTACAGTGCCATTTATTCAAATTTTTGTCTTTGGTGTTTTATCACTTATAGAAGTTTGCCAAAATACTTGTTTTATGGTCTCTCCTGAAAATCTTGTTTTAGTTACTGAAACTGTTCTGTCATCTAAAACAGTATGGCTTTTCACAATATGCATTAAATCTTTTAATTGCTCTGTGGAGAAGTTTTCCAAATGCTCACAGGGAATGATTGAACAAAATGTGATATTGAGGTCCATGAGAGGTCTCCTAATTAATTTTCCTGATGACAAAGGGTTATCTTGCCTGTTCTTGTTATTCTGCATTCATTAGTCTGGTGCAGACCTTTGTCACAACTTCTGAATATTCCATAAGGCTGGGAACTTCTGTTTGGATTATCTTTAGAAAAAATAACATTGTTTCTAGGAATGCTTTGCCTGCAATCCCTTTTCAGAGGATCTGCTTTGCCACAATTAAAACATCTAGCCTTTTGATTTTTTAAAATAAGTTTTTAGAAATCACTTTTCCTTTCCAAGCAAGTATCATCATAAATATGAGATCCAATATCAGATGTGTTTCTAATCCATTCATCTATTGGTAATGATCTTGCCTTTAAAGGCTGAATCACTGAATTATTATTTTCAAGAGCCAAAGATTCAATTAATATTTGTTATTAATTAATATTCAATTAATATTGTTAGCTTCTGGATCTGCTATCATTCTATTTATAGCTGAAGTCAATCTTTTTAAAAATTAGTGATGGCTTCTTTTGGGCCTTGTATAATTTTAGTAAATGACTCAATCTTCTTTCCTGATTCTTTAACCTTGTCCCAAGCATTCAAAATTGATATACAGCATAGAACCAAGATATGACCATCAAATGTAATCTGTCTTGGAAAGTCAGAACACTTGCCTTCACCAAGGAACTGTCCTTATGAAATTTCAAAACCTCTGGCCCTACTTCATTGTTTTATGACCCTAGTTTCCTCTCTCACCATGTTTTCCATTGTAACTGAGGACCAGTTTACAATATTGCTGTAGATAACTCTTTCTAGTCTTATAAAACAATTCTGTTGAGTTTCACATGAATTTAAGATTTGCTTCACAAAAGATGAATACATACCATATGAAACTATTGTTACCTTATACTTTTTAAATCTAACATTTCTACAGGATCCCAGTTAACTTCTAAATAGCATTGGGGGTGCTTATCATCTGGTGATTGTTCTGAATGGTAACTGGATAAATTAAGATGAGTTTTCTAATAATCTTAGGCTGCTCCTCTTAAGTTTCATAATGCAATGGTGTGGTAAGTTCTGCTCTAAATTCCACTTACAAATGATCCATTGTAGAACCATATGGAGACATAATTCCCTGTATTGTAATATTGTTCCCCATTCTTAATGTGAGGAAAAATGTTAGAAAAAACACATAATTTTGTTGCTCTGTTGCATGGCTGGGAGGAGAACACAGGTGGTCATGGCCTGGATGAGAGTGGCTGCGTCTGTTTGACTGTAACTGGGGGCTGACAGCAGCAGTCAAAGCATGAGCTGGTGATGACGCAGCCAAACTGCTGTGGCAGTGGCCTGAGTAGCAGGACCAGTCAGCCGGTCTCCTTAAAAGTAGACATAAGAGGATATGCAGAAGATGCCCCCGTGGCAAGAAGCAAGGGCATGGGGCCACCTGAATGACAGAGCCAGCAGGTGATGGGCAGCTAACTCCAGTGGCATTTGGGGTCTGGCTACAACTGGTGTTTGAGACTGGGGATGGGCAGAAGCTGGAGGCTGTTGTAGAGAGGCTGCAACAGGAAAACCCTAGACTGATGTGGAAGGCCTGGGGGTGAGGGGAGGAAAAGCCAACTGCAGAGGAGACTCCAATTGCCTTATGATTTCATCCACACATTTCATACCAGAAGAAGTGTTTGTGCAATTATTCTTTATTAATAGAAACTCAGGAGTCAGATACTGGGATAAGAACCAGAGTGATCTGAGAAGTGGCAAAGAGGCGACCAGTGACCTCCTCTTTCTCTCTCCTTTGATCCAAAAAGGCCAAGAAACTTTTTAAACCCCATCCTACTACTTCCTGTGTCTCTGTATATGTCCTCGGTCCTCAAAAACCTCTATGGATAATTTTGGTCAGCTAGCTCTGCCCTCTTATTCAAAGTAAACTTTATTGTCAGGTTGGGAATGCCAGAGTGCAATCAAAATATCCCGCAACAATTTCTATTATCTATTTTCATTCCAAGGTGTCAAGAACACTTTCTTGATAATATCTTGTAATGGTAATGTGGGAATTCTTGGCATGTCCATGTCATTTTCTTAGATGGTTGATTTGACAGAGCCTGTCAGGGTGGTGGCTCTGATGACTGTTCACATTTCTCCCATGCTTGACACTTCTGCTGGTGATGTTCTTCTGCCCCTAGCTTGGTGTAGCCATACACTACTCAGTGGTTGTTCCAACATCCCCTTAACTCTTGAAATTTTTTTGACATTGTATGTGTGTGGCTTTAAGCTGATATAAAAATTCAGGGAGTTACTTACATTTATCCAAAGACTAACAGCTCAGAGTTTCTGCCATTGTTGCTGAGAGGACACAGCCTTGTGCACACAACCAGTCTTCTATACTGCTGATTGTGACTAGGGTGTTTTCTGTTTCAATCATAAATTCCAGCTTCTTAGTGCTACAACATTGACCCCATATTGAAAAGGTTTATTTTCTCTTGAAAACAGAGCCTTGCGACCATCACTACTGCGGGGTAAAGAAATTTTCATCTTGTTAGCAACCTGTGTTCTTGTACTTAGGTAATCTGCCAACCATAGAGTTTGATGACTATATCAGTAAAACGAAACAAAATAAACAAAAACAAGTTATAGAAATCTTGGAAGGTTTGGATAGTTAGTGACAGTTTGTTAGCCCTTGTGATAACTATTCTGCGATTCAACACTAAATTCTTAAGTTTATCTACATCTCTTTATTCACTTTCTTTTTTTTGTCTATATAAAAAGGAAAAGTTTTAATTCTAACATAGTAAAATTACATACACAACAATTATTAAATAAGAATTACATTCACAATGTCCAACCCATGTGTATTTGGCAAATTTAGAGAAAGTACACTATTATATCTATCCTATCTTGGTGAGTCCAAAGTTTTTTTTTAAATTTATTTATTTATTAAAGATTTCTGCCTCTTCCCCGCCTCTGCCTCCCATTTCCCTCCCCCCCCAATTAAGTCCCCCCCAGCCCGAAAAGCAATTAGGGTTCCCTGTCACTTTCTTAATCCTTTGTATAATCCAATGCTAAGCCCTCAGGAGGAAGATTTGTACAAAAATGCCCCATAATTTTGTTCAGATAGTTTTTTGAATAAAGTCACCTTCCCTTGCTACAGCAACCTGTATCTCTGTTTGTCACACGTTGGTCAGCCAGGTCTGCATCTGGAAATAGTGGTCACAGGGCTGGTGTAGCACATTGCTTGGTTGGTGTTTGATGAGAGCCTACATTTAAGGCCTTTTTGACAGTAAGGCTTTTGCTTTGTGCTGATGGTTCTTTGTATGCCTCTGGTGATTCCTCAGTTACTGCTCTGCTTGGTCTAGAATGGGCATAGATTGGAGCATGTGTGCCACTTTCCTGTGACCGGAATGGGTGACTTCTAGACTCTGCTCCTCTCCCAGATTCCCTTCATCGAATTTCAGATGACTTTAACATTTACCTCTTGCTTCAGAGCTAGAGGTCTTTTTTTAAATTGCTCATCACTAACATCTCCATTACTTTTGAGAATGTCTGTTTTCTCTGAGTTACTGATCCCCTTCCTAACCCAAACTGTAGAGAAGGGACAGTCCTTTGTGTTCTTGATTAGTTTGGTATGCGCTACAAGCTAGCTGGGGTTTGAGTACGGAGTGGGTTATCAGGGCCTCTATGCTGTGCTTGCTCAGGTTATAGCATCTGCAGCGAGGGCCAGAGGAGGTGAGAAGTGTTTGTGGAACTGTACCCCTAAATCAGGAGTTGGAGCAGAGCCCCTGCCCTTTTGGCTACACATAGATGAGGTACAGCTCTCTGATGTGGAGCTGTGGCTTAGAGAGTCACAGTTGTGCTATGGCTTAAATGTCACCAGCTTTTGCTGATCTTACGGTGATTTCCTGAATTTTCTTGAACTAATGCTTCTCTGTTGATTGTTCACCTTAGGACAATTTTGGGGCACTTTGAGTGGATTTTTTTTTATATCTGAAAAAATAAATTTTACCTCTTAGGTTGCTTTGCTCTGGAGCGGATCTGATGATCATACATAGCGCACTGTCATTCTAGAGCCAGGGACACTGATGGATTGAAGGTGGAGTGGGGAGAAAGAGGAGCAGAAGGAGGTGGAGAAGCCATTCCTTTGGACATGAGCTGCTCCGTGCACAGTTCTATCTGCTCCCTGCTTACCCAGGAGAGACTCCAGCAAGGGAGGCAGCCCAGCTTTCTGTTTTCTTCTGCCTTATTCCCCACCAATAGCAGTTTGCATATGAGAAAGGTGAAATGGGCCTCTGTAGACTGAGTCCAGCAACTGTGCGTTCACCTGTTCATGCTGGGGCCTGGCTCACTCTGTTTCTCATCAGAGTTTATTAAGTGTTAAGTGTGAGCTCTTTACCTCATTCATGAGAGAGATGTCAGAAAGGCCCCTGGAGCCCAAGACTTTGGTGCTATGACATCAGTCTGTCTCATCAAGATGGCAAAACGATTGGACTATAAATCCAACTTCAAGCTAATACGTGGCCATAATAAACATTAATTAAACATTTAACATTCATTATCTTCTCGCTTACCATATACATTTTAAAAGGGCACTGTGGGCCAATTTTGTTAGGTTGAGAGTCTTAACAAAATAAATCCAGGGAAGTCTGAACTCCTGAGCTTTTTCCTCTGGGTAGAATCTTCAGTGGTCAAGAGAGCATTTCTTGATAGTTTTCTGCCCCTGCTGTGGCAGTCAGTTGGTTATTTGCATATCTGTTTATGCATGAATCCAACACACTTACATTTAATGTCTACTAACTTCACACACTGCTCCATTATCAAGGATATCTTGGTAAACAAGGGGCTTGCCCCATAGGGACTTGTTTTCAGCAGGAGATGAACACTAAACAAGGAAACAGATCAGCAGAGTTGTTGAGTAAAGTGGTTAAGCCTAGGAAGAAAGGGAAACAAGATGTCAGGGTAAAGCTGGGAAGTTTTAAAGAATGGATAGGCAAGGGAGGGTTGGCTGCTATACAGAGGTTTCAGGGAATGTCTAGGAGATGAGCAGGGCACACACAGAGGACCTGGAGTGGCTAATGGCATGGTCATGTGACTGGACCTCCATGCATGTGAACTATTTGTGAGAGACAGGAGTCTAGATGGAAAGGCTGCTGTGGTCTGGACCCCACTATGCCAGTCTCCTTGCACCCGTTCCATGTGCTTAGTTGGTGCACATATGACAAATCAGTATTGTGAGACAAAGACCAAAACCCAGAAGAGTTCTCAGTTCCCAAACCGAAAGTCTAGGGCCATCATGTTACAATGTGATGGGTAGCAGCTTCTCCGGGAGCATGGAGTGACGGGTCTGCTCTGCCCCTTTGTGGCCCTGTTTGTCTGTGTGGCCAGCTTTTAATAGAGGATACATGCCGTATTCCATCTGTGCTCAACACGACAGAACTTAAGACTCTACATATCCAACCTTGAGGGGTCCACATCTGATGGAGACTGTCCCTGCTGGAGTGTTTTGCTTCACCATCCTGCAAGGAGGAGAAAGAACAGAGCCTGGGATGGTCAGTGGGCTTGTTCCTCTAGGCTCTGTCTCAGAGACCTCAAAGGCCATGGAAAAGAACTATTAGCAGATGGAGGGGGTAACTCATCAGATTTGACTTTCAGAAGCCCCTCTGGTGATATTAGAACGGATGTGACGGCAGGGGTGGTGGCTCGTGCTTTTAATCCCTGAAGTAGGGGCAGAGGCAGGTGGCTCTCTGTGAGTTCCAGGCCAACCTCATCTACAAAGGACATTCCAGGCTAGCCAGGGCTGCATAAGTGGTACCCTGGTTTCAACCATAAATTAAAAAGTAATTTATTAGCTAACTAATTACTTGAAAAAAATCTGTAACCCTGGCAGTCCAGCAACTGAGTGGAGGGATGAGGAATGCAAGACCTTCCTTAGCTCAGTAGTTTGAGACCAGTTAAGCTACAGGACACTGTCTCAAAGGAAGACAACTTGGCAGGAATGGGACCCTCAAGAGAATCTCAAGAATGGGGGTGTTCAGCGGCTGTGCAGTCACTCCAGCTGAGGGGAGCAAGGGTCATAGATCTGGCAATGGGTGATGGCAGCTCCCTGATCTTAGGGCCCTTCACAAGTGCTCTAGGACATTTTCTCTCCAGTCTCCTTCTCCCAGTGCCAAGGGCAGCCTGCCCTGTATTTGTCTCCCCAAAGAGACCACACTGCAAACTGCAGCTCCCTGAGACCTCAGCTGCCCACACTCCCAGACTGTGTTTTCTGGGTCACAGCATATGCCCCTGGTGAGCTATTAACTGGACTCGTAGTGTATTTTGCTTCCTGAGTCTCGTCTTTGGTCAGATACAGGGAATCTTGTAGTTTTGGGCTCAGGGATGGTTCTCCCAGTCGCACTGGGTTGAAGGTCAGAGGTTTGGTGAAAATGGCCCCAGCTGAGTAGCGTTTTCTAGTTTCTTGGCATCTGCTCTGAAGGGCATATCCCTCTGGAGAAATCCATAAAAATGTGGCTTAACTTTCATTTCCAATTAGCTCTGAATTTTCTATAAAGATATAATCCTTTATTAAGTTAATGAGGCATAATAATTATAAATTGCTAATTATTCATAGTCGCTTAGCCCATTTAAAAGAAATGATACCATTTAGGGAAAGATTTAAAGATAAGCAACTGTCAAAGGACTTTTGTCCAGTATCCAGCCACTCCGTTCTGCAAGAAGAAGACAAATTTCATACCCAGAAGATATGATTGCATTCTGAATTCTGTGCTGGAAGTTAGTGCACTGTCTTGTATTCTTGACCAGCCTCCTTAGCTGCTCTGAGTCTTCAGTTTCCCCATCTGGGGGTGGGGCATGAGATGATGGGAGTTTAAAGCCCAAACATGGCAGATGGTGAGTCAAGGGATGGAAGGAATCTGATAGAATCTGGTTTCTGATCTGACTAAAATCGAGTTTCTAATTAAGTGTGTGTGTGTGCACACGCTCACGTGCACACACGCAAACATATTCATATGTGTATGTGTTTGTCTGTTTTCTGTGGCTGTGGCTAAGCACCACAACTGTCATTTATAAAGGACAGAAGTTTTCCAGGCTTGCAGTTCTAAAGGCTAGCGAACCATGAGCACTAACATTGATTTGGCAACCAGTGAGGGTCTTGCTGGGTCTAAACCTAGGCAGAGGATATCATGTGATGATACTCCAAATGTTCCAGAAAGCCTTCTCTTTATAACAACTTCTCCCGCCATGCACCAACACATGGGAGATTAACCATTTAAGAGCGTGGGGCTTCCCACAGGTTCTGCTTCTCAAGACCATCAGCATGTGACTTTGGGGATTCAGTTTCCAAGGCAGGAAATTAAAGGGGCATCTGCAAACCATAAAAGCATCTCTGTGTGCCTGTGCATGCATGTGTGTGAGTATGTGTGCTTGTTTGAATGTGTATGCATATGTGTACCCATGTAGGACTATAGTCACACTCTGTTCAGTGACCTATGTCCTTTGTCTGGGAATATGGGGGACAGTGGTTTTGTGTCGTGCCTTCTTCCTGTTCTGCGTTTGGTGAAGACAGAGTGGGAAGAGTGTCATGCTTCATGTTGGCTAAAGGCTAAAGAAGACTAGACCCTAGGGCCAGTAGGGTGACCTGCCAAGAGCCACTGGACTTCAAGACATTCTCAATCTCCTGGATGGCAGCCTCTTCCAGGCAAGGCTGCTCTCCAATTCTGAGCCTGTGTTCATTGTTAGCTTTCATCTGAGTATGTGGCCTTGACTTTGTGTCATTCTGAATGCCACTCCAACCTTCAATCCTTTGCTGAAACCCTAGTTACAGATGCAGAGACATGGGAGAGAACATCCTTTTTTCCCCTTAGTCAGAAGTGCTTTTACTGAGAAGGAAAACACATGACATTGTGGCTGGTTTCAGAACTAACAGCTTCCACGTTGACATCCACAGGGTGTGAAGAGTAGGGCTGTGTGGAGCCAAACAGACTTACATCAGTGGCCAAGGCTCCCAGCTGAGGCCAGCAGGAGTTACAAGGTACCTCTCAGTGGGGGCTGGTGAGGGCATTGTTATCATTTGCTAATACTACCAGTGGAGGAGAGCATTCTAGGTGCCAGACACGGTTCTCAGCTCTTTCATACATCCATCACCTGACTTGCCCTCAAATGATTATTATTCTCTTCATTTCACTGAGAGGACATCAGTGACCATCAAGGTTCATGGTATTTCCAAGCCACATAGCCAGTGAGCATGAACCCAAAATATGAGCCCTTTGGGCATAACTCTCCTCTCCCCTTTAATGGTGCCCAAGGGGAGGTTAGGGGGCATGAATGAAGGGACAGAGGAAGAGATAATAGAAAGGGGTGTGAGAGTCTAAGTCCATGGAGTGTTTATGGCTAATGTATTATTATTCACTTCTCCCACAGGAGATGCTAATTTTAATGTAAGATGGTAGCAATTGTCACTGGCCAGCATAGTGAGTGAATGCCATAAGAACAATTACAGAATCAGAAATTAGGTTGCTAACCAGTTGGCCTTAAGATAAGGCAATGATCCTAAGTCCTGGGTGGATACAATGTCACCATCCAGTGTCCTTCAGTGTAGCTGTCAAGCTAAGATCCTGAACAAGAGAGATGACACCCTGGAGACATTCAACCCTTCACTGCTTGTTTTGAAGGTAGAGGAAGACCATGAACCATGATACTTGGTAGGTTAAAGAAGCTGGAAAAGAAAAGAAAATGATATTCTAGATCCTAGAGTCTCCAAATCAAATGACTGAATTCATCCCCAAGCCCAGTGACTTCTACTTCAGATGCCCAGCATCAAAATCTCTAAGAAGCAAACAAAGCATTTTCTTCTACTATGTCTATGATTTCATGTTACACAGCATGGAGGAGCTGATACAGCAAAATGACTCCCTTGTAGAGCTATACACAGGTCGGCCTGAGCAGAACTTCCAGTGCAGGTCTCATCTCTGGGAGGCTGTAGGGTGGAGGAGCGTGTGAACAATCCTACAAAGAAGCAAGTACGCAAGCCTGAGATGAGCCTTGTTTTACAAGACAGCAGACAGAGCTCTAATGGCTCAATGGGCGAGAGGATTAAGGGGAGGGACTATCTCTATACATTTTCTTTGTGACAGCCATGGTTTGTAGTTTGTTTTTCCTTGTAGTTTATTAAGAGTAGCCTCTTCCACTCTGAAGAAAGTTCAAGTCTTTGATGATGGCCTATTCTCGAACCCAAAGTATGTGTCCTTAACCAGGACAACACAAAAACTTAATACATTAAATGAGTCTTGTATTAGTTTTGTTGGGAAAGCTGTCATCCACATCTCTCTGTCTATATAACTACACATAGACATATTTAAATTGGGTATTGGATGAAATTAGAATTTTGTGAGGTATGCTATAAACATGATATTTCAACATAATATGTTCATTTACAAACAGCATACATTGAAGTATTAAGTTCAAATGGCATGGTGTCTGGGGTTTGCTTTAAAATAACCCAGTGAAAAATATGGCATGGATAAAATAAATAAAAATATGGGACATGATGATAGCTGCTGAGAAGTGTTCCATATGGGGCTGGCAAACTGTCTGCTTGTACATATTTGAACTTTCCATATTAAGAATGTAAAAACAGTGTCCTCTTTATAGCTCTGGTTATTTAAGGAAGACCTAGCCACTGAGTGTTCTTATTGCTTTTCTTGTCCCATTGGTCTGGCCTCAGGTGGCTGGATGAAGGGAATATTGGTACACAGAGGAGGCATCTACAGAGATCTGCAAGCACCAGAGAGATATTTTCTGGGGAGTAGAATTGAGAAGGTGGACACTCAATAATTAGCACTTTAGTTCCTATTTCTCATCCCTCTATGGGTAGGTGTAGGAATAAGCCCAGCCCCTGAGGGGGCGTGTTTGCCTCGGGTGAATGTTTACTTATAAATCGGGCGAGCGGGAGCCTGTGCACCCCTTCTTCTGCTTTCCTGGTCTCCACGGGAACGGTGGTTCTGTAAGTCTGTTTCCCCATTAAAGCTGTATATATTTTTTACAATCTGTCTGCATTCATTTATGCCGTTACAGGTAGGGAGGTATAGCTCTGATTTGGGGTAACACTCAAAGATTCCTCACCTTCACAGTGACTGAGGAATATCGATAAAGGGCAGTTATGAATTAAGACCTAATCGGATTAATTGAATAGATACCTTGTAGAGGAAGGGACATCCAAATGTCTTGATCTAAAATTCATAGCTGTGCAATCTTAACCCTCCTGAACTTTCTTATCTGATGTTGGAAATCCTACCCTTATTTCTGCAAGCCATTGGCAGGACCTGCTGCAATGTCTTTTAAACATCTGACACACAGTAGGGTTTGGTACACACCTGATCGCCTTCACTGCTGAGTTTGCTGACGTTGCAGGCTTGGGAACACGTGCTGTGTGCTCAAGGATGCACCCCACCTTATTTCTATACCTTGTGTAGATGGGGAGAAGAAGGATCAGAGCGGCTGAGGTCTCCAGGAGAACACAGCCCACTGAATCAGCTCAGTGGGGCTCATATGGGCTCTTCACGACTGAAGAGCCCAGCATGGGGCCTGCAAGGATCTACAGCAGGCCCTCTGCATGTATGTTATGCCTGTTAACTTGGTGTTTTGGGGGAACTTAGAACAGTGGGAGCTGGTGTGTATCTGACTCTTTAGCCTGTTCTTGGGACTCTTTGGGTTGCCTTAACCAGTCTTGATATGAGGGCTTCTGCCTTGTCTGATTGTATCTTGCTTTGTCATCTTCAGTTTTTGTCTCTTGGATAACAACATTTTCCTTCTCTCTGAAAAGAAATGAAGAAGGAGTGGATCTAGTGGAGAGAGAAGGTGGGGAAGAGCTGGGAGGAGTGGAGGGAGGGGAAACACGGGATGTATTATGTGAGAGAAGAATCTGTTTTCAATAGAAAAGAATGTGGACTCATTATTTAAGAACCCAGTGGTGTGCACTCATCGTAGAAGAGAAAAAAGATCACAGACGCATGTAAAAGGAAAATAAAACCCTTCCACAGAGTCTCTAAAGACCTCAGCAGCAGGCATTGGGTAGCCTGTTCACTTTTAGTCTTCTTCCACTTCTCAGTAAAAATAATTGAGGTCATTTGAGGTGTAGATTTTTCCATCTGATTTTTTTTCAACATGTTATATGAGTTTTTCCTCCCTGGGGATTTTTTTTCAATGTTTAACAATAAAAGCATACCGAAGTTTAGACTTAGATGAGCTGACATAGGAGAATTCGTAGTTCTGCCATGTCTTAGGTATTTGACTGGATAAATTCCGAACCTTTTTTCCCTGAGTTACTGCGGGAATTTAGTAGCTGAAAGCCCATTGACTCCTGGGCAGAGTTCCTGCAGCCACCTTCAGTGCTGGCTGCTGATGTTGCTGCTGGCTACACTGCTGTGTCGTTAGAAATGCATCATCCCCCTGTGTGCCTGAAAGAAGAGGGGCAAGGATACTGCAGAGCACTAGGGGCTTATCCTGTGGGACCATCTCTTTACTGTGTGATTCTTGGCTCTCTCGGAGAGGGAGAAGTCCAAGTTGGAGGGACTTGAGTCCAAGATTGGCCCCAGCTTATATAAACTGAAGGAAATAACAGAACCTTACATATATTAGTATCCCCTGGCTCAGCCAGAAACTGGGGTTCCTTCTGTGTTCCCCATCAGCCCTTGGTTTGTCTGGGAATCACTGTTGGCTGCTCAGTGTTGAGGATTCTGTGTTTAAACACCAGGGCCAAACTGGTCACCATATAGTGTTTCACCAGGGCCCTGCCATTGCTCTGATCCAGCTTTTCCTGAGGACAATCAGTCCCTCAGGCGAGTTTATTATGTTCTTCTTTGACATGTAGTTCCACATATATCATGACATGAAAACCACTAGGCAGATCTGAGCTTTGGTATTTTGGAGGCTGAGGGCTGGATGCTCCTGGGAATTACTGTATCTCCCAGAGAATCTGCTGACAGTGAGAGCATCTTGATTTTCTTTCCTTTTTCTCATGTTCACAAATACCATCAGCTTTTCACCTTCTATGACACTGGCAGTGAGACACAAGTCAAGGCTTTAAAAGTCTAGTAAAACATGGGTGTGCATTAGAGTTTTGGTTCCTAGTAGCTGTGCGTCATGGAGTGAGTTGTTTCCCATCTATGGGCCTGCACTTCTCATTTAGGTAATGGAGCAGGAGAAACTCTCTGACTTCTGTCAGTCTATAGATTAAGACCTCCTTTCTGAGTCAAGCATAGAGCTTTGACGTTGGGGCAGCACAATGTCAGAGACCAGTTTCATCAGCTAGGAAGCTTTGGATCACAGATAATAGAAAATCTACTCAAACTGGTGTGGAAGCACAGAAATGCTTGGTAGGGTAAGACTTGGGACTGGGTAGATAACAATTCAAGCAAGTCTTCAAAGATCCAGGTCCCTCTGAATGTCACCAGACGATGACAAGGCTGGCTGTCTCCTCACACTGCTGGAGATGCCTTCTGCCCTTCCAAATGATACAGAAGACGTGAAAACATCAGCACAAAGAATGATATTGTCCGTTCTGATGGGGATTGCTCTGGGAGAGAAGAAATGTGGCTAAGGCCACCCAGTCAGTCACCTTCCTCATATGCCAAACTTTGACTACATGCCATAGTTCCACAAGACAACCACTTTTGAGATAGAAACAGATCCATCCAAGGAATCTGCAGTGAGCTCAGTGAGGGATGGGTTATATCCAAAGTGTGTGTGGGGGGGGGGTATGGAACAAACTCAGGCTCTACATAAGCAGAAGGAGGGATCTTGTGGGAATGGGAGTAGGAAACAACATTCATTTCTTATTGACTATAATGTTGGTGATGTGGGATTCCCCTCTGTACGCTGTGAATACCGTTGGTTAATAAAGAAACTGGCTTGGCCTGATAGGGTAGAACAGAGCTAGGCTGGAAAAACTAAACTGAATGCTGGGAGAAAGAAGTTGGAGTCATGGAGAAGTCATGTATCCCCTACTGGAGATAGTTGCCAGATGGAACTTTACCTGGTAAGCCACAGCCACATGGCAATAAACAGATTAATGGAGATGGGATAGTTTAGGATAGGAGTTAGCCAAACGTATGTTAGAGTCATTGGCCAAGCATTGTTTTAAATAATATAGTTTCTGTGTAATTATTTTGGGGATGAGCAGTTGGGAACAAACAAGCAGCTCTCTTTACAGTAGTTCTTCTTGAATGATTAACTAATAATAAAGATACTTGTTAATATACAATAAATATTTAATGTGTAGCAATTCATGTGCTGAGATCTGCACAATTCATTCTTTCTTTGTTTATTGTTTTGTTGTAGCTGTGTGTGTGCATGCATGTGTGTATATGTATGTTTGTATGCTCACATGTGTTCTAGTAGGTGTGTATGCATGTGTAGATATAGGCCAGAGGTCAGTTTCTGGTGTGGCTCCTCAAGAACTGGCTACTGTCAGTTGTTATGTTTGTATGTTGGTTTGTTTTTGAAAGAGAGTTTTGACTGGGACCTGGGGCTTGCTGATTATATCAAGCTCACTGCCAGCGAGCTCTACGACCTTCTATCTCTGATTTCCAGAACTGGGTTTACAAGCATGTGCCACCATGCCCAGCTCTTTTGGAGGTTCGTGGAGATTGACATCAGGTCTGATCACGTGGGCAGCAGACACTGGGATCACAGACAAGGGACATGGAACCGCTTGAGATCACAAAGTGTCCTGACTCAAACACAAGGATGCCCGAGGGATTTCAGAGTCTGGGCTTTTCATTGTTTTGTCATTCAGGTTTTGGGGAGAAGAGGAAAAGGTACAAATACCCAGAAAATACCACTATGCTTCATGCACAGTTTCATTAGTCTAATTCCTAAAACAAGCCAGCTATTGATCCTGGCCCTTCCTACTTTATATTTTGTCGAGTGAAGTGTGCAGATTTGTCTTATGACAACTTGACAAACTAGAGTTATTTTATAGGAGGGAACCTCAAATGAGAAACTGTCTTCATGAGATCCAGCTGTAAGACATTTTCTTTCTTTTGTCCTTTTCCTTTTCTTTTTGTTTTTTGAAACAAGATTTCTCTGTGTCACAGTGCTGGCTTTTCTGGAACTCATTTTGTATATTAGTTGTATATTGAACTCAAAGAGATCCACCTGCCTCTGCCTCCCAAGTGCTGGGATTAAAGGCATGTGTGATCACCACCACTGTCCAGAAGACATTTTCTCAATTAGTGATCAGTGGGGGAGGGCACAGCTCATTGTGGGTAGTGTCATCTCTGGACTCATGGTCCTAGTTTTTTTTGTTGTTGTTTTTTGTTTTTTGCAGATTGAGCAAGCCATGGGAAATACAACAGTAAGCATCGCTCCCCCCTGGGCCTTTGTAACAGCTCCTGCCTCCAGCTTCCTGCCCTGTTTTGGTTTCTGTACTGACTTCCCTCAATGATAAACAGAAATATGGAAGTGTAAGTCAAAAAAACCCTCTCCTCCCCAACTTGCTTTTTGGTCATGGTGTTTCATGACAGCAATAGAAACTCTAAGTAAGACAAGTTGATACCAGGAGTGGGGTATTTCTGTTACAGACCTGACTACATTGTTTTGGGGAGGACTGTGGAAGGACTTTGGAACTTTGGGCTAGAAAAGCCACTAAGTGTTCATAGCACAGTGAGCTGTTCTCTTGGAGCTTAGAAGATTAGGATGTTGAGAGCAGCGTAAACAATGGAGCCTTGGATTGTGACTTTTCAGAGGGAGGCAAAAATTCTGCTGGTGCTTGTGTGAAGAATCTGTGGTTTTGGTTAGTGGGAGCTGAAAACTCAGCTGTGCTGCCAGAACTACTAAAGGAAAACCTTTGCTTTCCTGGTATACTCAATCCCAGTTAGCTGGAGCTTTGAATTTAGCAGAGAATAAGAAGAGACCTCTCTCACTGAGGTGGAATCTGGGTAGTGTTCCCTCAGAGTCAGCACACAGAAGTTGTGTTCCAGTGATGACCCAGGTTGTACCTTATGCTGGCGGCTGAACTTGGTAGTATAAGAGTTCCCCAGGTGGTACTGGTTTTAAAGCCATGAGGGGGTCGTGGAGTGCAGATTATGATTGTGTGGGAGTCATGGGGAGCAGGTGATGGTTGTGAGAGGTCAGAAGAGACCACTGGTGAGGGTACAGCTAGAATATCAGTGGAAGCCCCAGAATTGAAGGGATCATGGAGAAAAGTTGAGGCGTTATATCATGAAGAGAGCCCTGGAGAGGCTATTGGTGAAAGTGTAGTATAGTTGCAATAGAAGACCCCAGCATTCTGGAAATGCCAGTATAAGGAAGTGACCACCACCACTAGAAACAGTGGAGTGGAACCTGCCCAATCTTAGAAGAAAACCTGTGTTTGTTGTAGAGAGCGGAGATGGAGAAGTGACCCAAGCCTTTGGGGGAGCCCAGAAGATTGTGAGCGAACTTCAGACATTAGATGTTGAGCTATTTATACTGCTGACAGTTTGGTCTTGCTTTGCTCAGGTCATGACTGTGTTCTGGTCTCTTGAAATGAGAAGCTATTTCATCGAATTTTGATTTTAACAGGAGCCCATGACTGAAAGACTGTGAACTTTTATATGAGATTTTGTACTTTTGGAGAGATTAGATATTTTAAAGAGACTGAAATTTTAATGTGCTTGAATTTGTAAAGATTTCTATCAAAGTTATTTATGTTCTTAATGTGAGATTTGGGGATGAATAAGAAAAGAAAGGTTGCCTGGCAATGGTGGCACACACCTTTAATTCCAGAACTCGGGAGACAGACACAGGTGGATCTCTGTGAGTTTGGGGCCAGCTGGTATATGGAATAAGTCCCAATACAGTCAGGGCTATATAGAGAAACCCTGTTTTTTGAAAAGCATACAAAAACAAAAAAAAAAAAAAAGAAAATGCAAGAAAAAAAAGAAAAGAAAGGTTGTGGCTTAATAGTTTGTGCATCAGCTGGTCCTAGGTTCTATGAGACATCAGAGTGAATAAGCCACAGGGATCAGGACAGTAAGGGGCACCCCTCCATGGCCTCTGCATCAGCTCCTGCTTCCGGGTTCCTTCCCTCTTTAGGTTTCTGTCCTGACAAATATCAACTTGACTTTTAGTAATGGTGTTGTGTCTCAGCAATAGAAAGTCTAACTAAGGCATTAAGTCTCAGAGGGGTGCTTAACTTGTCGGGAATTTTATAACAAGTAGAAAGCACAAACATAAGTCTGTCTGAAAGCACAGTTTCAGGAAGAGAATGCTTTTATCTGTAAGAACCAAGAGTGACTTAAACAATAGGGAGGTTTATTCTTTTCTTTCACATCTGGAAAAGGAGATGTAACTCAGTAGCTCATCAATGACACTCAGGACTCAGGTTTTTGCATGTTTCTGCTACATCATGCTTAGTCTATTAGCTGTGTCTCCTTTCAGGGCCTCTTAGCTTCTTGGTCTTTGTCAAGAATTGCTATGAAGTGGGAAAAGGAAAGGGGAGGATCAGTGGATGACTCCAGGAGACTTCTATTCCTGTCTGCTCTGCCTCTCTCTCTCTCTCTCTCTCTCTCTCTCTCTCTCTCTCTCTCTCTCTCTCTCTCTCTCTCTCTGTGTGTGTGTGTGAGTGAGTGTGTCTGTCTGTCTGTCTCTGTCTACTGTCTGTAAGAATAAAGGTTCTTTGTAGGAGGAAAGAGCGGGCTGCATGTTCATCTCGACTGCCCAGAACTAAAATAATCACACAGAAACCATATTAATTAAAACACTGCTTGGCCCATTAGCTCTAACTTCTTATTGGCTAACTCTTACATCATAGTTTAACCCATTTCTATTAATTTGTGTATTGCCATGTGGCAGTGGCTTACTAGCTAAGTTTTGGCAGCATGTCTTACTCTGGTGGCGGATCCATGGCATCTCTCTGGTTCTGCCTTCTTCCTCCCAGAATTCAGTTCTATCTTCTCTGCCTACCTAAGTTCTGCCCTATCAACAGGCCAGGGCAATTTCTTTATTCATTAACCAATGAAAGCAGCAGATAGACAGAAGGACCTCCCACACCAGTTCTTGATGACCACTAGCTGATGTTCCCTTATGGAACATTAATCCAAATAGAATCACATGGTTAAATCCTAGCTGCAAGGGAATCTATAATGATAAGCGCTTATGTTTTAGTTTTCTGCTCTTGGCAGGTTTGGGCAGGACTAGCTGATGATCCTTTCCTGTATCCTCATCACTAACATGCCAATCATTTTGATTACCCCCACAGTGAGTTTCTCTGAGAGAAAATGCAAGTGAGAAGAGAAATAAAGAAGCCTCAGTTTCTCTTTCTGTAAAAAGTGGAATAAAGTTTTTAATAAGGCTTCCAACTTTTGCTATTGATGCTGAGTTTAGAGACATAAAAGATATAATTCAGATTCAACCATGCAGTGGTCTTCCTGCTTTGAAATGTCAGGGAAGATGAAAAGTAGACATATTGTACCGGCAACCCCTGCACAGCATGCATTCAAAGGAAATGAAACCAGCATGTCAGAAACATCTGTACACTCGTGTTTACTGCAGAATTATTCATGATGGACAAGATATGGAACCAAACTGTGTCCACTGGTGGAAGAGCAGATGAAAGAAATGTGACACACAAAGGACTCCACCTCCAAAGACAAGGCCCAGGGCTCAAAGTGCCAGGGACAGAATAAGGAAAGCAGCTGACCCGGACCCCAAACAGCTGATGGTTTCAAAGAGAGACAATAGACTATAATTTCAACAACTGCTACCTAAGGAAAGCAGTTAACTTCTCCATTCTTCTTTAATGAAGCCCCCCTCTTCCTTCCTACTCTTAGCTATGAAACTCCCATCTTGCAACATGCAGTCTGCATCCTCCTGTACTCTGATCACGGTGTAGCTAGGTCTAAGACTCCACTTCCCAGGTTAGGTGAAGCTTTTCAAACTGTGGAGGTCATCTTAATTCCCAGCCTTTATTTCTTCCTTCAGACTTAATTTTCACAGTATTATACACAATGGGATATTATTCAACTATAAAAAGAACAAAATCCTGTCATTTGCAGTGACAAGGATGAGCCTGGAGGGCATTGAATTGCATGAAATAAGCCAGGCACAGAAAGACAAGAGCTGCATGTTCTCGTTTATATGTGGAAGTCGGAGCATTGCTGTTAGAAGTAGAGAATAAAATAGTGGTTAGCAGAGTCTGGGAAGACTGTAAAAAAGAGAGGAGAGGAAGAGAGGATGGTTAATGGGGGATGGGTATATCACTTCTTATTTTTTTAGCCTTCACTCAAGTACATGTATTTGTCTTCAAACTGTTAGATTACATGTATCTGATATCCTTTTTTAATAATTGAAAATTTTATTGATTTTATTGAGCTATACAATTTTCTCTGCTCTCCTCCCTTCTTTTCCCTCCTGTCTACCCTCTCCCATGGTCCCCATGCTCTCAATTTACTCAAGGGATTTTGTCTTTTTCTACTTCCCATGCAGATTAGATCCACATATGTCTCTCTTAGAGTCTTCATTGTTGTCTAGGCTCTGAGATTGTGAGTTTTAGGTTGATTTTCTTTGTTTTATGTCTAAAAGCCACTTATGAGTGAGTACATATGATAATTGTCTTTCTGGGTCTGGATTACCTTACTCAATATGATGATGTCTAAATCCATCTATTTGTCTGCAAATTTCAAGATATCATTATTTTTTTCTACTGTGCAGTACTCCATTGTGTAAATGTGACACATTTTTTTTTTATCCATTCTTCATTCAAGAGGCATTTAGGTTGTTTCCAAGTTCTGGCTATGACAAACAAAGCTGCTCTGAACATAGTTGAGCACATGTCCTTGTGGCACAATTGAGCATCCTTTGGATATATACACAAAAGTTGTATTGCTGGGTCTTGAGGTTATTTCCTAATTTTCTGAGAAATTGCCATGCTGATATCCAAAAGGGCTGGGGTACAACACTTCTAATGATCATAGGAGATTGTGCTGTGGATACAGTTTATTGCTGCCCCAGACCATGTCTTCCTTCCTTTCCCTCTAAAAGTACCAAGACTGATGGGCACTCCAAGATGTGCTGACTGTGACCATCTATGATTGGCCATACTTTCAAAGACTCCTACTTGGGGTCTGTTATTTTCTTAGCATGGAGTAGATAGGAGTCAAATCCCAGGTCCTAAGAAAGAGTGTGTGATCCCAGGAAAAAGGAGGGGTCAGCCTGTTGCTACTGCCGCTGCTGCCCTGCTCTTGTCAAGTCAGAGCCTGCTTGTCGTCTTGTGCCTGGTTCACTGTTGCTTTGAAAACCAGCTATTGCCTAGAAGGAGGACCATGGTACTATGCAGAGTTGGAGTGATGTCAGACATATACTGTTGATGGCTGCAAAGTGGAGACAATCATAAAGAAGAAATTTTAGTTTCAATTTTTAGTGATCAAAGCTATCGAAGAAAGGACTGGGCTAACTCGGGATGTGGTAACCTCCCTATTGCTGAAGGTATGCAAGATGAAGTAGGCTAATTGGCTGTCGTGGGTATTGAAGAGGCTATTTTCAGAGTGTGGAATAGCTGCTGTGTCAGTTTGCAGATCCCGAGGCAAGGATTTAGATGCTGGAAGTTCATACGGCTAGCAGATCCCAGGAACAGTGGGAGCAATAGGAAGTGAGACAGGAATAGGAAGAGGTCAGGTAGGCCTGTGCCAGAATGTGGTTTACTGTAGTGGGCAGAGGGCAAGCTTAAAACCCTCTGTGACAGCTTTCCCTTGGGACTGGGGAAGCAGAGGTGTTTCTTCTAGGGGACTCTGGGACATGAACACTCAGGCATGTTCCACCTGCTATGGTGTATGCTGAGCATTCTGGTGTGGCTGGTGAAAGGACCCGAGGATGATTTCTGCTTATGGAACAGCCTACAGGGAGCCCTCCAGCAGTCCAGAGTGTGTATCAGCTCAACACAAGCAACTGCAGCAGGAGCAAAATCCTGACTTTTCATTGGGGATTCTGCCTCCAGGATGCTTCCCTTAAGAAGGGTTATGTTTTCTAAGGTGGGATTTGAAGGACAGTCTCTAATTTCCTCATGCCATGACCCTATTTCTTGCAAATATTTGGCCTGCATCATTCCTTTACTCTTCTTGTCTGGGCAGTGAAGGCGGAGCCTGCAGGTCGCTTCTTGGGTTCATTTGTGCCATCTCTTCTTACACCATCTGCCCAGGAAGGCTGTCCTCAGGGTCACTCCAGAGGTCCCCAGTGACACTGAGGAGCAAAAGGATGTCTTTGGGGAAGAGTAGTAGCCAGTCACTTCTGTCATGATGAGTTCCTATGGGTGACTGTCACTCCTCAGCATGACCATGTCTTACTGGTAATATTGGAAAGGTATTTCTCAATTACAAACATGTAACTGAAAACAGGCCATTTCAAGCCTGTTAATACCACCATGAGAACTTGTCAAGTAAATGGTTTAAGCTTATCCCAAGTTTCCTAGACCAATTGAGGCCTGGATGGGTTAGCTATTCGGCTGAGTTGGGCTTGGAGTCTAGGTAGCCTGCCTTCTTACATCCAGGTCTCATTTGAATAGGTGTGGGCTGTGGTTGGCAAGTGGTTGGAGTTGTGGCTGAATATCAGGGAGTAATAGGAAGATGTGAGTAGAAGAAAACTTGGGATAAGAGGTAGAAAGTAGAGGAAGAGGCAATTTTCATATTGAATCACCTTTTCTACTTTGAAATAGGAGCTGAGAACAGCGAGGGAGTGATAGACAGTCCACAAGTTAGGCAGGAGGGAGGGAAATTACATGGCTCATATTTAATTATGTAAAATCCCATAATCCCTCAGGGAGCTCAAAGGACATGAGATGGGAACTTCTTTTCTCTCATAACCTCGAGTCACTTTATTAAATGACAGAGAGACTAATACGGGGAGGGAGAAAGAAAGAATTATGTGGCCAAAGGATCAGGAATGAATGTAGCATTTTCTCACTCCCAGCTACCTTTCTTTCACTGCTTCGGGCTGTGATTCTGGTCTGAAGGTGGGGAAACATATGAGGTGTCCTGGAGAAAGACACCTTGTCTACAGAGGATACTGGGACTCCCTGATTTTATGACTGATTCAAAGGGAGGGAGGGAAATGGAGATGAAGGGGAGTAAAGGAAGGGGGGCGAAGAGTGACAGACAGAGTCAGACAGACAGGGACAAAAAGAGATAAAAAGGCAGACAGAGACAGAGGTGGACAAAGAGGAGACGAAGGAAGGCAGGAGGCGCGGCTGACAGATGTGCTCCCCTCTGAAATTCACCCCTTGGTGCCCTCACCACAGTCACTCCGTATGTCCCAACCTGGACAATGGGACTTAAAAGAGAGAATTCATCTAAAATGTGTTCGTGAAGTTGAAGCCTTATCCAACTAGATTCTCTATGAGAAGGGAAACTTGGGTACAGAAAGAGACAGAGGGGATGCCCACAAGGAAGAAAAGCCACGTAAATACTTGGTGTGAAAATGGCCAGCTAACACCTCATGAAAAACTGAGCCTTCCTGATACCTTGGTCTTGTACTTCTCAGGATACATAACTATGGTAAGATAAATGTCTGCTTTTGGACACTCTCGTGTGTGTGTGGGGGGGGGTGTGTGTGTGCGTGCATATGCACATGGGTGCATTGTGTGGTTTACATATTTATTGTATATGGGAGTATGTATGTGTAAGCATATGTGTGATATGTGCATGTATTTGCGCTGTATGAATATGTGTATAGTATATATCTATGTGTGTAGTGTATACATGCATGTGTGGTGTATACATGTGTGTATGTGCAGTATATAAATGCCTGTGTACACACAGAGGCCAAAGGAAAATGTCACATGTCCCACTCTATCGCTTTCTGTCCTATTTTCATGCGACAGGATATCTAATTGCACCTGGAGCTAGGCTGGTATCAACAATCCCCTGCCACCAACTTGTCCCTGTCTCCCATCGTACCAGCTTAGAGATGTGTGCATGGCCATGGGCAACTTTTTATGCGGGTGGTAGGGAATTGAACTCAGATCCTCAAGCTTTTTTACTAGACACTCTTACCTACTGATGTATCTTCCCAGCCCAATCTCTGCCTCTGAAGCTGCCCAGTCTGCGGTGTGTTGTTAGGGAGAGCTTAGAATATGGGTGCTGATGTCATAAGTACTTCCAAATGTACAATGACTACGGGGTTGTGTTTGAGTTAGAGTCAGGGAGAATTTTGAGGTATAATCTAGAAAAAGCCTAAGCCATGCTGAGATCTTTGATCAAAAACCAGACATAAAAGTTACTCCAGACAAGGTCTGGGGTGGAGATGAAGACACCAGGTGAACACAGAAGGGAAGGGTGGATTGTATGTTCCTGGCTTCCTGGAGGATTTGAAGTCCAGCAAAGACTTCAGAAGCCAAAGGTGTGAGGAAGACAATGGAGGTTCTGCATTCTCTGTGTTGCTTAAGGCAAGGGTGAGAGGAGAGAGAGTGGTGTGCAAGAAGAGCATGTAAAGCACAAAGCCCCCAACTGTAAGGTCTAGAACATTCTCAGCTGCCCATGTTGTTAAGTATGAAAGCCTGCTCTGGGCTGATAAACAATCCGATAGGATAAACAATCAGTGAGTCGTAGTCTCATCTAATGGTCTCTGCAGTGATGTCACCAGCATGGACAGAAGGCCCAGAGTGCGGCGGAATGGAGGAAAGAAGCCCCACCTCTGGGATTCTAGTCGACAGAGACCTCGAAGACAGCACTACCTCATCCTCTCTGGAGGGTGAGCATGCCACCTTGATGATCCTGCTTTGTTCCAGACCTGCAGTGGTTAGTCTTCACTATCAGCCTATTGCAACTTGGAATCACCCAAGAGACACAACCTCGGGACACATCTGTGAGTATGTTTCCAGAAAAGATTAACTGAGGAGAAAGACCTGCCTGCCAGGTAGGCAGTGCCTTCCAGTGGGCAGTGCTGATATAGTAGGATCTGAGGAAATGTCAAAGTGCTCCTGTCCGCTTGCCTGCCTGCCACAGCCAGGAGAGGAGAATCCAAATGCTTCAATGTTCCAATGTTGACTTAAGACCACAGACTCTCTGGAGATCTTCTAGGCCTTCAGTAACTCACGGCTGCTCAGTGTCACAGGACGAGCAGGTACCAGGTTCTCAGCTTCTCTGCCATATAGTCGGCCATTGTTGGACTCTCCAGTCCCTATGGTCTGGGCCAATTTACTAACTCCCTTTTCTTAACACATACTCATCCCTTTGGTTCTGTTTGCCCAGAAGGCCCCACCTAACACAGGACTAAGAGCCTTTCTTTTCCAATTCCTCCCATTTAAAGTCAGGCATCCACACTGAGCCCTGTCATTGTTATATTTTGTTTCTATAACACTTTGTGACTTTTCTGTTCATGACCAGATAGGGGTCCTACCTCAGGGTAAACCATACCTGGATTCTCATCCACAACTGGCTTAGATGTGAGATCTGAAACCTAGAGCCGATGTCACTTTGGATGGGCATGGGTTTGGTAGTAAATGCACTGGGGAGTAGAACATGAGGTCCAATGGTGGAACATGATGGGCTGGAACATGTCACCCTGAAATGTCTGTGTTCAGGCCATCTCAGAAGGTGACTGCCTTAGGATCATATTCTCATGGAAACAAGGCTGGTAGTATGGGCCTTCCCTCAATCTTACAGTATATCCTTTTATATAAAAGATTTGGATGCACAGGGGACATGTGTGTACGCTGGCAAAGGGAACATGTAAGGCCTAAAAAGAAAGTGACCACCAGCAAAGGAAGGGGATGGGCTGCAGAAGTTTGCCCTTCCTCTCTGCCTTCCAGCCCCTGTGCTGTAAGGTCTTCACTTCCCCTTGTTAAAGCAGTACACTCTGTGATTATGAAAGCCATAGAAAACTCATAGACAGAGGAGAGAACTGGGCTTGTGTCTGTAGTAGCAGTGTGAGTCCATACTCTCCAACATCTCAGTTTCCTTATAAAATGAGGTAAATGGCTCCTCCCATTTCCTGGGCACTGTGGAAGAATAGTGGTGGGTGAAGTGATTTCTTTAAAATTCTTGTTGAGCTGGTCAAGTTGGCTTCAGTATGCATGGCCTGGCGTGTTCTGCAAGGCCATTGCCAATGCTGGGTCCTTTGCAAGAGAAGCAAATGCTTTAAACTACTGAGCCATTTTTCCAGCCACTTGATTTTGTTTCTTAGCCTTTGCTATATTGTTGGCACCTCAGGCTTCCAAAGCGGTACCTGAACAACAAATTTTCTATGTTTAAATGACACTGATTAGCTAGAGGTGTGGTGAATGAGAAGCCGTGAGGGACAATGCTTTTATCTGCACTGGAGAATCAGCTCCCTCCTCTTTCTCTGGCTGCTGCTAGCATCTCTAGGCACAGTGTGGGGCTCCATGATGCTTTTGTGCACACCCTCCCACAGTGACTTAGGACATTTGTCATCCCCAAGAAGACAATTGGACAGCCAGTGGTGTGTCCTCTTCAAACCTGCTCCTGGCAGCCTGACACATGCTGCAAGCTTAGCTGGGCTGGCGATGGAATCCTTATTTTCATTCTGCATGAATAAGTAGAGTCTGCTCCAGTGTTCCTGGGACCTGGGGAGAAATATGTCCCATGTGCCACACAAAACATTCAGATTAGACACCAGAAAAGCATTTTGGACAGAAATGCATTCCATGGTAGGAGTGCTGGGGGTTTTGCTTGGTGCTAAGAGCTGCAGGTCATGACATGGCCTTGACCCCTGGGTGCTGAAGGGGGATGCTGAGCTCACCGCTCTCCATTGTCTGGTGCCACTGAGCTAAAGACGAAACCTTGGAGTGGTGAGATGCACTCTCCAGTAGCATTTTTTTTTGTTTTTTTTTTATTGATAAAAGAAGAATAAAGAAAAAAAAAACAAATTTCCACCTCCTCCCAGCCTCCCCTTTCCCTCCCCCTCCTCCCACTCTTCTCCCCCTCCTCCCACTCTTCTCCCCCTCCTCCCACCCCTCTCCCCTTCCCCCCACTCCTCTCCCTCTCCCTCTCCAGTCCAAAGAGCAGTCAGAGTTCCCTGCCCTGTGGTAAGTCCTAGGTCCTCCCCCCTCCGTCCATATCTAGGAAGGTGAACATCCAAACTGGCTAGGCTCCCACCAAGCCAGCAGATTGCGTAGGATCAAAACTGCATGCCATTGTCCTTGGCGTCTCATCAGCCCTCATTGTTCGTCATGATCAGAGAGTTCAGTTTTATCCCATGCTTTTTTTGGTAATAGTCCAGCTGGCCTTGGTGAGCTCCCAGTAGATCAGCTCCACTGTCTCAGTGGGTGGGTGCACCCCTCGTGGTCCCGACTTCTTTGCTCATATTCTCCCTCCTTCTGCTCCTCATTGGGACCTTGGGAGCTCAGTCCATTGCTCCAGTGTGGGTCTCTGTCTCTATCTCCATCCATTGCCAGATGAAAGTTCTAGGATGATATGCAAGATATTCGTCAGTATTGCGCTAGGATGGGGTCATTTCAGGTTCCCTATCCTCAGCTGCCCAAGGAACTAACTGGGGACCTCAGCTTGGGCACCTGGGAGCCCCTCTATTTGTAATAGCCAGAACCTGGAAACAACCTAGATGCCCTTCAATGGAAGAATGGATGAAGAAAGTATGGAATATATACACACTAGAGTACTACGCTGCGGTAAAAAACAATGACTTCTCGAATTTTGCATGCAAATGGATGGAAATAGAAAACACTATCCTGAGTGAGGTATCCCAGACCCAAAAAGAAGAACATGGGATGTACTCACTCATAATTGGTTTCTAGCCATAAATAGGGGTCACGGAGTCTACAATTGGCGAACCTAAAGAAGCTAAGTAAGAAGGTGAACACAAGGAAAAACATATCGTTATCCTCTTGGATAAGGGAAGTAGACAAAATTGCCGGGGAGAAAAGTGGGATCTTGGGGGTGGGGTGGGAAGGGGGTAAGGGGAGATGGGGAGAGAAAAGGTAGAAGGGAAGGAGGGGGGACTTGGGGAAACAGGAGGATCGGGATAAAGGAAGGTTGGATAGGGGAGCACGGACCCACAATTCTTAGTTAAGGGACCCACTTTAGGGTGGGCAGGAGAATTGATCCGGTAGCATTTTTTGCATGCAAATTCTTTACTCTTCCTGGTGATAGTGGGACAGTGGGACAGGAACCAGCTCAAGAAGAAAGCATGCCTTGCTGAGCTGTCTACTGAGGCAGAGCATCCTTAAACATGTCTGGGCACCTTGGAGCTGGCCAGGGGCACCTACAGCATCCATACATCTGCTAAGACCCAAGGAGCAGTTGCCAGCTCCCCACATGACCCCTCTCATCAGGCTCCATCTGACATATGGTTGGATTCTAGGGCAAATGTACAGTATTGGAATAGCAGTCAGCAGCATTTTTATCCCATTGCTGGGGAACACCAGGAAGGAGCCTGGATGCTTGTAGTCCCAGAAGGACCCAGCAGCCCTTCAGAGACTTTTGTACCCAGCAGGCATTGCACTAAGCCCTTATTGAAAGTGAGCATGATTTCACCCTCAGTGCACCTATCATAGCTGCACCTTTAGAGCACATAAAATTCAAGCCCAGAGAAGTGAAGGGACTTGTCAGGCTCCCAGAGTTCCTTTACAGAAGAGTGCATTCAAAACTAGACCCACCGACCCCAAAGCATTGATTGCATTACAGCCTTTGGGGACTGGCAGATGTGCCTTGGATACTTTTTGCACACAGGATTTTTTTTTTATAGATTAGTGTTTTGGTGTTTTTAATCTTTTGTTCTAATTGTGTACCATCTACATACTTTAGTATTAAGAGTAGAACGGAGGTCTCTTTAAGAAATGTGACATTTGATGGCTCACACACCTTGGTAGCATGAGAGCCTCGATCCATGTAACTCTGAATGTCTTTGCTGCCTGTTTAAGATGCACGCTGTGTAACACGTGGGGTGAATGTGCCCCATGCTCTCTGAGTTATAAGCACTTTTACAGTATCAGTTAAGCTCATGTCGTTCTTTGTCCATTAATTGAATTTATTTATTATCACTTCTTAAGGCAGTGCTGGGATCGAACCTAGGGCCCACGAAAGGCTACACAAACACCCTACTACTGAGCTACAGCTGTAACCCATTTATTTTTAAATTTTCTGATGAGTAAATTAATTATACTACTGGAATTAAATCCCCACACATGCACAGTGTGCTCTGATCTGCTTCAGCTTTTCTCTACTTTCCTTTCTCCACCCTCCCTAGCCTCTGGAAATCAGGTTAGATTTATTTCTGACTTTCCACGTTTGGCCTAGTTGACTTCTCAGTGGGACCTCCAGTTCTAACCATCATGTAACAAACTGCAGGATTTTATTCTTTCTCAATGAGTGACACTCAGTCGGGTACATAAACCACCTGGGCTGACTGCGTAGTTTTCACCTGGCGAAGAAAGTCAGCTGCAGATTGAAGGATTCTCTTTGGTTAGCATGTAACGGCAAACGGGAAGCTTGACGTCAAGCTGTCTGGCTCCAGAGATCAACCCTGTAATGATAACATCACATCACTAGTCACAGGCATAAACCATTTGGACTGCTTTAGTGTTTTCAAAACTTTCTGCAAGAGAAGTAGCATGTGTACCACCCTTCTCAGTGGACATAGGGAGGCCAAGGTCTGGGGTGGGAAGGAAGGAGCCAGTGGCCTCCTGGCTGGGAGGCAGCAGAGCAGCTCTTCATGGGAACTGTGGACTCCGGCTCTTGTGAGCACCCTACGATAAGGAGATCATCGCTCAGTTGCAGTCTCCATGCATAGCCTTTGGAGAATTCCTCCCTCCCTATAGAGCTGTGATGTTCACATCTGCAAATAAGCTCTGCAAAGTTTTATTTCATTAGTCAAAGAAAAAACTAACTTCTGAACCTGGAATATCTGTGTGATAGACTTCAAGTAAATTGTAGTTTTATTTATAGCTCCCTGTCTTCCAGAAACTTAAGCGACAATATGTTATTTGGCTCATAAAAAAAATAAAATAAAATAAAATAAGATGACACCTCGGGCAGCACTGTAACTAATTAGGGAGGCTTCGAAACTGCTGTTAATTCCAGACTCTGAGATGCTCACCGGCAGTGCCAGGAGCCAGCCCCACGATCCCGCTGAGGACAGCCTCCTGCAGCTGCGAAGCTCAGATTTTACATTAAGTCAAACAATTATTTTGACGGGTTGAGTGAGCTCCGCAAAGTGCCATTATAATAAAATCATTCAATTGCCTTGCTGAGGCGCTGGCACCGAAGGGGGGAACTGGCTGATGGTGCAGGCTCTTGGAAAGCCTGGCAGCCAGCATCACCCGCACTCCAGTGCTGCCAGACACTTATTCTGGAGGGTCTGGTGGAGCATCCAGAGCTTTGGGAACCGGGGACAAAGCAAGGTGGCTTCAGGAATGACAGCAGTAGCAGAAGGCAACCAGGCTTGCTTTGATTATTTATCTTTTTGTCTGCTAGTGCTAAAGCTATTTTTGTCTAATTTGAAGTAATGTTAAATGTGAAACAAAGTTACAAAAGCAGGATCAGGGGTAAGAACTCCTGGGCAGCTTCAGCCCTCCCGACCTGTGACTCTTCCACCTCACCAGGGTGGATTTTCTTCAGGCACTGCGGAATCACTGCTAGGAAACAGAGATGGGACCCTCCCCTCATTGTTTTGGAAAATCAGGTAGAGATGGAATAGACTCAGACCATGGAATGCAGATGGTCACAAACCCCAGCTGTTGTTATCCAGCCTCAAACAACAGTGCTAACCAGGGGGGTAGACAGCCACTGCTTTGCCACGACTGGGTTCCTGATTCAGTGTGGGAATCGCCTCCAGGGCTCTGGACTCCAGAGGGCAGGGAAGGAAGAAGGAACTATGGACAGGAGCATCTGAGATCTGACAGGGCCGGCTTTGGTTTGTGCAGGCTTTGCATGCAGTCACTCAGCTCAACTGTGGAGAAAGAGGATGCTTTCTTACCTTAGGCTACCCTGAGATGGATGCATATCGTTACCTTTCGTGAGATCTTATATGCAGTGTCTCATTCACCGCAGAGAATTAACGGGTGGTGGTGCATGCATTTGTTCATCTGGAAGATTATAGGAGCATTCTGACAGAGTAGCTTCTGTGCTGGAGCCGAGGGATTTCTTTGCTGCTCTTCAGCCAGGTGCCCTGTGTCAGGACCCTGGACAGGGTCCTGTGCTGGCTCCAGCGGCTAATTGTCTCTCAGAGGGTTTTGCATTTTTGGTTCTGCTGAGCTTCTCTTTAGCCCCTCTCATGATCCTCTCAGTGCTTGGGCTGAGCACACAGTTCACCCCCAGACCCAGCTTTTGTTGTACAGCCCTCTCTGCCTAGAACTCTGAAGCCTGGCTTGCAGAGCGCCTGCTGAAAGGTTCTTCCTGGCTGTCTTAATGGCACTGCATTTTCCTTTTTACTGCCAGGTACGCGTCACAGCTGGACACGTTACAGAATTGATTATTTTTCTCTGCCTTCTGCAATGGAAAGTCCTTGGTCTATAGAAGTTGTTTAATGATCTTTCTGGAGTGGAAATCTGAATTCTTCTGTCATTTTCTCTCCCCTCCACCCTTTTCTCACTCTCTCCATTTTGCCTTCCTTCCTTCCTTCCTTCCTTCCTTCCTTCCTTCCTTCCTTCCTTCCTTCCTTCTTTCCTCTCTCTCTCTCCTCTCTCTCTCTCTTTCTCTCTTCCTCCCTCTGTCTCTCTCTGTCTCTCTCTCTTTCCCCACTTTGCTTCTGATATGCCCAGATGGAGCCCTTTTAATCACTATTGTTCAGATCTTACCTTTCTCTATCAAAGTCTCTCGGTCTTGCCAAAGAGGAAGGCCAAAGCTAAGATGTAACTGAACACTTCTTCCCTTTATCCCCTAAGCCGGGGTATGAATAACATGGGTGTTCCTTGGCTACAAGCTCTGATTCACTCTCTCCCATGGGTACTTGCACAAGTTACTTCATTCCAAAGATTTAGCAAATGCTCAGACCTGGAGAAAATCCCCATTGGTCACTTGCTAGTCCACCATTCCCCATTTCTCTTAATGCAGCACGGGGAGTAGAGGGGCCCAGGAAATAGGTGACGTTGCGAGCTAACACCTGAAGCAAGTGTCATTATGTGTCATTATGGTCAGTGTGTCCCATTAAAGTAGACAACAGAGGACGTTTTAACATTTTTAAGCCAGTTTTCTCTCTGTGCACACGTCTCACACGGCACACTCTCTGAACCAGCAACTGTCACCGGTACAATGTTGTGAACTGGAAGGCAGAATAGGCCATATTATACTGGCTCACACATATATCAGCTTAGCCAGGTTACTTTAAAAGTCTGAAATTCAGATATCTGCTACAAAAATCCATATCTGATGAGGAGAGGTCAGGTATCAATGGGGAAAAGATGAATTTGGCCTTTTGGACATGAGGGTCCTTGAACCTTCACTGTGTCAACCTCCGTCACTCAGTTCACTTGTTTAATACCACCTTCCTGACCTCTAGATGCATCGGTAATTTGTGACTCTGCAGTAAGAGGCTGGCTAATCAGAAAGACTGTGAAGTGGAAATAAATTTGTCATATTTTCCAGGATGTCTGAGCATAGATGCAAAACAGAGGTGGAAGTAAACCTTACTGCATCCCAGGAAACTGGAGGATTGTGCTGCCTTAGGAGACCAGGGGCATGGAAAGCTGTCTAATGGAGGCTGAGTGCCATCTGCCTCGTGAGTGGGAGAAGCTGGTCTGGGGGTGAACATCTATCATGCAAGTTACTTGAGAGGTCATGATGGGAGGATGGTAAGTTCAAAGCTGACCTGGGCTACAGTGAGTTCAAAGCCAGTCTGGGCATCCAAGTGAGACCCCATGTCAAAAAGAAAGTAAAATGAGATGGCAGGGATACATCTCAGTGGTAGGACATTGCCCAGCATGCAGCAGGCCCTTGGCATAAATCATAGCACTTCAATGACAATCATGCACACACATGCACCTCAAAATTATGAGGGGAACTATTTTGGGTGAAGGGACAGGAGCAATGGTAGAGACAGGAAGACAGGGTAATATGACCAAATATGAGTAAGGTACATATATATATATATATATATATATATATATATATATATATATATATAAAATGTCATAGGGAAGGCTATTATTATGCACATCAATAAAATAAATCTACAAAAAGAGTGGGAGAAAGGACATCTGTTACAACAGAGAGGTGTGGTGTTATATTCTTTTAAGACCACTTTAATGAGAATCTTAGGTCTCATTCTCTGTATTGAAGATTGGAAGTTAAACAGTGGTATGGTCCGGCTGTATGTGTGTGCACACATATACACATGTGAAGGTGTGTACATACATATGTGGTGTGTTTTTGCTCATTTAATTCTCATAACAGTAATTTGGATTGAATGCTGTTATTCTCTCCACTTAACAAAAAAAAATAAATGGGAAATGTGGCAAAGTCAGACAATGTGTTCAACATTGAATTCAGTGTTCAGCTTCAGCATCTGAATTCAAGTTTCTGTTCCCTTATCATCAAAGCACTCACTTCCTGGTTTGTTGTGGCGCTTCCCAGGAAGTTCTTTGGTTAGAATGACTGTCCTATCTCTCATGTCTCCAGCTGCTGCCAGGGGTTTGGACTGCACATGGAGCAGGAGCTATGCAGACATAGGACTAGACACACCAGGAGCACAGGAGTGTTGAACAAAAACCAAATACTCTCAGACCACAGACCTGGAGGCTCCAACTCAGATATCAGTACAGAGCCTATGAATGCACCACTGTAACAAGCTCCTGGGGTATTGATGTTTAGCAAGAGCGGGAACCGGGGCTCTGCTTCAGTACAAGGGCCTTCTGGAATTGTTTCATTCATTTGCAATCCCTTATTTCGTTTACTCTGAGAGCTGAACATGAAGCAACAGATGTGTGTCAAAAGCTGCTCGGGGCACCAAGGGGTGCAGCCATGAACAAACAGACTCAAGCCAATAAGCAGCCGTGACTCCAAGCACGTTCTACTTCAGGGTGTTCTTGCTTGCGTTCACTCGGATTCTATAATCTCAGGTAGGAAAAAGACTCAGAACATTTTATAAAGAAGCAGAAAAGATTCGGAAATTTAAAAGTGGTTGATGAATGATGACTGTACAGGGTTTCTTTATATCAATTTATAATTAGACAATGGTAAGTATTTCACTTGTGAGTATTTTAGAAGCCACTGAGTTGTTCAGTTTGAAAGAGTGAATTATATCAGTAAAAACAAGTAATTAAAATTGTTGGACGAGAATGAAGAGAAACTGGGTGTGGTGGTGCACACACCTTTAATTTCAACACTCTGGAAGCAGAGGCAGGTGGATCTCCGTGAGTCTGAGATCAGTCAGGTCTACAGATGGAGTTGAAAGCCAGCTAAGGACACATAGACAGATCCTATTTCTCTCTCTCCCTCTCCTTATCCCCCCCTCTCTTTCTCTTCTCTCTCTGTTTCTGTCTCTCTCTCTGTTTCTGTCTCTCTCTGTCTCTCTCTCTGTTTCTCTCTCTCTCTCTCTCTCTCTCTCTCTCTCTCTCTCTCACACACACACACACACACACACACACACACACACAGAGTTTGTAGAAACAGCTCACTTCTGCCTCTAGGGATGCAAATCATAGCCACTCTGAGAAACCATTACACAGCTCTTTTAAAATCTGAAATTGGACTTAACTGCAGGAACCAACAATTGAGCCCTGTGTATATATCCCCCAGAGAATTGAAGGCATATTTCCTTCTTGAATCTTGTACACAAACATTAATACATATTCATTGCGGCGGACTTCTTGACCGGTGACGGAAGAACGACCACCACACCAGGATTCCACTCAGAACACGCTTTACTGGAGTGCCCTTGATTGATGGGGGCAAGGAACGAGGGGGCAGGAAAACGAGGGACAGGGAGCAAAGGGGCAGGGAGCACAGGGGAGAGGCAGCAGGAAGCGAAGGGGGGCAGGAAGCGAAGGGAAGGGGGTGCACTTAGGCAGCCGCTTAAATAGGGAATTGGCACACGGGTCGCCCTGTGATTGGCTGCCACCAACAGCTGACACCAGACCGCATCGGGATAGGCTCAAGAATCTACATCCACCGCGCATGCGGGAAGCTGGGAAGCGCAGCTCTCAGTGGAATAGCCAAATATGGAGTTGTTTGTAACAAACAAGACAGGGTGTCGGCGCCATCTTGTAATGGCGATCCTGTCCGGCTCACTACAGTTCCCCCTTATTGTTTGTAAGCAATGAGCGCAGGACTAACGTCATCCAATCTGACCCCCACCTCATGATGTGTTGGTCGATCGAGGATGGAAGATATTTTCCATGGACACACCTTCCCCTGTGCAATGGGTATTCGAGAAACCCCGGGGGTGCAAAGGCTGTGTCGCAGGAGTCTACAACCACACACCTTCCCAAGTGCAATGGATCGACAGATCCCATGGGGTGCAAAGGCTGTGCAGAAGGAGCCTACATCCGCACACCTACCCAAGTGCAATGGATCAACAGATCCCATGGGGTGCAAAGGCTGTGCAGGATGGAAGCTCTAAGCGTCTCTTAGTGCTAACAACCATATCTGGGGGAAGGAGCCACACTCCAGAGTAGCTAATGCCTGAGAGATTATAACTTTATCCCAATATAGCCTTATCCCTATTGGTCTGGGCTCGAAGGCAGCAAACCAACCACAGGCACAACACACGGCCACCCAGGCAGCTTGCCAAAAAACATGCCCATGCAACTGAAAGCACAGGGACCCTTTCTCTGTAAAGTTACGTGCTTCTCCTATAAGGTAAAAATCTGGGGAGAACTGTGGCATCATGCCGAACAGGCATCGCCTTTGGGAAGGCTGGCAGGATTCCCTTTCAGTGCTCCGCCTTCCACTGGATCCACGTCATCAGGGATGTCTGCAGGAACTTTCTCCAGAGACTCAGCCTCATCCTTAGGAACTTCCTTGATCATGCGTGTCAGCCGGCTCGGAACCCAAAGCGGAGCCTCTTGGCCCTGTGGAAAAACACATACAGCTCCCCTGGATCTTGCCAACACAAGATCCGGTCCATACCATTTGTTATCCAATACATCTTTCCACTTCACATATTCCTTTTGTTCCATAGGGCCTGCTGCATGCTTTTCAGCTGCAGCACCCGACTCATTCAGGTTTAAAAAGTTAAGTGTGAAGAGAGCAAGGGAGATTCTTTCCCTGGGAGAAGCGGATTCAGCTATTCCCCCTTTTTGTTTTTGTAGAATTTCTTTAATATTTCTGTTGGCTCTCTCCACAATACCTTGTCCTTGTGGATTGTATGGAAGACCCGTAATGTGGGTCACTTGGAGCTGTGCACAAAAGGCACGAAATCCATGGGAGGTATATGCCGGGCCATTGTCTGTCTTCAGGCGTAGGGGTTTTCCCCAGGCGGCCCAGGCCTCCAGGCAATGTGTTTTTACATGAGTTACCTTTTCTCCAGCTAGGGGTGTGGCATGAATAATGCCCGAAAAGGTATCCACTGATACATGTAAATATTTTAATTTGCCAAAATCAGGCAGATGGGTAACATCCATTTGCCACAACGCGTTAGGTTGCAGCCCTCTAGGGTTGACCCCAACATTAGGGGGGTATAAAAAAGTCACACATGAAGAACAGGCTTTAACTATTTCTCTGGCTATCTGTCTGGAAATATGAAATTTTTTTCTAAGGGTATTGGCAGGCACATGCCAAAGCTTATGAAAATCTCGTGCTAATTCTACAGGGTCCGAGACGACCAAAGCCATGGACCTGGTAAGGCAGTCAGCCAAATCATTGGCCTCAGACATGGGTCCTGGAAGCAAAGTATGAGCCCGAATATGTCCAATGAAAAAAGGATTATCCCTTTGTAAAATGCATGCTTGAATTTGACACAAAATATTGGAAACTGTACTTGAATTTCTAACAAAGGCAGCCACCTCCAATGAGGCAACAGCATTCACCACATATTTAGAATCTGAAAATAAATTGAAGGGTTCTGAAAATCTTTTAAAAACTTCTAGCACGGTCATACATTCCGTGACTTGTGGGGAATCAGGTCGAAAATCAAGCAAAATGGGATCCCTACCTTGAATTACTATGGCACCTTTGCCAGTTTTAGAGCCATCAGTAAAAACAGTCAAGGCCATATTAATGGGCTTTTTAAAGGTAACCTTAGGAAAATACACTAAGTTCCTTTCCACAAAATTTAATAAGGGATGTCTTGGATAATGATTATCAATAAGGTTAGGAAAAGCGCAAACCAAAACAGCCCATTCATTTACTGTAGCTGCCAATGTCTCCACCTGTCCCTTGGTATAGGGAATAATCAATTTATCCGGCATGGTTGCAAAAGATGTTAAACAATGTTTTATCCCCAATACCGCTTGAGAAGCAACCAACTCGGGATAATATTGAATGGTTTTGGTACCTGAAGAATTACCATGGATCCACCACAAGGGGCCATCTTGCCATAGCACTCCAGTAGGGTAATGTGCAGTTTTTAAGATGCATAAGAATATAGGCAAATCAGGATCAACTCGGCACAATTGTGCCTTAGTCATTGCTTTTTCCACCTGTTATAAAGCCTTTTCAGCCAAGGGGGTCAAAGTTCTGTTCGAATTAACATTTGGATCACCTTCCAAAATAGAAAACAAGGGCAACAACTTTGCCCGGGGGATGTTTAAATACCCCCTAATCCAATTAATATCCCCCAATAATTGTTGAAAATCATTAAGTGTCCTCAAATGATGGGTGCGAATGGAAATCTTTTGAGGGGTCACCGTCAAAGGGGATATAACTGCCCCCAGAAATTTTATAGCAGTAGTCTGTTGGATCTTATCTGGTGCCAAGACCAGGCCCCAACGGCGTAGGGCTGAGGCCGTTTCCTGGAATGCGGCTAGGAGCATTTCCTGCGAAGAGGCAGTCAACAGGACATCATCCATGTAATGAATTATTCTCATTTTTGGGAATTGTTGTCTAACGGGTAGGAGGGCCTGAGCTACATACAGCTGGCATATTGTCGCGCTATTGGCCATCCCCTGTGGGAGCATTTTCCATTGATAACGAGTATCGGGTTGTTCATGGTTAACGGATGGCAAAGTGAATGCGAATCGCTCCCTATCATCTGGATGCAAAGGAATGGAAAAAAAGCAATCCTTGATGTCCAAGGCCATGACCGGCCAGTTACGTGGCAAGGCAGAGAGTAAGGGCAGTCCCCTCTGGACTGCACCCATAACTTGCATCTGAGCATTAACTGCACGCAAGTCATGTAATAATCTCCATTTTCCTGAGCTCTTTTTAATAACAAAGATAGGGGTGTTCCATGGTGAGACAGAAGGCTCCACATGCCCGAGCCTTAATTGTTCTAAAACCAGGTTATTTGCAGCTTCCAATTTTTCTTGAGAAAGGGGCCACTGGGGAACCCATACCGGCTTATCAGACTCCCAGGGTATGGGCACAAGATTGTTATTGGAAGCCGATTCTTCAGTGGCCCCTAGGAAAAACCCAGGCCCCTTCGATCCTGTTTTTTTATAGACTCTATAGGCCTGTGACAACCCTGAAGATTTTTTCCTAGGCCCTTAGACGGAACAAAACCTTGTCTTTTCATCATACTTTTACTAGCCTCTGAATAATCATTAGTTAGCTTAAGTTTCAATTGATGTTGAATGTCACGGCCCCACAAATTAATGGGGACTTCAACTACGAAGGGTTGAACCGTGCCTTGTTGGTCCTCCATTTTCCAGACCAGCTCTTTGGCACTCATGTATGGGGTGCGTGCGTAACCCAGCCCTTGTAAGGATTGAGATGACTGTTGCAATGGCCAGCGCTTAGGCCAGGCTTGCAGCTGGATGATACTCCGGTCTGCCCCAGTATCCACCAATCCGGAGAATATCTTTCCCTCTATCATTAAATCCAGCATGGGCCTCTGATCTAGTTCCATAGATAGACAGGCAAGGTCTACTCCAGTGGAGCCCAACCCCTTGTCATTCCTTTCCTTAAGATGTGCAGGAAAGGTCTCATGCTTAGATGGTAGTATAAGCAGTTGGGCAATCCTGTCTCCTGGCGCAATAGAAATCACGCCACAGGAAGAATGACACAGGATCTTAATCACTCCAGTATAATCGGAATCAATGACTCCTGGATAGACAATCAAGCCTTTCATAGTGGATGAGGATCGTCCTAAGACAATCCCCACTGTTCCTTTTTCTAATGGGCCATACATGTCAGATTCAACCACCTGAATTCCCATCTCCTGGGTTAACACCAGTCCGGTGGAGGCACGGAGGTCCAACCCTGCTGAGCCTGAGGTTGCTCGGCGGATACAGTCGGGTTGGGACTGATGGTCTGCTGTAGTGCCCCATAAATTTTCGGGCCCTGGGGACGGGGGTCCCCCAACCCGTTTTTTGACTCCTGGCCACCGAGCTGTATAATGGGCTGCCCATTGATGTCCTTAAAGGACTGGCATTCACTGGCCCAATGCTTTCCGTTCTTACATCTTGGGCAAAGGCCAGGTTGTCTCACCTTAGGAGTCTGAGCCGGAGAAGACAGCCCTTTCAGTAATGGGCATTGTCTCCTAAAATGCCCTTGTTGTCCACATTTGAAACATCCTCCTCCTTTTCTTGTCTTTGCGGCCTGAGTAGCAGATAAAACAGCGGCCGCTAGGCCTGCATTGGTAAGGGGCCCTCCAACCTCTCGGCAGGCTTTTAGCCAGGCCTCAATTCCCTTCTCTTTAACAGGAGTAATGGCCCCCTGACATTCCTTAGTACTCTGTTCAAAAACAATCTGCTGTACCAACGGCATCACCTGATCCACATCCCCAACAATCTTTCCAGCCATATCAAGCATCCTAGCCACAAAATCAGAGAAGGGTTCATTTGGCCCTTGAATAATCTTTGTTAGGTGGCCTTTGACTTCTCCTTTATTATTCAAAGACTTCCATGCCCTATAGCAGATATCATTAATCTGTTGGTATACCTCCTGAGGATATCCTAGCTGGTTGGCAGCCCATTGCCCTTGCCCCAAAAGCATATCCGCTGTCCATTGGGGATTATTATTCTGGGCATTCACTCTAGCTTGGACATGAGCTTTATCCGTAACAATGGATTTAAAATCCAAAAATTGTCCCATACTTAGGCAAGCCTTAGCAGTCTCAAACCAATCTGTAGGAGTCATGGCCATGGTGGCGATTCTACGCAGCAAGGCTATGGTATAATTAGCTGTAACTCCATAGGTTCGAACTGCTTCCACTAAATCCTTTAACTGTTTATAAGATACAGGCTCATAATGTCTCTCATTAGTCTGCGGGTCTTCAAAAACTGGAAATGCAGATGCTAGACGTGCCCATGTATCTCTTTTAATAAAATGGCATCCCCCTCTCCCTTGTGAATAGGATGGAGGCACAGGGGACGGGCGTGGTTCCCGTGGCGCCAATGGGCCCACACCCACCCCCGCTGACTCATTATGTGCAGGGGGCCGCCTCCACCCATATCCTTCCTCCTCATAGCCATCGGAGGTTTCCTCCAGATCCTCCTCCTCCTGAGGGTCTAACTCCTCCTCAGACCGATCCAGGCCCACAAATTCCTCGAGCGCTGGATAGAGGGGACCTCCCCTCTTCTCATTAGCCTCTCTTTTAGAGAGGATTGTATCAGGATCCTTTTCTTTTACTTTTTTTCTTTCAGGCCTTTCCAAGTTTCCTCCCTTTGAATCTGAAAAACCGTTCTTGTGTTTAATCCGGGCCTTTCGCCCCTCTCTCGGAACGTCCACGTTGTTTCCCGCTCTGAGTTTGCAGCCGGATTTACGGCAGTGAAACCAGAGAAAGCAGGCTAGTACTAACACCACAAACGCCACGAACACGAGACCAAACATCCAAGAACCCACTCCCGCAAACAGCATACTTGGGGAGACTGAAATCAGCATACTGGGAGAAACTTACCGACGTCGCCACTCCGCGTGTTGAGTTCAGAATCCTCTTCGGCCCTTCGCCTGGCGACCGAAGTTCCCGGGTTTTCGGCACCAGTTGCGGCGGACTTCTTGACCGGTGACGGAAGAACGACCACCACACCAGGATTCCACTCAGAACACGCTTTACTGGAGTGCCCTTGATTGATGGGGGCAAGGAACGAGGGGGCAGGAAAACGAGGGACAGGGAGCAAAGGGGCAGGGAGCACAGGGGAGAGGCAGCAGGAAGCGAAGGGGGGCAGGAAGCGAAGGGAAGGGGGTGCACTTAGGCAGCCGCTTAAATAGGGAATTGGCACACGGGTCGCCCTGTGATTGGCTGCCACCAACAGCTGACACCAGACCGCATCGGGATAGGCTCAAGAATCTACATCCACCGCGCATGCGGGAAGCTGGGAAGCGCAGCTCTCAGTGGAATAGCCAAATATGGAGTTGTTTGTAACAAACAAGACAGGGTGTCGGCGCCATCTTGTAATGGCGATCCTGTCCGGCTCACTACAATTCATAATATCCTAAATTGGAAATTTCTTATACGTCCGTTAGTGGATAAGTTATTAAATAACTGTGGTACATTTGTTCATAGAACACAGCTCAGGAATTAAAGGAGTGGGTTGTCACTGCACTCCACACTTGGGTGAGCCACAAGGAAATTAAATTGCATCCCAAAAATACTTCGTAAAGAACAATTCCTATCTATGTAATCTTCACAAAATAGCCCAACTAAAGAAATGGTCATGAATGGGGCAAGCAGTATTGCTGTAGAGAGACTGCAGCCTGTGACAGAGCTGTTGAACACAGTGATCTCGGTGGAACTGAACATACAGCATAGTTGTAAGGAATTATACATCCACACCCCAAATCCAGAGGGCACTTACAACTGATAGATCGAATAAGAATAGGGCTATGGTTGTGTGGAGGAACTACAGCTGTGAAAATAGCAGTATCATGGGAGACTGATAAATAGTACAGGGGACTTTCTGAGACATTTCTCTCCAGTGCTATGGATCTGTAATTATTTTAATATAAAAAGTTAAAGTTAGTAGGGAAAAAATATATTGCTAGTCCAGTGTATTTAGAATTTTTCTCTTTGGGACTGGAGCTGGGGCTGCGTCAGTGGAATGCTTGCCTAGCATGTACAAAGCCCTGAGTTCAGTCTGGGGATGTTCACATTCATTGTCATCCCAGCCCTTGGGAGGTGAGGTCAGAGTTCAAGGTTCCCATTTCCCTGGGCAGAGAAGACCTAATGGAAACTTGGAACATTCGCTAGCTCCCAGCAGCAATGAAGTCATCTGCAGTGTCCATGAAGGCCACATGGGAATGAAAATGTGGCTCCCCTCCTACAAGCAGCATTAGCAGGAATGTCATGGGGTCCCCTGAAATGCTAGTTATATCTAGCAGTGGTAAGGAGTCCTGTCCCCACCCAATACCCGCACAGTTGAGTGGAAGTCCTAAATGTCTCCTCTCGCTGGCACTAATGGTAGGGTGTCCTCTTTATTCTCCTTAGGAGCAATTGTCAGAGAAGAACTGGTAGGAACCATAACTTTAATGAGATTCAGAGTCTTAACATAATATCCCCGAAGGTCAAATGTTAATGAAGTCACTCACTGTACTATTGATCAGAGAGATATCAACTGGACTGAAACACAAGGGCCACCAACAGAATCCATCCCCAAGGAGACACCTTCCAGACCTCTCAGATAGAAATGTAGAAGGAGACATATAGAAATGCCTTAGTGAGGAACAGAGATAGCAATGGAAACAAATGAAGATGCAGAAAACAAAAGAAAGCAACAGCAAGGAAATATACGGTTGGCGAAAACAACATGACATTTTTATAACAAAATACTACAAAAACTGAAGCAAAACCTGAATAAATTGACTAAACAGAGGGATCTTGGAGGTATGAGTAGGAATCAATGAGCTTAAGCACAAACCTGAAATAGAGACAGGAAATAGATAGGAAAATGAAGAACGTGTCAGACCCACGTGGACAAAGCCCTCACACCACCAGCTTCATCACTCTCAGAGGACAGTGAAAGAAATCAGGATGGAAAACTATTCCAAGACATAAGGGCTTAAAACTCCCCAAATCTGGCAAAACGCTTATGACTAAACACTCAATAAGTAGAGTCAATTCCAGAAAAAAATAAATATATCTATAACAGAACATATCACAAGTAACTTCTAAATTCCAAAGACAGGAGGCTCCTTAATGTGGTCAGCAAGAAATTAGCATCTTCTATTATTCACAAGGGAGAGATGATCAGGAAAAGAATATACTGTTTATCAGGAACTCAGAGTCTAGGAGAATGTACTGTATCTTTTATCTAGTTTTATTTTCTAGAATTACATGCAATGTATTTTGGCCTTATTCCTTCCCCTCCCTTACTACGTAACTTAATGTTCTTTCTCTCTCTTGAAAGAGAAAACCAAAACCAAAATAAAACTAACAGTCCCACCCCCAACACACATACAGCACACACATACAGCACACACACACACACACACACACACACACACACACACACACACACACACCAGTGTGAAAACACCATGGTACCCGCCCTGGAGTGTGGTTGATAAACTCAGCGTCACTCCGTTGGAGGAAAGTGACTATACCTCCCCCTGCAGCTGTCAATTGCAACTAGCTTGATACAATAAATATATGTAATTTTTAAAATCAATAATGCTTTTAATTACAGAGCTGGAAACCTGGGTCACATTTTGACAAACCAACACAATTCATCATATGATGAACTAAAGAATGAAAGTTAGATTGTCATTATTATTTGATGCAGAAAAAAACACTTGTCAAGATACAATGGCCACTCATAGAAACACACAGCCCTGAGAAAACTGGAATGCAGGGGCTCCTCTAACTCAAGTCTATAAACTTTTGTGGTTAACATCAGACTTAATGGAAAAAGCCACAATAACTTTCTGCTGAGAGAAGAGTGACACCACAACGCTTGCTCTATGTGCTGGGGCCAACACTTAATGCTGTCGCTCTCATCAGAGCAGGAGAAGGGAGAAAAGAGGAATTATTCCCAGAAGAGGGCATCATATTCTCTGGGAACTGTGGCTACAAACAGGTGTGAGCTGCCGTGTGGGTGCTGGGAATAGAACCCAGGTCCTCTGAAAGAGCAGTCAGTGTTCTTAACCGCTGAGTCATCTCTGGCAGGATGGAAGAATGATGAACATGCCTGCTGATAGAAAGAAAGTTTTTACTACATAAAACATTTTCAAGGAATTTACAGAAAGATGATTTAAGCAAGTTATATTCACAACAGGCCTAAGTCAGTTATGTTTGTGTCTACAAGCAGTGAATACATTGCTATAAATGCAATATCATTTACAGTTGCAACAAACTTTCTGACAAAACGTGTTAGAAATCTGACAGAATATGCTTGAATCTATGCTGTCTATACACTTCTGGGTGTGATGCCATTCAGTCTATCAGGAACCACACCCTTAAGGGAAAATGACTCTCCAATCCGCAGAAGCCATCAACTGTCCACAGCTCTGCAATTATGGGCGAAGGCTGGTGAAGCCCTTCCCACTCTGTGCTAGGAGGTTGCCTGGCATGGTCTTGTGCAGTGTTCCTGTCGTCTACAGAGGAAGAGATAAGATATAGAGAACATGACGTTCGACGGGGAGGGATCTGGGGGCATATCTGGGAGGAGGTAGGGTGCATATGATCCAAATAAAATGCATGAAAGTCTCAAAACTTTAATAAAACTATTTTAAAATGTGCAGAAAAGTCATATGTTCGAAACTACAAAATAACAATAAAAGAAAGAAGTTCCAACAAGTAGAGAGAGATAATCAGTACCAGAAGATTCCATTGTTATCAGAAGATTCCAGGAGGTAAAGAGTTTATTAGTAATCAGATTGGTATAAAGGCTTACTGCAGTTTCTATAAAAATCCAAGCAAGAAAGTTTGGATATATAAAAAGATTTTTTAAATTTATTCGGGGGCTATAGAGATGGTTCACTGGTTAAGAACACTGACTGGAGTTGGTGAGCTCTCATTAGCTCAGATAGGCTGTTTCAGTGGATGAACCCATCATGGTCTTACCTCTTTGCTCGTATTCTCACTCCTCCCACTCTTCAACTGGACTTTGCAAGCTCAGTCCTATGCTCCAAGGCAGGTCTCTGCCTTTGTTTCCATCAGTTGTTGGATGAAGGTTCTATGGTAATATTTAAGATACAGGGCAAAGCCAGTTAGGCCCCCTCTCCTCTATTGCTTAGGGTCTTAGCTGGGGCTATCCTGTGGATTCCTGGAAATATTTCTAGAGCCAGGTTTCTTGTTAACCCTATAATGGCTCCCTCAATCAAAGTATCTCTTTCCTTGCTCTCATCTCTGTCCTTCCTCCTTTTTGACTATCCCATTTCCTCAAGTTCTCCTCTTCTTCTCCTTCTACCCTCCCTTTTCCCCGACCCCAATGCTCCCAGTTTTGTCAGGTGATCTTGTCTGATTTGACTTTCCAGGTGGGATCTTATATGTTTTTCTTAGTGTTCACCTTATTACTTAACTTCTCTAGAATCATGAACTACAGGCTCATTATCCTTTGTTTATAGCTAGTATCCACTTCAGGAGTGAGTGAGTATCCTGGGTTACTTTACTCAGGATAATGCTTTCTAATTCCATCCATTTGCATGCAAAAATCAAGATGTCATTGTTTTTTACAGCTGAGTAGTATTCTGTGTAAATGTGCCACATTTTCTTTATCCATTCTTTAGTTGAGGGGCATCTATGTTGTTTCCAGGTTCTGGCTATTACAAATAATGCTGCTAGGAACATAGTTGAACAACTGCCTTTGTAGGATGATCATCTTTTGGGTATATGCCCAATAGTGGTATTGCTGTATCCTGTGGGAGGTTGATTCTCAACTTTCTGAGAAACCACCATATTGGTTTACAAAGTGGTTGAACAAGTTTGCATTCCGACCAGCAATGGAGGAGTGTTTCTCTTATTCCACATCCTCTTCAGTATAAGCTATCATTGGTGTTTTTGATCTTAACCATTCTGACAGTCGTGAGATGGTATCTCAGAGTTCTTTTGATTTGCATTTCTCTGATGGCTAATGATGTTGAACATTTTCTTAAGTATCTTTTGGCCATTTGAGATTCTTCTGTTGAGAAATCTCCGTTTAGTTCCATACCCAATATTTAATTGGGTTATTTGAAATTTTGATGTCTAATTTATTGAGTTCTTTATATATTTTGGAGATAAGTTTTTTTTTTTGTTTGATGTGAGGTTGGTGAAGCCCCATACAGTAGGCTGCCTTTTTGTCTTATTTACCATGTCCTTTGCTTTACAGAAGCTTCTCAGTTTTAGGAGGTCTCATTTATTTATTATTGCTCTCAGTGTCTTGCTACTGGGGCTATATTTAGGAAGTGGTCTCCTGTGCCCATACTTCGAAGACTACTTCCTGCTTTCTCTTCTATCAGGATCAATGTGCTTAGATTTATATTGAGATCCATTTGGACTTGAGTTTTGTGCATGGAGAAAGATATGGATCTATTTTTATTTTTCTACATGTTGATACCCAGTTATGCTAGCACCATTAGTTGAAGATATTTTTTCCCATTGTGTAATTTTAGCTTCTTTGTCAAAAATCAGGTGTTCATAGATGTATGGATTGATATTGGGGGTCTTCTATTTGATTCCATTGGTCAACCTCCCTGTTTTTATGCCAGTACCAGGCTGTTTTCATTACTGTAGCTCTATAACAGAGCTTGATGTCAGGGATGGTAATGCCTCTAGAAGTTCCTTTATTGTACAGGATTCTTTTGGCTATCCTGGGTTTCTTGTTTTTACATGCAAAGTTGATTATTGCTCTTTCAAACTCTGTGAAGAATTATGTTGAGATTTTGATGGGGATTGCATTGAATATATAGATTGCTTTTGGTAGAATTGCCTGAGCTAATGGGAGCTCACAAACTCCAGCTGGACTAGGAAGGAACAAACATGGGACCAAACTAGTCCCTCTGATTGTGGTTGACAGTTGCATGGCTGGGGCAGACTGAGGAGCCACTGACAGTGGCACCAGGATTTAACTCTAGTTCATATATGGGCTTTTGAGGAACCTATTCTCTTTGGATGAATACCTTGCTTAGCCTAGATATAGTTGGGAGGGCCTTGAACCTTCCCCAAAACAATGTGCTTTACCCTCTCTGAGAATTGTATGCGGGGGGTTGGGTGGGAGGGCGGTATAGGAGGTCCTTCTGTCTTTGTGTTGCTTTCACTGGTTAATTAAGAAACTGCTTTGGGCTTGTTGATAAGGCAGAACTTAGGTAGGCAGGGATGACAGAATTAATTGCTGGGAGGAAAGAAGGGTGGAGTCGGAGATATACCATGGATCCACCAGAGAGAGATCCTGGGAATTTTACCTGGTAAACCACTGCCACGTGGCAATACACAGATTAATAGAAATGGGTTAAATTACGATGTAAGAATTAGCCAATAAGAAACTAGAACTAATGGGCCAAGTAGTGATTTAATTAATATAGTTTCTGTGTGGTTATTTCAGGGCTAAGCTAGCCAGGCAGCCGGGACAAGCAAGCAGCCCCTCCTTACAACATGAGGGTATGTGGAGGGAATAGGAGGAGGGGAGGAAGGGGGAACTTGGATTGGTATGTATAATGAAAAAAAGTTAGTTTTTTTTTTGAAAAAAATATATTATAAAAAGGAAAAAAAAAGAACACTGACTGTTCTTTCAGAGGACTTGGGTTCCATTCCCAGCAACCAATAGCAGCTCATAACTGTTTGTAGCTTCAGTTCTAGGGGAATTTGATGCCTTTTTCTGGCTTCACTGGGTACTGCTTGCTCAAGGTGCATAGACACGTGTGCAGACTAAACACCCATGCACATAAAACAAAAAAAAATTACATGCAAAGGAAAAGTAATTAGAATAGCTAAATAATTCTGAAAATGAAAATCAAATGGAAGGGACCCTGTGTCCAATGAGGACATCTGTTGTACAAAACAGCATTAGTCAAGCCTGTGTGGTATTGACAAAGGAACAGAAGCATAGGTCAGTGGAGCAGAGTAAGCCACAAATCGTTTCACACAAATACGGTCCATTTATTTTTTGACAAAAAATGAATTAATTCAATGGAAGAAGAATAGTTCTTTTGACACTAGGTTCCAGAACAGCTGGAAAATAGGCTAAAAGGAAAATTGACTAAATCTTTACACAAAGTCAGCTTAAAATGAGCCATTGACTTGAATGTATAGCACAAAACTGTAAAATGTTTTGAAATAGCATAGAATTTTCTGAATATGGAACTTATTGAAGGTCTTTTCATAGTCATATTGCAAAACATACATATATATCATTAAAAAAAAACAAGCCAATTCACTAGGCTTCATTCATCAAAGTAAAAAAGAACCTGGTAATAGGCTGATAAAGCCATGCATTGAGATGAAATATTTACAAACAATAAATGTATAACCAGGTATTAGTAGCTAAGGTATATTTTTAAATTGGCAGAATGAAATAGAAATTTAAGAGTGCAATTAGGACACACAAAAGGCAGGGTAGATATTCTGATGAGCAGATGGAAATGATGACAAATGAGCATTGGGGAGGTGGCTGATGTCACAATTGCATTAGTACATGTTCCTGTTGCTGTCACAAATCAGTCACAAGAAGTGACATAAAGAAGGAAGGTTTTTATCTTGGTTCCTGTGTTAGCAGGCACAGTCCATCATGGAGAGGAGCCATGTGGCGATGGCGCCTTCTTCCTGTGACTTTATCACCTCTTGGTGGATTAGGAAGCAGAGAAAAAGGAATGCTAATGTGCTCAGCTGGCTTTTAGTCTGGGATCAGGCCCTATGGGATGGTGCATCCACATTCAGGGCAGGTCTTTTCTCCCTTAGTTAATCTTTCTGGTAAATTCCTTACAAGTTTATTCATCATTGCCCAAAGGCTTCTCCTCATCCAGTCATACTGTCAATCAAAATTAACCGTCATATTGGGCTGTTGGAAAGAAGAAATTAAGAATGTAATGAGTTATTGCTACATGCCTATTAAAACAGCTGAAATGTAAGAGTAAGCACAAACTCAAGGGGAGGATGGGAATAAATAGATCTTGTCACATATTGTTGGTGAGGTTGTGAAATTGCCCAGTTACTTTGATAAAGAAGTTTGCTATCTTAAAAACTAAAAGTATTTACCATAAAATCAGCAATTGCATTCCTAGGTATTATCTAGAAAAAGCAAGAAGTTATATGTAAACACAAGGTTATGCATGGATGTTTGTAGCAACTATATTACAGTAACTAAAAATCAGGGATAAATAAAATATTCCTCCACACTAGCATCAGTAAATAGGCTCTGGTAATACATTAAAAAGAATATCTTAGAACAATAAAAACAAATTGTCTGTGGAATGGCAGTGAATCTCAAGGGCATCATACTGAACAGGAAAGACCAACATCAAAAGGTGACATACTCTATTCATGGCACATTCCTTAACATAACAAAGTACCCGAGATTGTAAACTTACAAAGAAAGGAATATTATTTTAACTATGTAAAAGGAATATTATTTTAACTATGTAAAAGTATATTACATTTGTTTTTACTGCCTTTGATAGTGACTTACATATGTGTTACATTTGTTTCTGTTGCATTTGTTTAATTATGAAAAGAAGTGCTGCTGTTTTACCTCACCTGTCTAAAGCACCTGATTGATCTAATGAAGGACTGAATGGTCCATGGCTAGGCAAAGAAAGGATAGGTGGGGCTGGCAGACAGAGAGGAGAGAGAAGAGAAGAGAAGAGATGAGAAGAGAAGAGGAGAAGGAGAAGAGAAGGAGGAGAAGATAATGAGGGAGATGCCCAGACCAGCCAGGCAGCTGCTAGCCAGAAGACACAAAGATATATAGAAAGGAAAGATAAAGAAAGATAAAGATATAGGAAGATAAAAAGTCCCAAGGCAAAATATAGGTTAAGAGAAACAGGTTAAGACAAAGCATAGATGAGGAGAAACAGGCTAATTTAAATTAGTGTAAAAATGCTAGCCATAAATAAGCATAAACTAAGGATGAACATTCATAACTAATAAGTCTCTGTGTCATGATTTGTGAACTGATTGGTGGCCTAAAAGAAAATTCCTGGTAGAAGGCCACTTTGGCTATAGGTTTGGAGGTTCCAGATCATGATCTGCTCATCCCATTGGGTCTCTGGTGAGGATGTTCATGGCAGGGAACATGTGGTAAATTAAAACTAGTCACCTCATCACCAGTCAAGAAACAAAGGGGTAAAGGAGAAGACTGGGGTCCAGCACTTCCTCCAAAGGGCTTGATTGCAATTACCTAACGACGTCCCAGGAGGTCCTTCTTAAAGGTTCCACTAATTCTCAGTATTGTTACCTGGGTGGACAAGCTTTTATATAAAACTCTCTGGGGACATTCCAGATCAAAATCACACAAATGCTCTGTTATTCTATTTTAACACCATCAAACTGAAAAGAGATTAATGACCATCTGTCACTAGGATTCTTGCAGAGATAGAGGTGGTGGCGGCAGTGATGGTGATGGAACCTGTGACCACAGAGGATCACTGGGGAGGGGTTGCCATAATGACAGACTTGTTCCTGATCTTAATTATGATGACTGCAGGAATCTACACACAAGAGATTGCATCAGTATCAAGTTGCTGGCTGTTCAGGTACTGTACACCATCAAGGCAAGATGGTGTGAGGAAAAATGGATGAAAAGTACACAGAACTTCCTTGTGATTTCTGTGACCTTTTATGAATATAATCATTATTTTAAAATAAATTAAACCCAGTCAAAAGAGTACTAGATACTAGAGATATGTATGAAAAATAATACATTATTTTTACTGCGTATCTATTATATAACTTCGCCAATGATGATTTCTGCTAGGGTGACCCCTTAAGATGCTGGATGTTGATGAAAAAGATGTCTTCAACAGTCAACCATTCCAATGATCAGAGCAAGTCTCCTGATGGGCTGCTATTATACTGGGCTTGGAAATGTTTCCCAAATAAATCCAACTGAGTCTCAGGAAAATAGGATTAAGAGGCAGGCAGATGGCTCTGTAGATAAGAGTAGTGCTTCCTAGGTGAGTTTAGAACCCGAGTTGGAATCACCAGCACCCACATAAAAGCTTATCAAAGCCATACAAGCCTCTAATCTCTCACTGGGGAGTCAAGATCAGAGATGGTGGACCTTGAGAGTTTGCTGACCAGTCAACTTAACCTAAGTGCATAGTTTCTGGTTAATTGAGAGACCTTAAGGCTATAAAGTAAAGAGTGGTGGAGGAAGACACGTGGCATCCTTCTCTCGCCACCATATATGTAGGTAGGGGTGAACTACCCCAACACACACACATACACACTCACCCCCTCTCACACACCACATATAAAGGAAGAGAGGATTCATCTGTAATAAAGAACCAGAAGGAAAAGCACAATTCCTAAATGGAGAGAGGTTTTCATGTTAACCACACACTCTGGAGAGAGGAACATGGTCAGAGACAGAAACACACATGAACACAAAAGAATTAAGGGTTTCTGGCTATCCTTCTGTAGCTAACATCCCTCACACTCAACATAGATCATGAACAATTGTCTGAGAAGTTGAGCAGGCTATATTCTTTCTCGTATCTTCTACAGGAGATAGGGGTGGAAAACATAAGGCTGCCTTAAAATTCTTGAAGATTCCACCATGAGGAATTCTACTTAAGAGCTGGGCACCTTAGTGGGCACGGAGCCCCAGGTGTTTCATGGAAGGGTCAGCTGTGTCCATACCAGTATGATGATAGTATGCATCTGTTGATCTTAGAAACACCTTTAAGTATCAGCACCATCTTCTGACATCTGTGTGCAGTTACCAGGGTGGCCTACCTAGAGGCCATTCTTTTTCTCAGCAGGTAGATGAGGTGCATCCTATCCTCTCTGTAATATCTTAAACAACTTTCTTTAAAATCCAATGTTCTTGCTGAATTAAGATTTAGGAGACCCCCCCTTTTTTTCTCGTCTGTCCTAAGGCTGATACTTAGGAAACACTTGCTGGCATTCATGTTGAATAGCTAATACTTTCTCCTTACAATGGAAACAATGGGAACTTCAAACGATTCTACTTACTCCAAACCAGTGCTCCAGGAGGAGCAGAGTCTGTATGCTAGCCAACTGTCTTAGGGTTTCTATTACTGTGAAGAGATAGCATGATTACTGCAACTCTTATAGAGGAGAACTTTTAAGTGTGGCTGGCTTATAGGTCAAAGGTTTAGTCCATTATCATCATGGTGGGAAGAATGACAGCATGCAGGCAGACATGATACTGAAGAAGGAGCTGAGAGTTCTACATCTGGATTCTGTAGATAGCAGAAGGAGACTGTGCCACACTGGATGTAACTTGAGCATATGAGACCTCAGAGCCTGCCTCCTCAGTGACATACTTCCTTCAGCAAGGCCTCACCTCCTCACAGTGCCATTCCCTATGGGACAAGCATTCAAACACATGAGTCTTTGGGGGCCATTCCTATTCAAACCTCCACACCAACCATGCCCTGAATGTGAAAAGTTAATACAGGCATATTGCTGAGGCCTTGCTTCTGGAGGTACATAAACTTCCTTGGCAGAGAGAATTGTGGATTCCTACTCTTAGCAAGGTAAGACTCAGGCTCACTCAAAAGCCTGCAGACCTGAGTACTGTCACCAGGGCCCACCAGCTGTGAAGGTTTGGCCGTGATACCAGCTTACCTAGGGTTACTATTGTGGTGATGAAACACCATGGCCAAAAAGCAAGCTAGAGAGGAAAGGATTTATTTGTCTTATGCTTCCACAGCATTGTTCATCATTGATGGAAGTCAGGACAGGAGCTCAAACAGGGCGGGAGCTGGAAGCAGGGACAGATGCAGAGGCCATGGAGAGGCACTACTTACTGGCTTACTCTGTCTGCTTTCTTATAGAATTCAGGACCACCAACCCAGGGATGGCACCACCCATAATGGGCTAGGCCCTAGCCCATTGATCACTAATCAAGAAAATGCCCTATAGTCTTGCCTACAGCCCCATCTCTGGGAGCATTTTCTTAATTGAGATTCTCTCCTCTCAGGTGACTTTAGCTTGTGTCAAGCTGACACAAAACTATGAAGTCCATGCTGCCAAAACAAAACAGGTGCCTGTGTTAGAGGAACCACCTTGCCTTTTCAGTCAGCCGAGAAAGGATGTATATGTCATGATTTGGTCCTTATTTTCTGATTTCTCTTCTCTTACAGTCCCTTCTAGAGGGTAAACATTTTGCATTTTTGACCCGTGCCTGACTGTACCTGATTTGGTGATGGTGGATCACAAGATCCAATCCTTGATCAGATAGATTTAATCAAAGTCTCTTTGGAGGAAATGGTGAAAGGCATGAAAAGCATAGTCAGATGGTCTCACTGACCACAGTGTAGGAATTGAAAGGCCATATAGCATCACTTCAAAACTGGGGGCTTCACAATTCAAAATCAATACAGAAGACTCAGTAGGGATTGAAACAGATTTAGTAACAAGTTAATTCACACAATAAATTGAGGTTCAGACAACTGCAAGTCTCAGGATTATGTGGATACCACTTGAAGTATGGGTTTGAATGCTGTGGTCCAACCTATTTCTACATTTATTGTTGAGCTCAGTGCAGCTCCTCAAGCTCAATTCATCCTCAAATAGGATTTCTCTTGGCAATGACAATATGAATTTAGTGGTCCCCAAACCTGCTTTTTCTACCATGAGACCTCATAGGAGAGGGGAGTCTCTCTTTACAAATGCCTCCCAGAACCCAATGCAAGTTACTGGTTTTGATTTGACCATCATCCTAACCCTCAGTTGGCCGTCGTGAGGTGATGAGCTGATATGGTATATTTTGGTGATGAATTTTATCCACAGTACTGGTCAGTGGGACTCTACCCAAATTATGGGACTCATGAGTAGGAAGAAGAGGAGCCCCATCCACAGTACTGGCCAGTGGGACTCTACCCAAATTGTGGGACTCATGAGTGGGAAGAAGAGGAGCCCCAACACCTACAGGAAAAATATAGACATTTGGGGTAGTCCGCAAGACCCCTGATAGGAGGAGGGCAGTTGCATGCAGAGAGGAGAATAAAGCCAGTCCCTAAGGGAAATCAGAGACAGAAGATCATGGTCACACAAGGAGAGATAGGGAGGAGACAAAAGGAAGAAAAGAGACCCTTTCACTATGTGTTTAATATAACCGCCTTAGTTCATTATTATAACAAAATGCTACAGGCTCTGAGTCCTGTAAACAGTTATAGTTGGCTTTCACACTGAAGGCCAAACATCCAAGCTCAAAGGGTGGCCATACTAATTTCCTGGTTCATAGATGCTGTCTTTTTGCTGTGTTCTCACAAGGGAGAAGTGAGGAGTTCTCTGGGCTCTCTTTGAAGAGCAGCAATTCTATTCATGAGGGCCCTGCCCTTCTGAATGTGCCTCATCATAATCATGTGCCAAAAACCCATATCTTAATGTTGTATAGCGGTGTTTAGGTGTCAACCCATACATTTTTAGGCACACGAGCATTGAACACATGGAGCACATTCCCATCCTGGGAAGTCCCACAATAATTTCTCTCACAGCATAGTATTTTGGAAGGTTCCTGGGATGCAAGCCATAGCGTCACGTATGCTAAGCACAGACAGTATCACCGACCTACAGCTCAGCCCCTCATCCCGGTGACATTTTGCTTCTTACCACCTATAATCCCTAAACTCAGCCTGAGAAACCCCCAGTTCCCCAGGGAATGGCCAGACTGATTCTACAGTGAGGTGGACCCCATTGGTGTCTCCATGCACTTGATAGATGAATTGGGAGCTCCCTTGATTTCAGCATTAATTTCTCCAGCTGCAATTGTCTCCCCAGTTACTAAGTACTGTTAGTCCTAATTAACCAGTTTGCAGGCAATTTTTCAACCTATCAAGTAGTGAAATAAAATAATGAGCTCAGCTGAAGAGGACAGACAAGGCAGGGAATCACAGGGGAGCCCACATTTTATTACCGATTCCACTCAGAGCTGGGCTGCAGCGGGCTCCTTCCTTTTACATCTTTCCCCCAATTTTTTTTTTTTTGCAAGTTTCATCCTCACCATACCTTGAAGTTAGAAGAATCCTGTCAGTATATTAAGATGAAAGATGCTTCCGTGTGTCCCTTATGAATGAGCTGGATTTAATTCTTGATCACACCCAGTTAATTTGAATACTTTAATGATCCTGTCCACGGGGAAAGGGAACCAGATGAATGTGTCATGCCCACCTCATTTGGTAACGTCGCTAAGGAATTTCTCTATCAGAAAACTAAATATTCAGAACCCTATTCATTCATTTCCCTAATGGGAGGACTTCTTGACATTATTTTTTTTCCTGGTGGATTCAGCCAATGGCAAGTGGGAGAAGGTGTTAAGAAGAGTCACCGGTTAAAATCCCCAAGCTCCTCTGTCCTCCATAATGTGACCTTACCTTTCTTATCTTCTCCCATGAATATCATAAGTAGGTACTCAATAAATACTGAGGAAGGTGGGTCTCGGCACTTCCATGCTGCCTCATCTTGCTGGACCTTGGGGCCACTTTTCTCCTTCAAATGCTAAGTCCAAGTTTGGCTTTACCATGTTTGGGCCTGCTTTCCTTCAGCTGAACTGAGGCTGGCTGCCGTTTCCTAAAGAGTGTGGCTGAAAAATGTGTGAGGGCTGGGAAAACAGGGAAAATGTGCTAATGTATAAAGTGTTGTGTCCTTATGATCTCCAGACTCCAGCCAAATGGTTAATAGATCTGCCAGACTCATCTTTGCCTGAACTTTGTTGGATACTCATGGCTGACTGAGCCTCTCCCCTCCACAGGTCCTTGTGGATCTACTGGACTTCCACAGTGGAAAATCTGTCTATTAGACATTGCCCCATTGCTAGAGCTCTCTCAGAAGCTCTCTTCCACCCATATGTTTCAATGCTTCCTCAGGTCCAGTATCCTTTTCTGACACCAAGAAGTTTCTGCTTGGGTCCAAAGCATTGTTCTCAGAGCAAGGCTTTGGCAGAGCTGAAGGGGCTTATCACCGGACTCTTGTCAGGAATGCAGATGCCCAGGCCTACTCAGTCACGAGCAAAGGCATGTGTGAACAAGTTCTCCAGAAGACGCTGATGCTTCCTGGAGCTCGAGGACCAGTGGTGTAAAGAAGGCGTGGGGTTAGGGCGGAAGATGCTGTTCTGTGAAGGTGGGTGGTAGTCACAGGCCTGGAAAGAGTGGCCTTATCTGCAGGTGTCCCCTAGACTATGTAAGAAAGGGTGCAGGAAACAAGCACCTGGGCCCCAAACCTGGACTTTTGGCTTGTTCACCCATCTGTCCTTAGCTCATGGCTGAGATCTTACAACCCTGGATGTTAAGAAGCTGCCATTTATGGCTCAAGTAATATGTCAAGTGAGGTTTACTTATCTCCTTGGAAAATTGGAAGAGTTCATGTGAAATTTTGGATTTGCTGATACCCTCTCAAAATCAGCTTATCTGTTAAGCCCATCTCCAGCTGGTACTCCACAGTGACTTTGACTCTCCTACATCCTCTACATCCCAACTTCTTTAACTATGGGTCAGACCCGTTGGCGTTTCCGCGTCTTGCCCTCCTTTCCCTTCAGCTGAACTGAGGCTGGCTGCCATTTCCACACAGAGTATGGTTAAAAATGTGTGAGGGCTGGGAAAATAGGAAATATTCACTGATGCATAAAGCATTATTTCCTTATGATCCTCAGACCCCAGCGTGGCTGATAGATCTGCCATGTTCATTGTTTCCTGGACTTCGCTGGACACTCATGGCTGAGTAAATGCCTTCCCTCCCCAAGTCCAGTGTGGAGGACCAGTTGATCCCTTGTTGTCGTGCAGAACCTCTCCGCTGCCCCAGTTAATGCAGCATGGGCGCTGTGCACTGTGCATGTTCTGGAACCAGAGAGTAGCATCCAACACCTGGGACATGTGGCTCTGCCAGTGTTAAAGCATTGAATATTACAACTTTAGATTGTATTGTGTTAAAGTTTTTGATTTAAAAAACTGTTTGAGTTGCTAAGAAGTTTCATAAACAAACAAATGTAAACAGGTTTTATAGGACAGAACAGAATTTCCAAATAGTGCTAATATACTTTTGTTTTTGAACTAATAATTCTAATAATTAAGTGAAGTAGCATTTTCTGCATTGATGGCTATAAAATAAATTGAGCAATGTTGAAGAAGCTCTGTGTCTTTCAGCATCAAATATTCAGTCAATATTTAATTCATTATGTAAAGATATATACACCCATCTAATTAGCATACATATTTCTTTTAATTTTTCATAAATAGTAAAATCATATTTATGCCAAATGATTGTTTTTAAATAAATTTAAATGACTTATTTTTAGGTCATATCTGATTTGCATACCTAATTTCTATAGCTATACACCCAGGGTTGTATAAACTTTTCTTGGGAGAAGCAGGGTCAGAAGTGGAAAGGTAAGAAGATTGGCGGCAGTTCTCCCTGCTCTGTCATCTTCCAAACAGGATGGTTGTCAAACGCTGCTTGAGCTTGTCCTGTTGGAAAGAATGCTGACTAAAGAGGGTCAGGGGCCAAGAAAAAAATGCTAAGAGATAATTGCTTTCTTAATTAGCATATGTTACCTGTGCAAATAATTAGTGTTCCCTGTGTGCTCTCTACACAGGTAGGGAAATCACCTTGTTCACATCCACTCAACACCCTCATGTTCCTTCCTCTTCCAATGGCGATAATGGTCATAGTGGTCAGAGTTTCCTTTTTCTGAAATCTCCATGTCACGGCTCTCAGGATCGGTTCATTAGGTCTCGATGTCCTGAGTCCTAAAGACTTGGAATTTCCATCCTCCATCTTGGTTCTGGGATCACATTGCAGTCTCCTGAAAGATTTAAGAAGTAGATGCCAGATTCTGACGAGGAGTGTTTACCGTGAGAACTAGCTGAGACAGTGGATATGGGAACATGATCATTCCTGTGCTATGAGTCTGTCAATATACAAAAGAGTCACCGCGCATGGTTTAGAGGGAGGAGGAGGGGTGCGGAAGAGGATCGGAGAACTGAATGGCTGAACACAAAGGCATACTTCTTGGACCTTAGAAAAAGTTTCGAATTTCATGATGGGCAAAAGGTACATCTGTGACTCCTGGGGTTAGCTGCTCTTGCAGCCCTCACTCAAGAACTAAGCTTGATAGGATGAGAACCCGGAAGGTCAGGTGGTGCCCAGGGAGACAGGTCACTGGGCTGAGGTTGTGAGAAAAGCTCCCTCTGCTCTGAAGTACTGCCAAGACGCAGGGAGCCTTGCTCCCCAGGCCGCTCCAATTCTACCCCCTCTTTTTTTGTTTCTCTTCTCTTTAAGTTTGTGAGTAAACTGATAATTAAGCAATTAAACATCAAAGGGAGGCTCAGTGAGCCCTGGAACTTGTTCAGAAAACCAGCAAGGAAACGACTGCTGAGATAGAACTGGCCAGTCTGAGGACTCCTTGCAGCGGGGACTCAGGTACCAGGAGGTCAAGACTCTGGGTGGCCCAGTACAGGTGTCAGGGTTGCTCTAACGTGGCAGTATGAACTGACCTTCCTAGGGCTTGCTTTCTTAGAGCTATGATCTCTGCAGTTCCAAGAGTGTGCTGATGTAGAGACACAGTTCCTGGGGTTGTGCATGAGCAATTGTGCATGTGTGTGTGTGGCAGGGGAGGGAGGATGGAGGGTCGCCGGACTCGGACTGTGCTGGTAGGCTCCAAAATCTCTTCCTGCTGTGTCACTTGCCAAAGCACTGAGATCATAGAATTAGAGTGATTAACTAATAAAGAAAAACACCATTAAAACTCTGAACCAAGCACCTGTTTGCCAGAAACATTCTGTGAACTGAGAATACTGCAGCACAGGAAACAAACGTGTATCCTGGTCACGGAAAGTTCATTGTCTCGTCAGCCGTGACACATAATAAACAACGTAATAAGTGAAGAACCTGGGGACACAGCCGACGCAGGGTGGGGTGCTTACTGGGAGTAAGAAGAAGCTGCGGCATTACCGCAACAAGGCTTGTGAAGTTTCCCACCCCACCTCGATCCTCCTGCAAAGCCCATTTCAGCCCCCTTCCCACTGTCTAGAGTTTCTGTTTCCTGATCTTTCTCTTTCCTGTATACCTAGCTTTTACCTATGCCAACCTTTTACATTTTTCACCCACTCACAACCCCAAGATGACCCTATGAATTGAATGGAATAAGAGTGGAGAATGGGCATAGTGGGATGGGACAAGACAGAATAGGCGATAGACCTGAAGAGACGGCTCCCCAGAGCATCACCTAAGAAGCATGGAGAAATTTGGGCAGATCATTGTCAGATGTAAGATATTTGTTAAATGAGTATTGAAAGACAGACAGGCAAAAATAATGCTTCTAGGTGTTGGTGGACAATTAAAAAGAATTTTAAACATTAACGAACCAAATTAAACATGTCTATGGGCCAAATTTGGACATCTAGGTTCACTAGTTTGTTAGTAAGTAGTGGATCATAAAATATAATCTCTTTTACTGAAGCCTCTTCCTGTCTGCGTAGACTTAACCTCTGACCTGCCCCCATTCTTGGCCCACCACCTCTCTAAACGTACAGATCCAGAGGTTCCATCACTTCCAGCACACCGGGCTGTTTATTCCTCCCAGTAAAATGGCAAACTTCTATCCTACCTGACCCAGCTCAAAGTCACCTTCCTGGAGACCCTTTCCCTTCCAGCCAAACTACCTCCTCCAGAAGCTTAATGCTCCTGGGCAGATGTGTTTGCCCCCGGGCACTGCCTACTACATAGTAAATATTAAACTACTTCAGCTTCTGCACTGACTCGGGACCCTCCTGAGTCAGGGACAGGGGTTTGCCTGTTTTAGATCCCTCACAGGACATTCCAAAATGCGCAGTACCTGTATGGGAGGAAAGCCTAGCACAGACTAGGGGCTCAGACTCCAGCCCCTAAACTGAAGCCATAGCCCCCTCGTTCACATGTCCATGGCTCCATGTCTTCACCTGTAGAATAGGGGTGATGTCACAGTAACTACATCAGAGAATGGGTGTATTTGATTGTTTAGGATTGAGTTTTACTATGCATCTTAGGTTGGTCTTGTACTCATTCTGTATGCCAGGCTGGCCTTGAGCTTGTGGTAATGCTCCTGCCTCAGCCTCCTGAGTGCCGGGATTACAGGTGTGTTCCATCACGCTCAGCCCTGTGAAATGCTTCTAGTGACAGAAAAGTCATTCTCAGACTGAAGGAGAAAGCCTATTTCCAGTGTGGACACAACTTAGAGATGGCCCTACACCAAAAGGAACGCTCCCCACTGCATGGAGCTGAGACTCGGGGGAGGAGCTCTGTGGTGGTGCAGCTGGAGTCTCAGACAGGATCTGCCCTTCTCTTTGCCACAGACCCTCTCTCCTTACCTCCACAACACAATTATCTCAGTCACTCTACACAGCTCTCCTATAAAATCCGGAATTCTTTGTCCTACTCAGTAAAGCAGAAGCCTATAAACTCCGAACTCTAATCTCTAATTTGATCTTCACGACAGTTTGCTGAAAGAGTACATAGTTCTAAGGGTTGTAAGCTGAGCTGGTGATTGTACATGGAGGTTTTCTCCTGCTGCTTGGTAGAGCAGGTGACGGGGCTGGGTCCAGCGCCCTTTCACCTTTCCCCACCTCTAGTCATAGGGTCAGGTGACGTTCCCCTTACACTTATGCTGTTGTGCTGAGCTCTGAACTTGGCTGGGCCACAGTGATGACTTTTAGAGGAGCATTGCATGTTTGCAATCATGAGCCACTGGAAGAGCAGCCTTGCTGCATTGGGAATGTGATAGCTTTCCGTGTATATTGTAATGCTATACCCCACATTTAGCCATGTTTACAAGCATGGATCACTAGGAGAGTAGCCTTGCTATATAAAGAATATGTTACGCTACCACAAAGATCCTAGCATTATTCCCCAGGTTGTAGCTACATCAACAGAGGTTTGCTTCCTCCTAGTTCAGGAAGGTGCCAAGGTAAAGGCAGGACAAACCCCGGCTGTGGGCTCTAAGGGAGAATCCTTCCCATGCCTCCTGTCCCTGGCTTTGGTGATTATTGGGATCCCTGCTCAATTAGGCTGTAGTCTGATCATCCCTGCCTCTAACTCAGCCTTCACAGATTTCTTTAGCTATTGCATTCTCTTATCTCCTATTAACGTTATGAATTTAGGGCCATCCTAAACTAATGTGATCCTTTTTGTAGATCCTTGGTTTAATTACATCTCCAAAGATCCTTCCTCCAATTTTGTCTTTACTGAATGTTAATTAGTTCTAGACAGACTTATTCTTCTCCCCTTCTCTGCCCACATCCCTCCCCTTCCTTCCCTTCCTCTTCCCTTCCTCTGATTTCCTCTCCCTCTCTCTCCATTTCCTCCTTTTCTTCCCTTTCCCTCTCCTCCATTCCTTCTCTTTCTCCTTTATCTTCTTTCTTTCCCTCCCTTCCCACTTTTCCCCTTTCTCTCTCCTCCTCCCTTTCTTTCTTATGAAGCTACCCTTTAAGCCTACCACAGAGATCTTCACAGAAGACCCACCTACCTTGGAGAAGGAGGAGGGCCCTCTGCTGATCTGGATGCTTGGGACTGTGTACAGAAGAATCTTGTGGCATTCCTCTTGTGACAGACCACTGCTCACCCCCAGGGACCGACCAGAAGAGGCACTTGTCTTGTGTAGTGGCTTCTGCAGAGGGGAAGGCAATCACCCCGAACTCTGGACATCCAGAGCCTCAGAACTTAAAGTGAGACCCCATCTATGGAAGCACCTCAGCAGCAATCAGTACAGGTGGGTGCTGGTCCCCCTAAGAATGGATGTGCTGACAGAGGGAAGAGACTAGAAACTGGACTGCTCCTCATGGCATTCATTCCTAGGCATGCTCCTAGAATTCATTCCATTTTTATGAGTAGGCTTGACTTCATTACACTGGAGTGTAAGTGCCAGGACCAGTCCTGTGTGATGAGTCTTCGGGAGTTTCAGATGGTTCCACTTCTCTGAGCACAGCTCCTATGATTACTTGAGAACTTAGGTTAAGCAGCAGTCAAAACCTCAGATTTGGAATCAGAGTAGCAGCTCTGCTACTGATGGGGTGGCCACTGGCAGGGTACTCACTAGTCTTCCAGTCCCTCTCCTTGTGTACAATAGTGCAAAGAACAGCAGGATTCACTGAGTAGGACTTTGGCCATAATTCAGCAAGAACACAGAGGTCTTGGCAGTGTCTGCTCACAGAAATGCTCGGTGCATTAGAGCTTTGCTGGTTTTAATTCCTTCCCTGTCTCTTGGGAAGGACTTTCTTCTTCTGTGACATGTTAGTGTCCCTCATTCCTTCTCGCCCCAGAGAGCCCTGGTCTGCTCTCCTCATCCACACAGAACTCAGACCTGGAATGTGGGCTTCAGGAGACGAGTTGCTTCCGCTGTTTGCTTGGGAAGTGTCTTTCTGTAGCAATGCTGTGTTCATTTCCATTCTTCTTTTCAAAAATAAGGAGAACATTTTATAACAATACCTGTTCATTGTAAGTCATCCAAATAACACAAAAGTGAAATGAAGGAGGCTAACCAAATTACCTAAAAAATATGAGAATGTAAAAATTTCCATGTCACATGCCACTCTAGAAAGCATTCTGGCGTGCTGCTGCGGTTAGGGTAGGAATGTTCAGGTTGATGTTTTATGTTCCTGGTCCCGAGTCAGTGATGCTGATTGGAGGGACTACGGAACATGCGGGACTTGGGCCTCGCTGGTAAATATAAGGTCATATAAGTCATATAGGGTGAACCTTTGGAGGTCCCACTGTCTCTGTCTCTGTTCTAGCTCTGCTTCATGTTTGTGCTATGTAAAGAAATAGTAGCTACAAGTCACCCTACTGCGATGACCTGAGCCCCCCGAAACTGAACAAACAAATCTTTTCAACCTCCAGTTTCTTTCTGTCAGGTGTTCTGTCACGGTGGCGAGAGAAGCAGCTGAGGCACGAGTCGCACAGGAAGACAGGAAGGGGGAGCAGAACAAATGCAGTTATACACTTGATGTTTTCATAAAAGTTGTTCAGTTGAATTTTCCTGATTTAAATGAAGCAAAAGCAATTGAAGGTGAGCTGAGGAATTTGCTAAGATGTAATTCTTTACTATAGCATGTATTGTTCCTCATCGGGGCCTTATAAAAGTGAAGGAGAAAAACACTGGCAGAAGTGGCGTTAATTTCTTCTGTAATTCTGTTTTAATCTTGAGCACTGTTAATGTCTCTTAATGAAGGATGGGGAAACATGAGCACTCATACATCTAACTCGACATCTCCAGCTCTCTTGATTTGTTAATTGTGTCTTTATTTGAACGTCATTGTCATTTAACTTAAGCTATTCTTGGATTGTTGGTGTCCCAGCAACTGAGTAGAGTTCCAGTGCTAAGAAGGCTGTCCTTAAAGAGTTCGGTATTCTCCAGTTTCTCCTTTGCTTTAACTGGTGGAACGTTTTGTTTGATTTTATTTTTTTTGCGACAAGTTCTCTCTGTGTCTTTGAGGCTAGCCTTGAACTCATGATCCTCCTACCTCAGTCTTCCAAGGACTGGGATTACAGGCATGTTCCTCCATAGCTGGCCAGGAAGCTGTGCTGTCTCACTTTTATTTCAGACAAATCTAAGAGTACCATTGTCGGTGTTGTAGTCATTGACACCATAGACTGTTCTAGAATTTTAGATTTTTTTTCCTCCTGTCTCTGTATTATTCCATTTTCTTTTGGTATTTGCTCGAAAATGATAAAATCTTGCATTGCTCTGACTTTTCCTCTCGTGCATTACCTGCTTTTGTTTTGTTGCTTATAGAGTGAAGTGTTTCTCTGTTTTTAAATCCTGTAACGTGTAAGCAGGGGGTTGTAGCTGTTTGCTTGTATCAGCTCTTCCTAGAATGGAATGTTCATTTCTATTCTATGAACTCCGTTCTCTCTGACTGTAGGAATTTTTCTTCTAATGTATTTAGAAGAATATGTGATTCTTTTTCCGTGGAGTTCTCTTAGGTTCTGTGCTTCAGCTACATTAATTATCTCAACACAGGTTTCTCTTTGCTCTGACTGCTCACCTAACACCTGACTCCAAATACTTTGATTGCACAGCCTTATCTTTGTATTTCAACTGTAATTATATCAACATTCTTTGCTGTATTAGGAAATCAATTCTTAGCTCTATTTTATTTTTCAGTGGTTCTGACCCTGAGCAACGATTCCTTTATAGGCCAAAATGAGATCTTCTGGTCGTGTTATTCTTGATGTATGATGAAGTATGACCCAGGCAGGTGTCACTTCCTCAGTGGGCAGAGCCATTATGCCTGCACATGTTCTCGGCACTCTCTGCATACTATGAGAAGACCCTCAGCTCATCACACCCTCAGAAAATGCTTGGAACACCCTCAACAGACCCTCGGCCCACAAGCAGCACACCTTCTGCAACCCTCAACACATCCTCAGCACACTCTCTGTACACCCTATGCACACCCTCTCTGCACACCCTCCCTACACTCTCTACCCACCATCAGCACACCCTGCACACGTCAGAATGGGTGGAGACCACCTACTTCTTAGATCCATAACTTCATGGGATCTTACTTCTCTGTGTGCTTCCCTTGCGTTCATCTGACTTTTATATTGAAGATTACAACCGCAATGCTTAGGAACCCAGTGAAACACAGAACAAGGGAACCCCATCTTAACATTTTACTTCATTTCGTGCAAATTGCTCAGGGCTGCTGTGATCCCATTTCCTGACTTCTGCTAGGTGCCAGGGAGATCCTAAACCAATCAACTCTGCCTGAACCTTCGAGCATAAGATGGTTAACCCTGCTTGTCTTCCTGGTTGGATTGCGAGGCACCTAGGGGTAGTAAAGCACAGAAGTCTTATACATTTCCAGAGAGGATCAAGTAGGTTAGGGGCCCAGGTGGGATAAAATGGGAAATAAGAGGCCTGCTAAAATAGCCCTTCTCCTTCTCTGGTTTCCACATAGCATGTTGTTCACTGCCCCACAGCACCATGACCCCAGCCACAAAGAACCTGGGACCATGAGCCAAAATAGCACCCCCCCAAATGTGCTGTGTTACACACACACACACACACACACACACACACACACACACACCACCCCTAAGTACTGCTGCTATGGATATGACTCTGTGCATTAAGCCTCACCTTGAAATCTGACCTCTTTCTGCTTTCCTCGTCCTTCACGTCTCAAGTCACATGTAAATCTAACCCATTGGCATATGGGCTTTCTCTCTGGAGATGAGACTGGTTTGTTTGAGCTCTGCCCCCTACCTTCATGTCTTGCCTCTCCCTCTGCCCATTGACCCCTTGTGGCTCTGAGGACAGAATCATCTTACCACATACCGGTAACCGGATCTCCTGTTGAAAGTGATGCCGAGTGAGAGCAGACCAGCAAGGAAGGACTCTATGTGTCTGACACATACCTTAACCAATACTTGCCTTTAATGGCAGTAAAAATACCAAGGGAACAATGTTCCATAGTATTCAAACATTCCACACTACAGCATGGGAATGAGCTGTTTAAGACGGTGCAAAGAAAGTACACGTAAGCAAAAGGTAGGATAGGAGACATGGGAATCCACCGTCCCTGGGAAGCCTTGAAGGCTGCTTATGTAATATTCTCATGCCTTTTGCAGGTAGAGGTATAATTATTCCATTATGTTTTCCTGTGAAGTGTGAAAACTCTCTTTACCAATCCTCTTAAATTAGTAAAATATAATATTCAGCGAGACAGGAGACAGAGCAATGTTAATTGAAAGTGGAGAGGTGTTTATAGGTTGATGTGGTGCAGCCAACTGTGACTAAAATTAATGTCTGGGGGTTCCTGCAACAGCGGGATGCCCTCAAGTTTATCCTGCATTTCCAATAACAAATCCTGGCACCCACAGAGTCTCGTTTAGTGTGTCATGATTCCAGCCTTGGAGAAGGTTTCCTTAAAATAGGTCTGAGAATTTTAATTACATTCCATTTGTAAATTTCTTTTTTTGCCTGATGAGGTGTTGAGGACAATGGGAAATTTTGCTAAGACTTCAGCTTACACCAAGTGAGTTACCAGTGGAAAGATTGCTCAGCCTGCTTGTGGGCTTCCTCAGAGCCCTTCCATGCTGGGCTTGTTCTCATCACAGCCAAACCACAGTTGGGTTCTTTTGTATTATGGAAAAATTGGAATCATAAGTCAAAGGCCAGTCAACAGGCTTGATTCTACCTCTTCCTTTGCCATTAGCAATATCCAGGAACTCCTTATGCTGTTCTGCATGACAGTGGGTTCCTTGACTGTGTGAACAATGCAAAGTTCTCTTACACACTTTGCTGAGAGAATAAACGTCAGGTCTGTAACCCCAGACACCGGGCTGAGCCCATCTAGCAGAGCTTGATCACATGGTCAGCCATCTTAGCAGTGTGAGCAGACCTGTTTTGATCCTTTGCTTTGTTTTACTAGGACAGAAATTATGGGTCCATGCTGGCTTCCAGTCACATGTTTGTTTATTTCAAGTGCCCAGCTTAATGATCATGACTCTTTTTAAAGAATGGCCGGACTGGTTTGGTGGAGACAAAGGAGCACAGGAAATAGAGAGATGCTTTTGCTCTCCCCCTACTGGGCAGATTCTTTTATTGTCTGGATTTGGAGAATAAGCCTAGTTATTAGCATAGCTGGCTGAGGTCTGTTAGCTAAAAAATCACAGTAGTTATACCATTTATTTCCATAAACAAGAAAATTGTTACACAGTACTGTCACTGGGTCATGTACCCAGTGGGATATTGTCCCCAAAAGTATCAAGGCCACATTGCTTCAGCTTTGCACTGACTTTAGTTTTATGACTTTAGAACAAGGGCATTTCTTTACCTTTAGGGGCTAAAAGACAGGTTACTGATGCAACCAACTTCGGGACATCTTCTTAGCCACCCTTCTACTTCTGAAGCATTTTTATCCTTCAGACTCCCAAATGTTCTGTCTACAGTTAATTGATCCCTTCCCCCCTAAAGACACATCTCTCCATTAGTAACATAGCCTAATTCCCAGTGCCACTTTTGAGTGCATATTATTTTTGCAGAGACCTTCATAGGAGCTTTATTTACTTGTTAATTTTTGTTTTCTTTTCACTAGAGTGCAAAGCTCATAATAGTCTTTGTCCAAATGTGACCCTTAGTCAGAGGCCTTTCAGTCTTGGCCTCTTACATGAAAATCACAGGATAATTGAATATGAATTTCTCACTGAGGAGCAAACAGGAAGAAATAAAGACATTTAAAAAGAAAGCAAACTCCAGGGAGAGAAATGGAGAAGCTCTGGGATGGCCTTAGAGAGATGCTATGTACAATCTATCAGTGGAGGATACATGTTAGAAGGTCCAGGTCAGGGCCAGAGACATGTCTACAAGAGCCTCCTAAAGCCTGGAGGTGGGTACCCAAAAGAACAGAAAAACTAGACTGTTGGAGGGTCTAATAACTCACTAATAGAGCAGCACTATTTAAAATTAATTCAAAAGCCACATTTCTCATCTATAGAAATAAAAGCATAAGGACACAATCAGTTTCTTTTCACTCAGAAGTCTTGGATTGTGGAGCCCAGACAACTGTCTGTAGGGAACTCAAGAGACTGAGCTATCTAGATTGCTAAGAGAAATCAAGAATTCCTCCATCTACTGTTGTCTTTATCAACACAACTGACCCAACATTTATCTAGCTCTCTGCATTCCAGGGCAACCCACAGGCACCTTTCTCTACCCCTCTATTCCCAGGCCATTGCTGTAACCAGTTTTCAGTAGAGCAGCCATTTGTAAAGATCTGTTCTACATTTTCACCAATACCTTTGCTTGTTGTTGTTTTTTTCCCTAAGCACTGGACAGCACACCACTCAGACTCACTGTGCATTTATGCCCAGCTTGGGTAGTTCTTTGGGGTTAGATCTAATGCCTCAACTCACAAGTCCACACAGATCACAGTATAAATGCATTGCTAATATCTTATTTCACTCATCCTTTTCACGTTCTTCCAGATGTCCTTGAGGTTATTTGAGAGAATGCATTTGCATTTGGCATGTTTAATAATTCTTACTGTTTCTTGTCCTTGTATATTATGAGAATGTTCTGGGGTTTCTTATAGGTCTTCCGAGTAGCTTCTCTTTTCACTGATGTGAAAGGGGAGGTCTGTTCATCCCTTGTCCTTCAGGGTCTTAGATAACCCACCTCTTACTCCATGGGTGTATTAATAAATGGAGAAGATTTTCAAAATCTTTTTCCAATAACTTCTCTATTGAAGGTATGTACCCTACTTCTCGTGAATTGTTTTCAGGTCCAGGCTCTATTTGAAGTTAGACATGATATGAATGTAAACTGTTCAAAGACATTAGAAAGTCATTAATAGAGAGAGAGAGAGTTGGAAATCTGGATCATAAGACAAAGAGGTGACTCTGGAAGACTGTTAAGCCCTTGTCCTTCAAATGTGAGCAGTATCTCTTGGGGTGAATAATGTGACCATTGCTCTGGTCACCAGAGGGTAAATATGCTATGTACACTTTTAGAATGATGCCTTCCAAGGGACTTTCTGGGTATAGGGTGGAGTTTGTTAGAATGGGAAGCAAAGTCTGGAGGTTCCGTGGATGTTAAAAGGAGCATTTCACAACCTATACCTACAATAGTTCATCTTGGTGGATAACTTAGCTGGATTGATACCTAAGACTTTAGTAAATGTCTTCATGTGTCTTTAAGGGTGCCTCCAGAGGTAATAAGCTTATGAGGTCTCTGACTTCATTAACAGTTTAATTCCTTGATGCATTCAGATTTTGAATAGATAATAAGGAGATGGTAGCCCGTTAGAAGGTAGGGCCTGGTTGGAGGAAGCAGGTTATTGATGTGGGAGTGTCATATGTCAATCTGTTGATTTCATTGGCTAAGCAATAAAGGAACTGCCTTGGCCCATCTCATTGGTTAGAAGATAGGTGGGAAGAGTAGACAGAACAGAACGCTGGGAGGAAGAGGAAGTGAGGTCAGACTCCACAGCTCTCCTCTCGGGAGCAGACGTCCGCCATGCTCCCGGCTCCTGGTCAGACTCCACAGCTCCGCTCTCCGGAGCAGACGCAGGAGAGACGCCATGCTACCTGCTCCAGGGAAGACGCACACCATGCCCCAGCTCCGACCCAGGATGGACTTAGGCTAGAATCTTCCCGGTAAGCGCACCTAGGGGCGCTACATAGATTATTAGAAATGGGCCAGAGCAGTGTTTAAAAGAATACAGTGTCCGTGTAATTATTTGGGGCATAAGCTAGCCGAGCCGAGCAGGCGGCTGGGGTTTTTGGGGTCGCAGCCCCGCCGCCCCCTTATTACTACAAATGACGCCCAGACGTGTGGCTAACTGAGTCTACTGAAAGCCTGAGAAAGCTTGGGAAAGAGTAAAGCATGTTTTCTTGATTGTGACAATTTCTCTGGTCTACTTTGCTTGCTAGAGGCAAGCAAGCGCCTCATCTAAGAGAGGCTTCCTGACTCAGCTTCAGCTGCAAAGCCTGCAGCTCATTAAGAGGTCCTGCCACGAAACATTTAAACGGTGTTGATGAAAAGCTGAACACATGCTTTTCGGTTTTCAGCCGTAGCAGGAAAAAAGCTGTGCCGTTTAAAAATGCTGGCTTTCTGGGCCATCCTGCCAGGGCAAACTCTGACTGTTTGAGGCAGGAGGGCCGGCTACAGAGAGAGGACTTGAGTGTTGTCTGTTGTAGCTTGCTGGCTGGCAGGGACCTTGAAATGTTATAAACATGGCTACAGCCAGTACCTCAGCCAAGAGGCTGAAAAGCTAAGGAATGGACTGGATCTAGCTGGCAAAGCCACGCCTTTAGTCCTACTGATATTGCTTGGTAAATTAAAGACTCGTGTGGTCAAAAAACAGAGAGCTATACAGTAAAGAGAGATTCAAAGACAGAGAAAATTTCTGAATGGTTTAAAGTGTGTTAAAAATATATGCAAGCTGAAAGTTGAAGTTCTTAAAGCAAAAAACAAAAAAAGGAAGAGAGTTGTTGTGTGTACACACCTTTAATCCCAACACTTGGGAGGCAGAGGGAGATAGACCTCTGTGACTTCAAGGTGTGGTAGCACACGCCTTTAATCCCAGTGCCTAGAAGGCAGAGCCGAACAGATCTCTGTGAGTTCAAGGTGTAGTAGTGTACGCCTTTAATCCCAATGCCTGGGAGGCAGAGACAGGCGGATCTCTGAGAGTTCAAAGACAGCCTGGTCTACAGATATACGCTCAAAAAGCAAAAAGTTAACTTAGGAATGTCACAGCTTGGATTCTTAAGCGTCTAGTGATTTAAAGGCGCAAATCAAAAGTGCTCCTGGATAGTAAAAAATTGTAGATTCACAATAGGACAGATTCAGACCACTAAATGAGTCACACTGTTGGATGAATGTACGTAGGCTTGGGAGAGAGAAGAAAAAGAATATAGAGAATAAAGTTAATGGTTTAAAAAGAAAAAAGTAAAAGTAAAGTCTTTAAAGAGACAGAGTACAGATAGTTATAGATATAAATAAAAATAAGCCGCGTAAAGATGGAAAATTCACAGAGAGTCTGGATTATGTACATTGTGTTTTCTTTAAAATTTTTGACTGTGAAGGAGCTAAGTACAGAGAGACATTTCATTACATGGGTTGCCAAGCTAAACCAGAATGGATATAAGGGTATTACGACTTCAAAATTTGGGTCTAAGGATATGATGCTTTGGAGAGAGTCTTCTTTTGTTTTCACAGAGGATGAGACTCTATGGATTTCTTCTATTCCGATTTGGTATGATGGACCACGTCCTCCTGAAGGGTTGCTGTGAACATCTTCAGAAAATTGCCTTGCTCAACTGCCAACTGAGATAAACCTGGCACACAGGTTACACCCTAAATAATCTGATTAACGACGCCCCCATTCAGCAGGAAGCAGTTTGGAGAGAAAAAACTGCGCCCATGTTCCCAAATATAGTTTATAAATGTTCTTTTACATTTAAAGGGGGATATGATATAGACATGAATAATTTGCATTAGTATAGATTTTGCTTTATTGATGGAGATTTACGGTCAATTTTGTTATGTGTATAAATGTTTCTGATGTAATTTTTACTTGATAACTGCTTTGTTATATGTAATTTTGCTATGTTAAGGTTAAAGCCTTCCTTTTTTTGTTTAAACAGAAAAAGGGGAAGTGATGTGGGAGTGTCATATGTCAATCTGTTGATTTCATTGGCTAAGCAATAAAGGAACTGCCTTGGCCCATCTCATTGGTTAGAAGATAGGTGGGAAGAGTAGACAGAACAGAACGCTGGGAGGAAGAGGAAGTGAGGTCAGACTCCACAGCTCTCCTCTCGGGAGCAGACGTCCGCCATGCTCCCGGCTCCTGGTCAGACTCCACAGCTCCGCTCTCCGGAGCAGACGCAGGAGAGACGCCATGCTACCTGCTCCAGGGAAGACGCACACCATGCCCCAGCTCCGACCCAGGATGGACTTAGGCTAGAATCTTCCCGGTAAGCGCACCTAGGGGCGCTACATAGATTATTAGAAATGGGCCAGAGCAGTGTTTAAAAGAATACAGTGTCCGTGTAATTATTTGGGGCATAAGCTAGCCGAGCCGGGCAGGCGGCTGGGGTGTTTGGGGACGCAACCCCGCTGCCGCTCCATATTACTACAGGTTATTGGGTGTATGTCCTTGGGATCTATAATCTTGCCCTGATTGCTTCTTGTTGCAGTTCACCTCTGTTTCATGCCTGTTGGGATGTGATTAGTGACAATGAACTGAAACATCTAATACTACAAGCAAAATTAATCTTCTGTTCATTAAGTTGTTCTTCTATGAATTGTTCACAACTATGATGAAAGTAGGTAACGAAGTGACCAACCTGTATCTCTAGATTCTGCCTCTCTTTATCCTCTAACCCTTCCTCCAGCTGAGTTCCATCTACTCCCAGATTTTCCTGAAGGGGAAGCATCTTTTCACAGCTCCTAGAGCACAATGGCTACCTGGCCTACCTTCCTCTCCTCTCTCTTCTACAGACTCATTCCTTATGAATTCCAGTTCCCTGGAAGACCATCTCATATATTTCTTATGGTGTTTGAATATAGTAGTTTATTTAGATATAACTGTTACTCTGTCAGCGAGTTATGTCTATAGAGGTTTTGGTATTATGAAGACAGGACTGACTGTCTCTGTCTTCAAAGCCTTATCTTTTCCAGTCTTGTCCAGCTCTAATTCCCTCCCCTTTTTCTATAGGCATGGCCAATCCCAGTCCCCAAGCCTTTCTGATCAGATCAGGGACTCCCATTAGGAGACAGGCCACTAGATGGAGTCTTGCTACCATAGAGCTGCCTGACCAGCACCTTAGATCTCTGGCATGCATTGAGCCAAGTGTTCTTTCAACTTTTAGCCATGACTCCGGCTCCATGATTGCAATAGTGACTCTTTTCTGTTTGGCTCTTATTCATATCTGTTCCTTAAAAACTGATAGGAAAAGCCCTCTCCTTGCACACTCCAACCCTGCTTTCATGCTTGTTCCAAGACCACTATCTAGAATTTTCCAATAATGAAGAGATGACCCTAAACTACTGCTCTCTTCTTTCCTGGGAGCATTTGAAAATTTTCTTTGGACTGACCTACCTTCCCCTATACAGGCAGCCTTGGATGATACAATCTCTAAGCCAGGTTCTACTACCTAGAGGCTTTGGTATTTGGGGCACCTTAGGGAGAAACTGTTGCAGGGATGGAAGTACACATTAGAAAGATCTAGTTTCAAGTCCCATATTATAGACTAACTTTGTGTTCTCAGGGAATCTTCCCAAGCTCCAGTTTCCTTATGCATGGAATAGGAACAGCATCTATGCATGCTATAGCCTCATGTGGTGATTAAATGATATAAAATACTCAGTGAGTGTGGTATCCAGAATTAAGGCTAAGGTGGGGGAATGATGATGACGTGTTGATGACAATAATGGAGATGGTAATTATGTGGATAGTGGTAATAATGGTGGGGTGATAACGGAGGTGATTGATGGTGATGATAGTGGTGACAGTGATAATGAAGAAAGCGGACTATTATTTCCCATCTTCCTCTGACCACTGCTTTCTGTGGGACATGCTGCTTTACTTATTTCTCTTCTGTCTTCTCTATACCCGTTCTTGTGCTTTCTCTATTGTCTGGTCAGTTATCCTAATTTGGGACATGCCTTCATCACCCTAGGTGTCCCACAGCCTGTGTAGGTGCACAGGTCCACCTTTTGCCATTTCCTGCTCACAGCTGCTTTCCACTGTCACTCTGCTATGTTTGCATCTCCTTGTATCTCTGCCGCTGCTTCTCAGACATTGCAATGGGAAAACTCAAGGTCAGAACAAACAAACACATAAAATCAATTTTACCTTGGGAACTAACTTTTTTCCAGAGCAGCTGTCTGACAGTCATCGCCTTGGCCCTGACTCTGTTCTAGGTGTGATGGCAGTGCCGTGAGGGTGTCTGCTCCCCGGACCCTTGCAGGGAAGCACACTACAAACAGACCCAGCCACCAGGGGGTGTGCACACACGCACATCTGTGGGGCAGGGAATAGCTTGCCTTTCCCCCTCTTCTCTTTTGCTCTTTGCCTCCCTCTGTTTTCCCTCTCTGCTCTGATTCTTTGAGCCATCTCTCTGCCTTTTCCTTTGTTTTCTTTCTGTCTCCCCTGAGTTTTCCCCCTTGATCTCTTCTCTCCAACTCTCTTTGTTTTGTGTCTTTCTTCACTTCTCTGTTCTCCTTCTTTCATTCTTGACCTCTCCTCCCCTCTTCTCTGGCTGCTGTTTTTTTTTTCTTACTCCTCTTTGTCACAGTCTGTCTCCTGAGACAGTAGCTGTTTCTTTTTCAACAATTATTATGATTTTTTTTCTCCTTCTGGAAATGAAAAGAGTCCTGGATTTCCTGGACCTAAAACTGGGGTATGCTGGGTTGTCTTAGTTACACTGAAGGGGCTATTTGTGTGTGAGATCACTCCACAGATAGCAGGGGGCAGACTCGGGCCTTGAAGAGAGGGACAGATAAGACCAAGAGCATTTGGTGCCATGTGGAGACTTAGACACAGTGTAGATGGGTGGACGGCTGCCTTCTGGTATTGTATCACACAAGTCAGTCTGCATGTGCAGCCATCTCCCACCTGCCATGGGGAACTACTGATAGTCTATACCATGATTGCAGCCCTAAAATTAACTTTGTCCCAAACAAGAGGTAGGACTAGATGGACTTTGAGATCAGTTGAATCTTTTAAAGGGTTTATTAACCTCTGTACCCCTGTCTGCAAAATGAGACTCCTTGCCTCTGTTTCTTTCCCAGGAGATCCCACTAGCATGGCTGTTGATAGTACAGTCTGTGTTCACCTTTAATTTCAGAATCTGTGATTCCTTGGTTTGAACAATCGATGTGTATTGGGAAAACAGGTAACTGAAATAGTCAAAGCCTTAGGAGAGGTGTTTTCCTAGGAATTTTTTTTTATCAAATTTAAACACAGCTTGTAAAGATATATGCTAATAAACATATATTTGTATATGAGAATACTTTAAAATCTTGTTCTCCAATATATTAATATATAATTAATGCTTTTTGCATAGTATATATGTAGTTTGGGTCCATTTTTATAGTGTTGGAAATTATATTTAGAAGTTCTATCTCCTCCAGGAGTGATACTGCAGGGCTGGAGAGGGGACTCAGTTGGTAGGTGCTTGTCACGTAAGCATGAAGACTGAGCCTGAGCTCCATCGTTCACATGAACAAAACAAAGCCAGTGTGGCAGTGTGAAGCTGTAACCAGTACTGGGGACAGGAGGATCCCAGTGACTGCTGGCCAGGCAGACGAGTGAAATTCATTGCTCCAGATTCAATGAGAGACTGTCTCAAAATATTAGGAGAGGAATAGAGAAGGACACTCAATACTGATTCAATACTGATCTCTGACGCCACATACATGCACACATATGTGCACACATGCATGGGCACACCACACACCACACACACACACCACACACACACACACACACACACACACACACAGACACACTGTCTTTCCAAAGGCCACTTCATCACCACGGAAGAGGAGGTCACGTGAACAAGACTACTATAACTTTCTTTTTTTTCCTTTTTTTTTATTGATAAAAGGAGAATAAAAAAAACCAAATTTCCACCTCCTCCCAGCCTCCCATTTCCCTCCCCTTCCTCCCACTCTTCTCCCCCTCCTCCCACTCTTCTCCACCTCCTCCCACCCCTCTCCCCTTTTCCCCACTCCTCTCCCCCTCCCTCTCCAGTCCAAAGAGCAGTCAGGGTTCCCTGCCCTGTCCTCCCCCCTCCGTCCATAACTTTCTAAAGGTATATGCCCATGTTAGTGATAGCCCCTTCTCAAGAGAGGCAGACACAAAGAGAGCAATCAGCCTCACAGTCAGGCTTGATACCAAGTGGACATGCGTTCAAGATGACACTGTTGCCAAGTTGGCACTGACTGGAACTTACTTTGCAGGGAGACTGGCTCTGGTCTGACCCCTTTCTTGACCTGATTAAAGAAATCAAAGGGGAGTTATGCTCCCTTGTTGGAGCACTTATCATTGTCCTGTTGGGAACCGGTTTGTGTCTCTGCTATTCATTCAGAGGCTACAAGCTGGCAGAATTTCTCAAAGAATGACAGTCCTGGTGACCTTGCACTGCAGACACTTTCTGTCCTTCCCGCCAACCTTTCCATGATCCTCTTTATAGCCCCAGATCCTGGATGCTCTTGAGAACTGCACATGTTCCGATCCCACGGCAGACATGGCAGAGGACTTTAAATGGACTCCTGTGCCAGGACCAATTGCAGATGATGCCAAAGCCCTGCTTCTGCTTTTAAAGTGAAGGAAACAAAAACTAGAGCTAACAATGTTGAAGTGCTGGCATCCTTAGCCAGTCATAGCCACTGAAGCTAGGGAGCAGGGTGGGGCCTCGTGCCTATCAACACAACTCTGTGTGTTCAGCTCCCCCCACTCTGCCATAGCATGCTCCTGGCAGTGGGGAGAGGGGGCATAACGTGAGTGCAAACGGAATCTGCTTAAAACAGAGAGAGAGAGAGAGAGAGAGAGAGAGAGAGAGAGAGAGAGAGAGAGAGAGAGAATAATTTGCAAGCCTGGATGTAGATTGTTCCTGAAGTGACACCCCTTCCCCCCCTCCCCCAACCCTTACCTATTTCAAGGCTGCCTGACATGGCTGGAACTCAGGATATGGCAGGGGCTGTGATGAATGGTTTATTCAATGCATTGACTCATTTCTACTTTCCAGAAGCTTCAAGAAGGGGTCCTCTTGTACTCTGTGTTGAAGGTGAGGAAGTAAAAGTCCAGAGGAGGCAATGGGAGCAAGGCAGAGCTGAGAAAGGAAGATGCGTTTCCTAAGGCCAAATTCCAAGCTCCTCACCACTGCCCCAAACATACCATCCCACTACCCATTGCAGCGTGTGGCATTCCATAGCTGTGGTTATCCAGGGAGACACAACACACTTATGAACACACACATGCACACACACATACACACATGCACACATGCACGCACGCACATGTGAGTGCATTGGTCTTTAATAGGAAGTGTCCTCAACAGGCTCATGTGTCTGAAAGTGAGTTCCTTGCCCAGCAATGATGTTTTGGTAGGCTGTGGAAGCTTTAGGAGATGGGACTTAGCTGTCAGTCATGTGGGACAGGTTCCTGGTAACTGTTCTCTCTAGCCACTTCCTGTTACTGTCTGCTTCTTGCCACTATTGGGAAGACCTGAGTGTCTTCAGCATGTCTTCCTCTATCATGATATCCCAGTCCAGCGCTGGTCACTATAAAGAAAGTAACTAGTACATACATCATAAATCACTTAATCTACTATAAGGAATTGACTCATACTGTTACGGGGCCTGTGAAGTTCTCCATTCTGCTGTCTACCAGCTGGGGAGACTCATGAGAGCTGGTGACATAGTTTGAAGGATTGAGAGTCAGACTAATGGCACTCACTGCAGCCTAACTCTAAAGACCCGAGAGCCAGGAATGACAAGGGAGGAGACGGGTCTCCCAGCTCAAGCAGTCAGGCAGGTGGCAAACCCAGCCTCTCTAGCTTTTACCCTGTTTGGGCTTTCTGCCTTCCCTGCATTGGACCTTTCCAAGGCAAGCTGGGATTCTGCTCCATTCTGCCCATCAATTCCAATGCTAACTGCACAGATGTGCCTGGGAATAACGGTTAAGCAGCTATCTTGACATCCCATGACTTAGTCAAATTGACTCCAATGGTTCAGATCTGGGATGTTCCCCAGAAGCTCATACACTGAAGGTTTGGTCCAGCTTGGCATGACTGGAAAGTGGTGGAACTTCTGAGACAAAGGGTCATGGAGGAGGTTTGTAGGCCATTGGAGCAGGTGAGTGAAGAGGATTGTGGGATCCTCGTTCTTCTCTCTTTTCCTGCTCTGCAGTGTGGGGAATGACTTTCTCTGTCACATGTTCCCACCATGAAGCACTGTCTCATGTCTATCACAGGCCTAAAACCAGGGGGGCTTCATCGTCATGACCTGGAACCTGCAGGAATCTTTCTTTATGGTGATTTTTGTCAAGTATTTGATACAGTGACAAAAAACTGATGACCACACTCATGTACAGTAAGGAGCTCCTTCTCTTGCATTTGGTAGACTTTTAACTCCCAGTGTATGTATGAGTTGAGTGACCTATTAGAATGTGACTCTGGGGGGCGGGCCTGGGTTTCATCATGAAAGTATGCAAATATGAAACACTATTGAGGACACTGGTGCACCCCAATATACTGTAGGCAGCTAGATACAGAACACTGGTCTCAAGGGATAAGGAGAGGAAGGCACGATAAGTGTCTAGGTTTCTTGGGATGGTCCAGGTCATCATCCAAGTCCATCATGAAACTCTGATGTCCCATGTACAGATTTGCTATGGAATTGTCTTCTGACGACCATCTGTAAGGTCACAAATGTCCCTGCTGCCCCCGAGACACTGTAAGAGTGCCATTCTAGAACAGTGATGTTTTTCCTTTCCTTGCCAGCATACCAGGGAATCTCTCTTAGCCTGTGTATCTTTCCTGAGCCTTGTCTGGAACCACCAGCCAGGGACCCCAAGGATGGTTACCAGGGCTCTAACAATGAATGCAAGCCACCTCAATCTCACTCTCTTCCTGAATTCTCCCTCGGCTTAGCACATGGGGTTAACGAGGTCTCGGTGTGACCACCAGGGCCTTCTGCTTCCCACAGATACAAAAAAAGAAAAAAGAATCCTGAGTGCTTCCCCTCTCTCCTGCCAGCCCTGCAGGCCTGTGGTGGTGCACTGAGTCGACAAAGCCAGCTTCACCAGCTTCTGCCGCTGTGCAGAGAGGCGAGAAGGTCAGGGGTGTCTATGGGAAGGAGGCGATGCCTTCCAGGGACATTAATTTTTCAGTTTGTGTGTTCAGATGCGTGGCAGCTTAAGGCTGACAGGCTTGCAGGCTTCTGTCAGGCTCAGAGCTGAAGGATGGCTCTAGGTCTAGAATGTAATTTAGTTTCAAGCAGGTCCTCTGGCTGGCTGCTGAGGCCAGCACTGGTGGGGGGGGGGAGCAGGCAGGTGGGCACGCAGGAGAAGTGCACCAACGGGGGTCCCTACTCCCCGGGGGATTGCACACAATTTCACTGGGTGAGTCATCAGTGCTTCTAAGAGGTAGTCAGCATCCACTCCAAATTAGCGCTGAGGAAACGTGAGGTTTGGGTAGGTCGTCAGCATGCTGTGTGACTGTGCTCATTCTCGTAGCAAATATTGATGAGAAATTACTGTACGCCAGGAAGCATGTCAATCACCGAGGACCCAGTCCTTGGTAGTGTAAATCGCTTAAGTCTCCTGTGTTATAATACATGATCTTTGAGATTTAAATTTTTACTTACATAATTGTGAGTGTCTCTCTCAGTGTATACGTCTCCTACGTGGGGGCCCACAAAGGTCAGGAGAGAGGGTCAGATCTCCTGGAGCTGGAGATACAGTGGTTGTGGGCTGCCCCATGTGGGTGTTAGGAACTGAACACGGGTCCACTAGAAGAACAGGCAGCGCACTTCAACTCTGACCCATCTCTCTAGCCACACAAAACACGATTTTAAAGGTAAACCATTTCAAGGAAGAAAGATTTGTTTAGTCCCATCCATTTTGTGGTCATTTGGCTCTGTTGTATCTGGGCCTATGACAAGGTGGGACATCATGGCAGAGGAGCATGACAGTGGGAAGCAGCCAAGAATCAGAGCTGGGAGAAGCCAGGGGAAGAACACAGTTCCAAGAACATGTCTTGATGACATGGTACCTTCATCTAGGTCCTACTTCCCAAACGTCCACTATGAACTCCCTCATGGACTATGAGATTAGAGTTCTTCTTCTCACTTCTCCCAAAGCAAACTTCTGGACAGTGCTATGCTGGAGTCTAAACCTTCAGCACAAGAGCCCTTGAGTTCTATCAAGCTAGGGTCTTGGTTTTAGTCTTTGATAAGATGCCAAGGCCCAAATCAACTTGGGGGAGAATATGGTTTATTTCACTTTACAGCTGGTAGTTTATCATCCAGGGAAGTCAGGGCAGGAACTCAAGACAGACAGCTGAAGACAGGAACCTAAATAGAGGTCGTGAAGATTGCTACTTACTGGTTTGCTCCCCATGGCCTGCCCTATTTGCTGTCTTCAACCATCCCAGGACCACATGCCCAAGGACAACACGACCCACAATGCACCTCCCAATTCAATTGCCAGTCAAAAAATACATCAGTCTTGCCTACAGGCCAATCTTAAAGAGACAATTTCTTAATTAAGATTCTCTCTAAGCCTGTGACTCTAGTGTGTGTCAAGTTGACATTAAACTAGCCAGCGTAGCTCTAAGCCATGACATTTCCCTATGCAGATGTGCACATAGATAGGTGATAGGCATAATCTGAGAAACACAACTTCTTGGGGCCAAGATCATGGGAGGAAATTTACTTTACAGAGGTCTCTCTGGCAGCCTCTGAGAAGGTGCTGACCTGGGGAGGGGCAAGCCCTTGAAGAGAATGATCTACAGCGGCAAGGTCATAGCAAAGGGAAGACCCTGAGAAGCCCAGGCACCTGGAAGAAGATCCACGTGACTGTTTACAGTGAGCCTGTGGGAGCCGGAAGGCAAGCAGATTCTGAACAGTGTTTTACTGAAAATCATGACCAGTTTGGGATTATTTGGCATAGCATCCAGTAAAGCGGAAGATTTCACCCAGACTCGCTGATTTCAAAGCTATGCTTTTCCCCATGACAGCAGTGATTTTCAAAGTTAGATTTTCAAAGCGGTAGAGCTCTTTTATCGACGAAACCTTATGATCACCCTTCCAAAATGCAAAGCTTGTCTGAGAGGTGTCAATCGGTTGAAGCATAGGTTCAGGGATCCCTGGATCTACCAATGCTTCCTCTGCCCGACCTCCTGTAATGGGCCCTGACACACCAGTGTCTGGTAGGTAAGAGGAGTAATTCATTCATTTGGTCCTTTATCCACGTATTCAATTGACATGTTACAATACGCAAAGCATGTGCCAGGCACGTGGGGTAGTACAATGGACAGAGATTCCGTCCTTGATGTCTTGAGGGCAGGGTTCTGGAGGAGGATCCTGTATGGAACAAGGTGTTTCTTGGGGCTCAGCAGGGGCAGGGTGTTTAAAGGATTAGGATCCAGGACTGACTATAGTGGATTGGAGTCCCCAACCTACACTCCAGGGAGGGGAAGACTGAAATCAGAGAGCCATGCCAGCTGCTTCCCTGCTTATGCCTTCTCTTGGGAAGCCACCATTTCCTGCCCCATTCCCAACTCTCTTTCCGATTCATCTTGAGTACCACCTCCTCCACAAAGCCCACCACGGTTTCCCATGCTGCGTGTACAGTCACCTTCTGTTTAAATGTAAGGTAACTCTATCAATTGGCTGCTGAAACTGTAACTGTGTCACCTGCACAGTCTGTCCAATTATTACTTAACTGTCACAGTAACTCAGTGAGGACAGTGAAGTCAAGAGAGGTGTCACTTGCTCAGTTTGATACTGCTTTAATGAGGAAACATTTTTGGTCCTGATTAATCCTCAGAGTCCATTACTAACTGCCCTGCCTCCTTGTCCTTTATCCTGCTTACTGTTTTCCCATCATTCCATAAGATTGTCCTACCTGAACTCATGAGCATCCATAGGTATGGATGAGTCTTGGCAGTATCTGTACCCTGTGACATTTCCCAAAGCCCAGAATATGGTAAATGGTGCCTAGAACCAGGGCGGCTTCTGCCTCCAGCCACTCATCACTTCTTCAAGTGTACATTGCCCATCTCAATCTTTGCTCACACCTAGCTACAAGAACAGGTAAAATGCATTTTGTCTCAGTCACTCACACAAGCACCCAAGAGCACATTTTACTCACAAAAATCCAAACACATAGAAACAGGCATGGGCCTCAGTCAGTCATGTGTAAAATGCCAGCCTGGCCTTCCAGAGAGTGTTTAAGACAGGGCGGGAGCCCTTGATGAGATGCTGGTGGTATTGTTTTCAGGGAGCTCTAACACACACACACACACACACACACACACACACACACACACACAGCCTTTCCAGACAGTGAGAATCTTCCCTCTGCAGCGAGAAATACAAAAGCATGATGTTTATTAGGGGGGAAGTATAATAACCAAAAACATATTATGTTGGGGAACCAGCCTGCCTTTGCCATGTGAAGCTGTCTGAAAACCCTATTTTTTGTTTGGATTTTGAGGGTGGGGGGAATCAATCTCCCTTTTGTTTGGAGAGACGAGGCTGTGCTTTCTCCTGTGCCAACATGGAGATACCCCCTGCTGAAGGCCATCAGCAACACCATTTATCCAGTTCCCTCTTCCAAACACAAGAGTGCCTTTAGCGTTCAGTTTGGCAGTCTTCAATGCTAATTAGCACCAAGTGCTTGGCATAGTTCTCAGCATTGTACTTTGTTGGTCTGTGTGGCTTTTCCTGGAGAGACATAAATGTCTAGTCACCTGAGATGGAGAGGGTAGAGACAGACCAAGAACAGGATCCTGTCCAAGTCCAACTAAGTGAAGCAGTGGCCTCGCTGGGGCCACATACAGGGGTATAGGTGACTCACAGACACCCCTGAGAAGTCTCATCCCTGTCAACTGTTCATTTTTTGTATTATCCTGGGGAGAGGGATAGATGCCTCATGAGTTTTGGAAGCTTCTCTCTCCACAAAGGGGTGTTAACTGGCCTGATCTTGTAAAGGTCCCCTGTGGTCCCCAAAGCTTCTCTGCTTCAAGACAGCGATGACCTTTTCCAACCTGGGAGGAACAGTCATACTACAATTGCCTTAAGTCATTTCACCCTGCATCATCCCATTGAGGTTATTCCTATGATTATAAATCCATTCTGTTTGCAGAGAAACCGGAGCACGGAGAGATGAAACAGCTTTGCCCGCAGAAGCAACAAGGATGGAAATCGACTCTGAGAATCTGGCTTCAACATCTGAGTTTTTCAGTGCGCTAGAATGTCTAGATGGATAGGGGGAGCTGTATAAAGGTTGGACATCAGGGGTGTGAAGACAGGGCTTCTCTTAAATTACCCCTCGGAACTCCTGGACATGCGCAGTATATATATCCCTCCTGCTCGCCACTGGACATGCGCAGTAGACACACACACACACACACACACACACACACACACACACACACACACATATATATAAATCCCTTCTGCTCACCAGGAGGTGTTTGCAGGTGTCAGCTGGCAGTTGGAGGCAGCAGGTGAGTCCTCTTCCTCTGCATCTTCTTTCTCTCATGAAGAACCGCTCCAAAGAAACCCACATGTTTATATTGCAGCTTCTTGGAGACTCCAGTTGTCCTGTTTTCTGGGAAGGCCACAAGTGGGCCCTCCTCCTACACAGTTAAACCTGGCTCTCAGTTATACAATACACTAATGCTAAAGGGATCCCTCTAAACTGTGTAGCAGACCACGTCTCAAGTCCAGTTAAGAAATTCACACTCACCCATAATTTCTCACTGGCCTGAGGTTCAAGTAAATGTCCTCAGCGAAGTTGAAAAGATGCATTTGTTTGGGACCAGATTTTGTTATGTCACCCAGGCTGGTCTGGAACTCCCAATCCTCATTCCGTGTTCTGAGTGCTGTGATTATTAAATTAGTCCTGGGCTGTGTCTTTGCCAGAGCATGCCTGCTTCGTTGGGAAGCATTTCTGATCATATCCAGGTCCTGGTCAATTATCTGGTCTTGGAAGAGAGACCTTAGTTCCTGATGCTGTGTTCTGCTCCTCCACACCCCAGCAGCCATACCACAGGCCACTTGGGAAACTTCAGCCTTCTGCAAGAGAGAAGAGTTCAGCTCTAAGGAGGATTTATTGCACAGATTAGATGCTGCCAAAACCTTCAATATCAGCTCCCATCTGAAGGCAGCCAGGAATAGGAATGCGCTCAAGCTGCCTCTTTAGGAGCTTTCCTGAGCTCCTGGAAGCTACTGCCTGTCTGAGAAGATTGATTTGAAGGGCTGTGGCAAGGAAGCCTGGTCATTCAGTGATGAGGCATGCCCTTACCAAGTGTTTTCAAATCACCAGGCACAAAATCCACCAAGACAATGTCACCTGAACCGCCTTTGTTCATAGTTGCAGAGTCTGAACTATGGAGATTCTCTATTATTATTTCCTGTTTAAAACCATTATTTCCTACTTAAGATGAAGACAGCTTTATATGAATGAGCTCATAATAATGAAAACAATATCTTTTTAATGATAAAATATCTTTTAATGATAAAATATCTTTATTTTTTAAAAAGAGAAACAATTTGTAACGTGTGCAAGAAATTTAGCTAAGAATTAGGGGGAAGCTGACAAAATGAAATGACACACAAGTGCCAAGCAATTAAGTTCCACAAGTAGGGCAAAGTGAAAATAGAGTAAAAATTCTCAAAACTAAAGCAGTTGGAATTGAACTATTCTCATCAGAGAGTGAGAGAGAGGGTGTGTGTCAGAAGAGAAGTTTAACTGTGACCTTGAACGTCGAGGCTCTAGGCTGCCTCTGTGCCTATCTGTAAGGCAGGCTGAGACATTGCAGTGTCCTTTTGACTTCACTGCAGAATTTCCCTGGGGAAAAAGCCCCACTGTGTTCATTTCTGGAAGAAGTCAGTTCCTGTATGCCTTCAGATGTGGTCTTATTTGACCCATCCCATGTCACAGAGGGCAGTGGATCTCTCCTGGGCTGCCACTTCTTCCCTGTTCTTCCATGCAGTTCAAAGTGTTTCTCTACCTGAAGTGGGGAGTATATTTCTGTATCCCGGACCATGGTTATTAGTCAGACATAGTGAAAATGATGGGAATCTTTTTTTCCTACCAAGGCTGGTACCCCTGTAGCTCTTGAACCTCTGCCATCACCATTGACAACCTTCTTAGGCTAGGTATTGGAGGAGGAGAGTTGTAAGCAGACCTGGTACAATGTCATTGCCTCAAGTTCTAGCTAATCCTGTTTCAGATAAACCAATGCCACCCCATTAAGACTGGCAGAGCAACTGGCTGACCCTCAGCTGGCCAGCTACATGATGAATATATGTATTTTTACTGCAATGCTGAAGCCCAATACCTTTGTGACAGAAGGCTGCTGGTGCACTCTGTGACTGCGTTTCCTGTGCTCAGAGTTGATATTGGATTCTTCTGAAACAATCAGCACAGAAAGTGCCGTTTCTTTTTCTGCTAGTATTGTTTTGATAAGACTGTAGCCAAGAACAACAGAGTTCCCTGACAGCTTAGAGAAAACCCAAGGCTGAAGCCAGTACTGAAGCACTGAACACAAAGATGGGAGGGAAAAACCCAGCCAGGTCTGAAACAATTAGAAGTGGCTTTTCTATGCGACATGAATGGTGCCTTTTTCTTTTCTCTTTGAATCAACTTACCTTGGATGTTTTTTGACTCTTACAGTCAAGAGTACCCAACTGTGGAATATTTTGAGGGTTTATAAGCTGTACATGTGCCCCAGTTAAAAGAGCAGAGGCTAGGGAAGCGTCGCCGTCTCCCTGAGGTTTTACGTAGCAGAAACATTTATTTCCATAGTTACTTTCTAGGGATACTGGGGCCCATGTGAGTTCACCTGTCACTGTGTTAGTCATAAAGGGGCAATTATAGCTGTTACCCCCACTAAATCTCAGAATTCTTGGAAGTCAGTGACTCAGTCCTTACTCAGACTTGGGGAACACAAGGGCATAGTGATTCTGAGAAAGAGGTGGCAGGATGTTCCTCTGAGCCAGAAGCTTAATTTATGCCCTTCAAGAAAAAAAGAAGAGAAAAGAACCATTTTGTATCTGGTGAGATGGCAAAGATAATTTTGCTAAAGACTCAGTGGCTTTCCAAGGAGGAAAGGGAAGCTGGAAAGGGCATGGCGAGAGTGCTGATGCCTTTCTGTGCATGGGGGAGGGCCCTGGAGGTAGAGAGGCACGCGGTGTGATCCTGAGGTGTTGTCTATAAACTTAGCTACCTGGGGTTCAGAACCCCTTTCACCTCCATTCCCACTGCTGTAAAATGGAAAAGGGATACCATAGAGGAATAGAAGAATTCATTGCCGGGCGGTGGTGGCGCACGCCTTTAATCCCAGCACTTGGGAGGCAGAGGCAGGCGGATCTCTGTGAGTTCGAGACCAGCCTGGTCTACAGAGCTAGTTCCAGGACAGGTTCCAAAGCCACAGCAAAACCCTGTCTCGTAAAACCAAAAAAAAAAAAAAAGCATTTACGGCTGTTTTAGGAGATGCCCATGGCAGACTGCATTTGACAGTTTTTTTCCAAAAAATAAAGTGCAGGAGGAGAGAAATGCTAACTCTGTAGATAAGGGCCTGACAGAGGGGAGAAACACTGACTCTGTAGAGAAGAGCCTGGCAGACCACCTGAACCCTGTGCTGGATGTTAACATGTCCAGGGTACTGTATGGTCACCACATGTATGATATGATGTGACAGGGGACACCCCACCTTCTCAGTACTGTTCCCTCAAACCCAGCACCCCGAACCATGAGGAATACTCCAGTGAACTCAGATCCACAGTGCTCTGAAGAGCGTTGGTTGGTGTTTCCCCTAAGTCTGATGAAACTGACAAGCCACCCAAGAACGATGAGAGGAGATGAGATATGCCACAGCTTAGTGAAGTGGGGTGCCTTTAAGTGGACCCCAGAAGAGAGAAGTGATGCTAGCAGAAAAATAACAAGGAAGTGTAGCAATGAACTGACAATTCTGGACCAAAATCATAGGTTTTTCAATTGTGATTCCCAAGGTCACGTGTGATGTTGACAACAGGGAAACTAGGTGAGTGAGTGTATACGGGAAGGGTCTATGGCATGCCTAAAGCCATTTTAAACATCTATAATCGTTTACAAAGAAAAAAGTCATATGTTTTTTAAAATAAAAATTCAAAATTATTTGAATATATTCATTGCACAAAATGACTTGCCTCGTTTTAGCATCTTTACACCTGTCTATCACTTACTTAGCTCGTACTTACTCCATATTGACCTCTCCTTTCTACTGTCTATGCTTCGTCTCATCCCCTCTCTTCCCAAATAATCTCCCATCTACTTTGACGCCATGGATATAGTAGTACATTGTGTATATGCACATAGAGACACACATGCATATGAATGTGGGCTGCATGCGAGAGGACATGATTCTTCTCTTTCTGAGCCTGACTGACTTGGCTTTAACATGATGATGTCAATTCCAGACATTTTCCCGCAAGTGGCATGATTTTGCTCTTTATAGCTAAATAAAACTCAATTATGTATATCTACAGCACATTTTTGTGTACTTAAACTTGCAAGACAAAATGTTGAGTTGAATGTGATCCAATTACGGTGGTAGATATTAGTTCCATTTTCTAGCCACACACGCTCACATCCTCTGTATCTCAAGTGATTCAACTCAGCTGCTGCACTTGTCCTGACGTAGCTGTTGGAAAATCTCCCTGTGCCTACTCTGTCCTTGACAACATTCCTCCAGCAGAATGAGCAACCAGAAGGTTGGCCAATGACTTGCTAGCTTTGGGTCATTTGGATTTATGGACAAAGCATGCCATTAACATACCTTGGTGAAGGCAGAGTCATAATGATTTTGTTGTAGGTCCCCAGGGTCGTGTTTTATGCATATATTTCCATGGAAACCCTTGCAGTGTGGAACATTAGGGGAGAGGGGGCCTGAGTCCCTGAGAGGATCTTGTACAAGACTGCACAACCGGAAAGGAGGAGAGGACAAAGCGTGGCCCTCGCATGCTCTGTGCTACACTGTTTTAAGAGAACATCTCAGAACTTGGGGAGTCCCTCAGATATCACTGAATACAGAGATTTGAAATTGTGACTTATGAGCTACCTATACTCCTGGCTAACACCAGGTTCGATCCACCATCTTCAGATATTATATAGTGCTATATGGTTGGTTTTATTTGGTTAATTTTATTGTTATTGCTCTTCCATCTTAGGTGGAATCAATTGCTATTTGAGAATAATGAGATATGACTTTCAAATTTCAGACAAACAAAATGACAAGGGGAAAAATGGAACACTGGCCACATTAGGTGTTCCATTGTTGTCTTAAGGCGAACCTGACTCCCAGTTATGTTGGGGCTTATATTCTAGTTCTAACCCTCCCCTATTCCCCATCCCAGCACACTCTGCGTTTCTTTTCTTAACCTGGCCCGTGACCTCCCCAGAATCTAACTTTGGCTAATTTATTGTAGAGAAAATCACCCACCGGAGGGGTGGTGACTGATCAGAGTTACCCAATAGGCATGAGTAGACAGCATTCCCGGAGATACCCACTAATATTGGTGGTAGATGCTAGGGACAGATGAGCTTCTGAGATCTCTGGCTTCCTGGCTTTGGGGTCCTTCTGCTTTCTTTGCAGCTGACTTTCTTAGTTTCCCATCAGAAAACTTTAGGTCACATCTTTCTCTTTTGGGCACGCTAAGAGGTGTTGCCTGATTGCAAATATATCCCAAACAAGCAAGTGGAAAGTCATCCCCATCAGGAGGATGGTGAGCTAACTAGGGAATTTGGAAATTTTACTCCATCTTAAAACAGAGGGTGGGAGAAAGAGGGTGAAATAAAGGAAAGAGAGAAAGGAAAGAAGAAGGGAAGGAAGAAAGAAAGAATTAATAAAGGAGTAGAGAGAGGCAGAAAGAGAGAAGAAACCAGAACCTCAGTTGAGGGCTGCAGAGATGGTTCCTCACTGGTTGCTGTTCCAGCCAACAGGCGTTCATTTCTCAGCACCCAAGACAGGTGGCTCACAATCACCTGTAACTCCAGCTCCAGGGCCGCCAAGACCATCACACATGCCTACAGGCCTATATGATCTGGGCAGTTTCTCAACTGATATTTTTTTCTCACATGACTTAGGTGGTGTCTAGCTGATGGTTGCAGTTGACTAAGATGACAAGGACTGTCTCACGCATGCCACACCCGGTTCTAGTGTCGTTCACACATGCTTCCCTGTTACTGCATTTTTCACAGCTAGAAAACCAACATTAACATTATTCTTGGCTAAGTTGTTGCCATTATTGGGATTCTCTTAGCTTTTCTCTACCATGCCTTATAGTGGGGATGGACATAGAGAGACAAGAAGGAGAGGTGGGCTGATGGGGAAGAAGAAAAAGGGAGACAATCCCTGATTTGATGCCAAGCAGGTACCATTGTCCTGTGTGTCTCGCTTTCCATTACTTAAGGCTGGGCTCAGTAAAATTGACCCAATCCTACACATTAATCTGTGATATTGAAAAGATTGCATTATTACTTTTTCTTTTAGACTGTAGCTGAATGAGTTTCCTGGCATCATTAATTTCAACAGGATTCACTTAGCAAAAGACTGCACGCATTGGATTCAAGACATTTCAAAATTTGGATGCTTTTACAAAGTGTTTGATTTATCTTTGTAATGACCCAAGGTTTAATTTCGGTTTCCCATTTATTCATTTTTTAAAAAAGTAAATGGATTATGCCATTAGCACACGAAGTGACACATGGATAATTTTTTTTCAGAAGTTGGTACACATACAGAGAAAAAGAGAGACAGAGGCAGAGAGATAGAGAGACAGGGAGTGGATAGCAGTGAAATCTTTACTAGACCAATCCCATCCTCCTGATTTCACTACTGTTCCACAGTTAGCGAAGACACAGAGTCCAGAGTCAGCTGAAGCGTATACAGGACAATCCAGGATGGTTTCTTTGCAACTTCCTGTGAATTGATACTTACTTCAAATTAACAGTTTAGAAATATTAATTGGAATGATTCATGTCCTGGATTTTGTGGCCAGGAAAACAAAATAAAGAAAGGAGTTAAAATTTTATAAAGGAAGATTTCCAACAGCCATTATTTGCAGATAACATGGCTGTCTACACAGAAAACTGGATAAAACATGTTTTGGGCTCATATAAGAATTCAGCAAGGTACAATATAAAAGATTAACAGATGCTATTCCCAACAATAGTAGCAAAAAACAAATGGAGATATCTAGAAACACATTTAAGCAGCATTGCACTGGACTTATGAGAAGAAAACAGTGCTGTTCACTAAGCATCAGAAAGACAATGCACACGGAGAGCAGGAGAGGAGGTGGCAGCGTCATTTATTACTTAGAGTTTTGAAGAATAGCCAAATATCCAAGGACAATGTGAGATAAACGACTAAATCTGAATAAAATCTGGGAGTTAGACAGGAGTGAGATACTATCTAATTGCTTGTTTTGGGTATTTGTAAGGTGGTTTTGTGGGAGAATGCCATGGTTATTAGGAAATAAAGGGTGTTTAGGATCAATGGGTCATCTCATCTCTACCCCATCCCAAAGGGTTTATGGACTAGTATGCCTAACACCCAGTTATGTGCCTGTCTCTAGCCACACATGTGTTATATCCATGTGTCTGTCCCTTACGTCTGTGTTGATGTTTCTTATTGAGTAGTCTTGACTGCCTTGGCCTCCTGGGAAGTGGGATGCCGTGGACGCACCACCACGACTGTTTATAGCTATATATCGGGCAGAGTGATGATGCTATTTGGGAATTCTAAGTTAACAATATGCAGAAATTCTTTTAAACCACGTTTACAGCTTTTCTGTAAAATTGCAATTATTTCAGAGTAAGACTGTGTGTATACATGCAAGTATGCATATGAGTGTGGTGTATGCATATATGCATGTGTGTAGAAGGATATGATTATCTATGTGGGCATGGGTAGAGAACTGAGATCAATGTTTGCTGTATTCTCTACACCACTTTTCACTTTAGTTTTGGATTTTTTATTTTTATTTATTTATATATTTTATTTATTTATTTATTTATTTATTTATTTATTTATGCTAGCTCGAATATACAACATGCATGTGTAGATACCCACAGAGGCCAGATCCCCTGGATCTGAGTTACAGGGATGAGCCTCCTGATGTGGATGCCGGGAGCTGAACCCAGGGACTTTGGAAGAGCAGCAAGCACTCTTGACCGCTGAGTCATCTCTCTAGCCCCTTCACCTGGGGTTACAGGAGGCAACACTGCCCCTTTTGTGTGAGTGTTAGAGATGGCACTTGGATCCTCAGGTTTCCACAGAAAACACTTTACCATTGAGCCACCCCAAACCTGGAGACATGTCTTAGTAGCCAGGGGAGCTGGAGGGAATATAATGGGACTGGCACACTGGACCCAGTACGGAAAAGAAGGAAACAGATTGTAGGAAGCACAAACCTTGGCGCAGGCACAGGCACAGTATTACCGGATTCCACAATGTGGCCGGTTGGTTAGAGGAGTGTGTGCCTCTTTCTGTCTTGTGGAGATAACCATCAGATATGGCCGTGAGCATTAGAGGGCAAACCATGGGGGCTCTAGGGTGCAGAGGAAAGGGTAAGGAATGGACTTTCTGCTGCTAATTCTTTTTTCCATGTTGGGGACTGAATCTGTGGCTCCTACACACCAGTCAAGCGCTTTACTATGTGCCCACATGTTGTGTTGAATAAAGTGATTATGGCCTCTCATTTGAGCAATATTGCGGAAAAGATACACAATACATACAAATACATGAATGTATGACCTCAAGTTGTCATGAGTGTGGCCATTAGTGGAGCTGGACCCAGGAACAAGGAACACTGTGATAACTGAAGGGGAATGGAGTATGCTCATCTCAGCCACACCCTACTTGCTTTTGTTGCTAGATGGCTCAAGCAAGGGCCAACCCCAGGGTCTTTGCACTTGCTGCTTCCCCAGGGATACTGTCACCCAGATCCTGCCTGGTTCACTCACTCATTAGGTTACATCTTTGTTCAAAAGTCACTTTTCCAGAGATACTTTGACTGGCTATGCACTTAGAATATCTGCCTGCACTCAGAGCTGGCTGTCTGTGCCCGGGCTCTGCTCTCTTCTTCACAGCATCTGGGGCTTTCTCTAAGCATGTGTTGGTGTTGTTCCTTTAAGCATGTGCACGTGTGTTTTCCTACAAAAATTATCCTACAAATTATCAGCTTCACACAGTTTCCTTCTAGTTCAGAAGCACAGCTCACTGATGAACTTGGTGAATTTCAGGAAGGGTGAGCATGGAAGATGATCAAAACAGAACAAGCACTGTGAGCGAAGGAGGAGGATCTGTGAAGCGCTCATTGAGGAAGGTGCCAGGGAAGGCATGAAGGGTGGGGCTCTCTCTGGAGGGCAGTAGAAATGGGGAGATCCTAGTGCCTCCCATAAGGTGGCCTAAGGAAACAGCAATGGGGCTGTAGCAACTTTCCCAGGGACTCCATCCGGGATTCATTTTGAATGACATGGAAAATCTTACGAGACGAACAAAGGATTTTCAAGTCAGTTTTACTGAGGTATAATTTAACTTCAATGACATGTTCTCATGCTGAATGCTCAGTTCAATAATATTTGACAAATGAAGATGGCTATGTAACTGCCACTCAAGCTGATAGAGGATATTTTCATCAGACCAAAAGTTCCTGGGTCTCTTTTTCAGGTGTTCCTCACTCCACTTCGCACAACCAATGGTCTGCTTTGTCTTTATAACTGAAATTGTGTTTTCAGATAAACAGAATCATATAGTGTCCAGATCATGTGTATGGCTATACGTGTGCATGTGCTTGTGTATGTGCATTTGTGTGTGTACTCATGTGTTGTTTAAAGATGGAAGCAGAGAGACACCCCACCCCACAGTCACCTCTCTATGCAGCTGAACACACCAACTAGGAGCTCGTCTGGTGCCATCGGCCACCATAATGATCTTTTTGTGATGAGGAAGCATAGCACATCACCTAGGTGACCTGAGTGGACAAGGAGACCTACATACAAGTCTGGAGCTGTACAATCCAAACTCCGGAGGGGAGAACACAGGCCCATCTGGTACCTTACAGCACCAGCCAGATGGACACTATTGGTGTGAGAAAAGGTATGGTATGGTGGTTCATGGGAGAGAGAGAAAATGGGTCAGATTCTATGGACAGAGGCAAAGAGAAGAGAGGAAGGGAGTGGGTTGAGATGGTAAAGGAGCTGAACCCTTGACCAGCAGCAGCACATGGGAAAGCTTGCCCTGTACTTTGTCTGGGTAGCACAGCAGAGATCACTCTGTGGATCAGAGCACAGCTGCCCAGGCCCAGACCCAAGGATAGGACTTGGTCTGCTCCCTCATTCACCTCATCTGTGATCTGCTGGAGCATGTGAAGGGACCTGACCTGCAGACCCAAAGCTACAGGATCTCCACAACACAGGGCAACAGCAGGAGGACCCAAGCAAGTGCTAAGAATCAGTAGGGTAGTAGAAACGAGAGATCTTGAGCCAGATTGATGACTCTTTGCAATGAACACTTGAAAGGAAAGATACATGGAAAGAAGTACATGGAGTGATTCATGGTGTCACACTGCAACTCCCATGATGAGATTTTTAAGTTTTTTCCATTTTATTTTATTTTACTATTCTTATCTCTTTTTTTTCCTCTTAAATTTTGTTTTATTTGGGGGAACTTCAGGGGTGGAAGGAAGATGTGAATGGGATCAAGATATATGATGTAAAAGACACATAAAATAAATAAAATTAAAACAAATAAAATTGGAATCCAGGGCCTTTCATGTGCCAGGCCTGTGCACTGAGCAACACGCTAGTCCTAGTATGCACACCTTAGTGTCTGACCTCTTTCCTTCATATTTCTGAGATTCTTCCATATAACACATTTAATCTTTGTTCTTTATTTCTAGGAGTATTTCATTGTAGGAATGCACCATATTTTGTTTTGTGTTGGTAGATACTAAGTATAGGAATATTATAAACAATACTACACAAAGAAATCAAGAACTTGCCCAATGGAGCAAAGTTGGTAAAGAAACAAGAGGTGAGCCCACTAGACTGCTTGGAGTCTAAAAAAAAATCTTCTCTTTCAGAAGTAATTTAGTTCCCTGTGTTTCATAAATTCACTTGTTTGGAAGCTGTTATCATCTAGTTTAGATGTTTTAATATATTTTTATTAATTCTTTGAGAATTTCATAAGTTCATGTATATAGTTTAGAAATTTTAATCATCATGGCATCCTGGGTTCAAAGAAATACCAATGAAATATGAGTTAACTTGTAGGATGACACCCTTGGATTGGACATGTCTAACCTTCCATGTGAGGTCTGACTGTTAACTTATGTTCAGTCAGGAGCTTGGGTTTCCCCTGGTTGAAACTTCAACTATATACCCCATCCAGACTTTCTGCCTCCCTTTTGCAGTCACAGAATTGGGCCCTAAAGTGCATGAAGAAAGTAGAAGAGATGTGATATTGTTCCGATTACATTGTTTCCTTCCGTCCTGACCACACAGCCCGATCCCACTTTCCTGCTTTCCTTAAGGACGGTTAGGTTCAAGATATGAAGTTCTGTCTTCCAGTGTGAAAGACGATCTGGATATAGTGGGGTTGTCCATGGTGTCTGGTGAAGAAGGAGGAATGGTCCAAGGAGGCTAAGCAGGGAAGGCACAGGACAGAAAAGACCAAATCCCCAAGGACTGTGTGGGGCAGATCCTTCTGCTGATTCAAGAAAAGCAAATCCCCAAGGACTGTGGGGGGCAGATCCTTCTGCGGATCCAAGGAAAGCAAACTTACTGTGGCTGTCCGCTAAGACTTTGGAATTGCCCGTTCCAGTAGGGCATCCACATTGGCTGACAGACTCCATCTTCTTTCAGGGAGGTCTTCAATTTGGTCTTTACCCTTGAGCCCTTTCGGTTAACTCAAGGGCTTAGCCCCTGCCTTCCACTCGCTATGTCTGTTCAACACCGACCGCATGGATAACAGCAGGGATGTAAACACTTTCAATCTTGTTTACAGGTTGCATTTGCTTTAAAAGGGATATGTTGGAGAGACAAGAGAATATAGCCTTTAATGAAGTGGCAGATGACCAAGAAGTGGAGACAAGAATAAAAGAGATCCCTGCTACCCGTTGCATTACATCCTTTGTGTCTTTGAAATCTGGGACCACATAACTTATTTTAAAATCCATGTTTTTAAAGTGCAAATGCCACTCCTAGCCTCCCCGCTGCCAGCACCACTTTCAGCTTTCAGTGGGCAAGGATCTCTTTTGTTCACAATTGCCTCTTAGTCCTTCAGCAGACTCTGGCATGAAGAAGGTCATGCTGCCCAGTGGTTAGGATTCCCATGTCAGGGAGACCTGTTCTGAATCTGCCAGGCCCCATCACCACCCATGTGGCTATGAGCAGGTTTCTCTTCTCCGGGCCCAAGTTTCCTTATCTATAGCATACTACGATTATAGGACTGATGTCACAGCTGGTTAGAAGGACCGCATGAAGACACTGGGTATCCACATGCCACATCTCAGTATAGTGCCTGCGTGACGCAGCTGCATAAATGGTAGCTTTCACCATTAGACATTGAGTAAATGCCTTCTGAATTGCTACTGAGCCCAACAGCCAGACCCTGTTCAAAATTAAACAAACAAACAGAAATAACTCAGAGATCCACACCCTGTCTAGGTTAGTTTGTCTGAATTTATTTGAACTGTAATACAATCAACAGCCACAAAACAGTCTTTGACTGAGCTAACTCCCGTCCTCTGTTCTTTCTATTTTATTTGGCATGTATTGATGACCATTCAGAAGGAATGTTTATTCCCTGCGCAATCACATTTCCGGAAGGCTCAAACAAGGAAGGACAGTGGTATGATGAGGAAATTTTATTAAGAGATTATTTAATGTTATTGATAACATTGCACTAAGAGTCAAGGAAAGGCACAAATCAATAGAAACCCACATCAATGTTTAATCTACTTTCAGCCCTTTGCTGGAGTGTTTAATTAGCCTGTGATTTGGAAAATTGCATGGCGTATACAAGACAATGAATGTTCTGGAACTAAAGGCAGAAGTGATGATTTTGCTTCCAGTGTCTGGTGAGAAATGTCTGGAAGAGGCAGTGATGGGTAGAGAGCACAGAAGAGACAGGAGGGGTATGGTGGTTCCAGAGGTCCTCGCGCAGGGATTTGTGCTTGTGTATTCCATGTTTGTAGCCTTTAAATCTCATTCTCACCCTTTGGGGCTGGTTTCCTCCTCATTTTGTGGACGATGAAACACACAGTGGGTTTCAAGGGCTTGCTCTCAGCTCCACACTTGGTAGTTGTGCTTCATTTCCCCACTGAGGTAGCTCATTAGTTTTGCCATCTGAAAAAGGTTCCTCAATGTGACTGATCTATGTTGCCCATGACTCAAGGGAATGGTAGAGAGAGAAAATGTCTGGTTGGTGGTCAAAGGAAAAGAACAGGCAAGATAGTAAAGCCCCTGGTCCCGGATCCCAATAGATGTATCCTTACCAGAGGAAATAGGACACATTATGTTACCTAGCAAAGGGGATTGAAATTAAAGCTAAAACTGAGGTTAGTTACTAGAGACTTGGAGATGGAAGCAGCCTGGGTGGCTAAAAAGATCCAAATATCCCAACGTTCCCTGTAAGTGTAGTTAGTTGGGGGAGATGAGGTGGGGAGTGGGTGCAAAGAATACGTCCAGAGTTTGCTTATTTTAAAGAAAGGGACCATAAATCAAAGAAAAACCAGCTGGAAAAGGCAAGAAAACAGATTATTCCCTAGAGCCCTTGGAAAGAACACAGCCCTGTTAACGCTTGGATTTTAGCCCGACGAGACCTATGTAGGACTTCTGACCTATAAAACCAATAAATTGTGTTGGCTTAAGCCCTTCCATTTTGGTGGCTCGTTATGGCAGCAACTGGAAACTTAATGCTTGTACCATAACTTATCTTACACAGCCACATCTTTCTCTTACAATGAGAAATTTCCTTGTCTAGGGCAGCAACTGGGGTATGTTTATCAATGGGCGAGATAAAAGGTTACAAGTTCACTCTGCCAGTGCGTGCCTCTACTCCTGACCTTTATTCTTACAAGGGAGAATCTGTGCTAAGCTGTTCTCTGCTGTGCTGTGCGAACGCACACGTCTGTCTGCTGTGCCTTAGGATGACCAGGTGGTGGTGTCGCATGTTCAAGCATCCACTGAGGGGAAGAGGAAAGGGGAAGGTCTTAGTGAGCACCAAAGCCTAAGCTACAGGCTCTGACTAGTTTATCCACAGTTATGATGTGGAATCTTAGAATCCTGTCTAGTTTATCTCCTACTCCTGTTCTCTCTCTCTCCCTCCCTCTTTCCCCATCTTCTCCCTCTTTCTCCCTCCCTCTCCCCCTCTTCCTTTCTCTTTCTGCCCCTGCTGTGTATGTCTGTGTGTGATTGTGTGCTGTGTATATGAATGTGGTCTAGGAATACAGCTCATGACAGTATGTGATAGTGCAGGCGGAGGGCAGAGGACAGCCATAGGTGTCCGTTAGTCCTCACCTTCCAGACTGTTTGAGACAGGTTCTCTTGTCTGAGGCTGTTAGCTGACAGACAGGCTTCTGGAGATTTGCCTGCCTCTATTTCCTGTCACCCTATAGGAGTGCTGGGATCATGACCATATACCACCATACCTGGTTTTACATGGACTATGGGGGTCCAATCTCAGGTCCTCACATTTGTTCATCAAGTGCTTTGCCCACTGAGCCCCACCTCTCTTGCTTCTCTCCTTTCTTTTACTTCTGAGGTACTGGTAGATGGACCAGGCCTCACACACTCTAGGTGGATGCTCTGCTACCGAGCTGCTGGGCCAGCCCTGCTTACTTGTTATTTTAGACAGGGTTTCCCTAAAATGCCCAAACTGGCTTTGAACTTGCTCCGAAGCTCAGGCTAACCTCAAATTTGAAATCCTCCTGTTCAGTCTCCAGAGTAGCTGTGACTGGCAGCCTGTCTTGTTAAACTTGTCTTGTTTTTCTTTATTCCCTATGTTTAGGGTTCCTTTGGGGCTCTCCTGTGGGAGGAATCTGGCTTTAGATCACATTTCAGTACCTATCTCAATGTAAACTTAAGACCTCACCTTAACCCTAAGACGTGCCCATGCCTGTGTCTGCCCCACCCTCACCCCCAGACCAGACAAGGTCAGGGGGAATCATGCCTGTGTCTCCCCACCCTCAACCCCAGACCAGACAAGGTCAGGGGGATGGCTTAGTGTCACAGCGCTGGAGTGCAGCTTACTTCTGAGGAACTAACTCACCTGTTGATGGAGACCTCGAAGTCCCATCTACTGCCAGAGACTTGAGAGCCAGTGGCAAAGAGCAGGCTGTGGGAGCCCTGCGATCAGCGAGAGATGTGCAAACCAGGCCAAGACGCCTGTGTCCCCATCAGTAGGCAGGACACAAAGGGCACCATCTGCTTTAAGCCACTTTTTATTCTACTCTTGGTCCGCAGAAGATTGAAAGCTGCCCATCCCAGTAGGGAAGCTGCCATCAAGTCAGATGCTTGTCTCATTCTGAAGGGCGTCACAGACATACCAAGAGATCATGTCCAAACTGGATACTCCAAGGGATCGTATCTAAGCTGGACACTCCCTGGCGACATCAGGCAGACACGTCCTTTGGAACAGATTTAGGAAGATCAGTCCATTTCCCATGCCATTCCCATAATCAGCACCGTTGTACCCACCACTACGCCTTCTCAGCTCCAACCAGGCTGACTTGCTGGCTCCGCTGGGATGGTTCACCACTCTGTGGGAAGATACGGACAGCAACAGTTAAGAGTCAAAAACCCAAAGCTACACATGAAGAACAGGTGCTGCAGTCCCCTGCCTTGGGGATGACACCTGGTCTGTCAGCCAACAGCTGCGTGCAGTTAGGGAAGTCACGCGATGTCTCCAGGCACTGTGAGTGTGAGCCACTGAAAGCTTAGTGCCTGTGGATGCAGGGGTGTGTGTGTGTGTGGGGGGGGGTGCTTGCCCGTTGCTCACCACTGAAGCACATCTGTTCCTGGAGAGCCTGAAAGCAGTAACTCTTGCTGTAGTTTCTCTTGGCCAAATGAAATATTTAATTTTTTTAATTAATTAACCTTGGTATTTTGAAGCAGGGTCTCACTGTGTAGTCTGGACTGTCCTCAAACTTGCAGCTTGCCTTAGCTCAGCCTTCTAAATGCTCAGATGATAGGCACGTGTTTCCGTATCAGTCTTCAATTACTTTTACACAAATGAATGAGTGATATGCATGCAGTAGTTTCCACGTCACATCTAATCGTTCCCAGGTGCCTCAGAGCAGCTGCCTCCCATCACCTTGGGCTCCTGCAGGGTCTCTTCACCACTGAGCCTTTTCCCGCCATTGTCCTAGCGCCCCTCCTCCCTGCCGGCTGGGCTGTAAGATTGCTGGTGCAATCGCTGGCTCCATCGCTGTGGTGAATTACCTTGTTCCTGCTCTGTTTGTCAGCAGGAAGGATTTATGGGGGGAGAGAATTCTTCCTGGAGACTTTCATCTTCTGTGTGTGCACAGGCTCGCCCCCAGCCCTCCTCGCAGACCCCATCCATCAGCTGCCCTAAGTACATATATATTATCTCACCTGCGCCCTCTGATGCCTTTTCTTCCTCCCTTGCTTCCTCTGAGCCAAACACGGGTAGAGGTTAATGGAGAAGATGTGTAACCCGGTTGGCTTTGGCAGCAGAAATCTCCAAGACGCTTTAGGAATGTGCCTTCTTCGCATTCATGGTTGTCCGGTACTGAAATATGGTCACAAGGAGCCCAGGAAATAGGCCCCAACCTCTTTTCCTGATAGAATTGAGCCATCTTTTTCCTAGTTGCTGCCTGCCACCTGTGCTGGAAGGTTAATCTCTTCCTCCTCTCAACTAGTGCATTTATCATAGGGAAGTGGTCTGTGGTGCAAAATATTGATCAAAAGCCTGCCAGGTCCTCTGCTGGGTTGAAATTGAGTGTTGCAGTCAATCAGTTGCCTGGCATTTGGTGGTGTGGAGAGCACGGTGACCGGCGAGTGGAGAGTGTGGTGAGGCTGATGGATGGAGCGAAGGGACTAGAGACTGGGGGGTGGGGTGGGGTACGGCCTCCTCTGTCTCCCCCGATTGGCTCACAAAGCAGGTGTGGTCAGTGTTGCTGGGCAGGATTGGGAACTACAGAAGGGTGATATTACCGGCTTCAGTGTCCTCACGGAAAAGACACACACACACACACACACACACACACACACACACACACACTCCACAACACTGTATGAATTAATATGTGGCAAAGTGTCAACCATTAAGCGTGCAAAAAACTGGTCAGAAAGAATAGGGGTACCGACTTAAGGTGTAAGTGGCACTTGGGAAATTCAATGTAACAGAGATGGCAGAAGGGGTCACATTCTTGAATCAGTTTTATTTGTAGAAACACTGATGTCTCTGTGCACAGACTGTGCTGAGTAATTAATTCTAGATTCCCACCTGCAATTTCCCCCTCTCCCTTTGTCCTCCCGTTCTTTCTTCTCTTGTTCCATTTCTTCTTCTCTGTGTGTGGCAGAATGTGTGTGCTTGTGCTTGCCAATGTGTGGAGGCCAAAAGCAATTTCTCTTCTTGCCGCCGCCCACCATGGTGTTGACATAGTGGTCTCTTTCTGAACCTGGAACTCAAGGTTCCAGGGAGAACAGCTAGCCAGAATTCCCCTGGGATTCACATTTCTGTCCCCCCCACCCCCAGTGCAGGAGTCATAGACACACACAGCTGCATCCAGGGTACTGCCAGGCATGTCATTGAGTACCAGTAGGAAAGAACTTTGGAGGACTTTCTGTCTCCTCAAGCGGTTCCCAGTCTTCATTCTTGCGAGCAGGGATGTCTCTGGGATGGTTCTTTGTAGTTTCCCATGCCTCAGACTGAGACAACAGAGAAGGCACATGCACTTGCTTAGGGGAAGCAGCACAGCCAGGTGGGCTTCAGGGAGGGGGTGGTTTTTGAACAGTGGTTTGAGGAAAGATTAAAAGGACACCGTGAAAGGCAATGTGGAATGGAGTTGAAAGTATGCATGCAAAGGAGCTTGAGGGTAATTTGGTATGGCTGATCACAATCCCCAGCCCAGAGGGCAAGAGGAAGCATGCCATTAGCTATGTACCAAGTTAAGGATGATTGCTATTGCAAAAAGTGAATAGGCTCATGTAAGCCAAGGGCTTACTTACCACAATGCTTGGCAGGAAGTATGTGCTTGAATGATATCAATCCCTGTAGTAACTGGGATAATTGGTTGTCAACAACAGAGAGCTATCTACATCATCCAGAGTCTCACATGGACACTGGATTTGGGGTATAAGAAGGAACTACTTACTAAATTGTGAAGTGGCAATAAAGGAAACCCACAAGGCACACACAGTGCAGCAGTCTGAGGAGTGGCAAGATTGGGAGAGTATTACTTCATCAAGCCTGGAGGAGAAAGAGGAGGGAACTGTTGTCAGATTCCAAAGAGAAAGGGGGAAAGGGAGAGGAAAAGAGAAAGGGAGAGGAAGAAAGAGGGAGTACTGTGGAATAATCCTCTTGTACACTGTAAAGATTTGTCACTTGAAATGATTTAATAAGACACTGATTAAACAGTAGCCAGGCAGGAAGTATAGGTGAGGCAGTCAAACTAAGGATGATGGGAAGGAGAAGGGTGGGATCAGGAGTTGCCTTCCAAAAGCAGAGAGAGCAAAATAGGCATGTTGTACTGAGAAAAGATACCTCCACATGGCAGAGCATAAGTAACGAAAATGAGTTAACTTAAATGTAAGAGCTGGTTAATAATAAGCCTGAGCTATTGATCAAGTATTTATAAGTAATAGTAAGCCTCTGTGTGGTAATTTGGAAAGTGGCTCCCAGGTATTTGGGGCAGCTCTGAGACAGGAAACTTCTGCCTGCTACAAGGGAGAAAGGGAGAGAGGGAGAGAGGAGGGAAAGGAAGACGGAGAGGTGGGGGAATGAGAGCTGGGCTGATTCTGAGTTTTGGGTGGCACTGTGGCAGCCAACTCTTCATAATACCATAGTTAGGGCCAAGAAAGAAGTCCTCACCTCCCCCTTCTCTCTCCCTCTTGTCTCTCCCAGTGCTTGCTATTGGGAGCCAGAACCTGAAGTCTTAGGGGCAGAGCAAATGGATGAAAAAGATACCCTTCAGCCTTCCAGGTCACTTCCAGATGACACAGCTGGGTAGTTGATGCAGCAAGTGCTTGTCAGGTTGTTTACATGTTCAGTAAAGTCAGGAGTGCTGCCCTCATATTATAGGCACAAGACTGGCTTCAGAAAATGTCAGCTCCCAAGTTTCCTTTTCCTCTGCTATCTGAGGTGCTGGCTGGACTTTCAGACCACATACGAAGTCCCACGATCCTGAATAGATCATCTCTATTCAACCAGCTCTGCAACTATGTGGAGAGAGAAGGTATGTCTCCCAGCCTGAATTGGGTCTCCCTTCTCTTTGGTTAAACCACCCTCACTTAAGTATTCTGATAAGTTTCCCTGTCTTTAAAATGGAAGCACTCCCTGGTTATAGAAAGAGGAAAAGAGAGCAGCTAGAGCAGGGACTTTGGAACTACACTGCCTGGTTTCAAGTCTCTGGGTTCAACATCCCCTTAGATGTAGCCTGCTGAGCCTCACACCCCACACTTGGAAGGTAGGGGTGGTATGAGTAGCTACCGTGTAAGGTGGCTAGACGTTAGAGTACATGCAATACTGCATGAGGATTCTTAGCAGAACAAAACATAGTAAGCCCGTTAAATGCTAACTGACATGATTTCTATTATCATTAAAAGCATAATAATCACATCACCATTGTCTCTTTGCTTTTAAGCTTTAGAAGGAGGATTCTTCTATATCCCTAGAAGCTCTCCTCAGCTGTGCTGAAAGTGGTACCCAGGTACACACTTCCAGCCTCCAGTACATCAATTTGTCTCACATATCCCACTCATTTTTCCTCCTCCGTGATTTTGTTTCTTGTTGATTGCACACTCTCTTGAATTGCTGTTCAATTGTAATAACTAGTTTCTCTAGGTCTGTGGAGATCAGGTAGCAGCCACTCATTGCTCTTACCCATGGAACTCAAACTCCCAGTGCCCACTGGCTGAGATACAGCCCTGACTATGCCTGCAGAGCCAGAGGGGAGATGGCAGGCTTGTTGACATGGTTAGGGACAGGGGATGCGGGCTCCCAGAATAGCCTCCCATATTCTCATTTCTTTTCCAGAAAACATCCATGCCGAGAAGACGGGGTAACAAACTGCTTTTTATTTTCTTTTGCTTTGTGAAACAGCCAATTGTCCATGAAATCAAATAAAGGTGAAATACATATGGAAATACCGTGGGCCTGCTAAAATCGGTTGGATGAAAAACTGAAACTCAGAAGTCCTGCCAGTCCACGCTTCTAAGATTTATAATCATATTACATTGCTTGTAGTGTGGCAGCCACAGCCACAGAAACATAAGTGTGTGAGTTTAAAATACGATTCTGGGCAGCCTAGCATGGTGCAGAAACCACTGCAGCAGAGTGAGGTGACCTGTACACACTACCCACCTCCAAGCTGAGGGAGCTCACACTGCTGGAAGATCACATCCTGCAATCATGGTGCGGTGTGTGGTGCTTTTTACATGCTGGCCATCATTATTTTCATTTTCAGCGATTGGTTGCTGAGGACATTCAATTGCATCTTCTATTTTGAAACGGAAGTGATGGCTAAAACCAGCTGAAAACTCTGCCAGCTACTGAGTCTTCAGCGATTCTCATAGGTCTTATGCCTATGAGAAAAAATGGCAGATGTTTGCTGCTGGTGCTATATGGGGACTATGCAGCCTGGTACTTCTCCACAAACACAAATACAGGCACACAAGAACACATGTGTGTTCATGATCACACGTGCATACTGCTTTCAGGTACTGCCTGTTGGATACCCAAGATGTAATCTAATCCTTAGAGATGAGGTGTGGGAGGCCCCTGGATTGTAAAATGTTTTGGCCAGACAAATCAAAGGGTTGAATCGTGGAGTGGATGGCAACACTGTTAGATGCTTGGTTGACTGACCGCTGCTGAGAATGAGTGCCTCTTGTTTTATTCCTGTGATAAAAACACCATGACCAAAAGCAACTCAAGGAGTAAAGGGTTTGTTTCAGCTTATCCACATCACAATCCATTACCAGAGACACTCAGGGCAAGAAATCAAAGCAGGAACTGAAGCAGAGGCCATGGAGCAACACTGCTCACTGGCTTGCTCCCTGGTGGCTTTCTTAGGCTGCTTTCTTAGCACCCAAGACCACCAGCCCATTAGTTTCACTGTCCACCATGGGCTGTGCCCTCCCCCACCAATCACAGCCCTCTCTTTCGAGATGGACGGTTCTCTAACTTCTGACCCCTCCTCTCCTTGGAGTTCTTTCCAGTCTTGCTCTGATCCTTGTGCCTATGCCCTCTCTTCTTGGGTTGCTTTCCTACTGTTGCTATGACAAACAAGCCCAAACTTGTTACTTTAAGAAACCCAGATTTATTATTTTATGGTTCCGGAGGTCAGAAGCCTAAAATGGCCCTCATATGGCTCAAGTCAAGCTGCCAACAGGACTGCAAGCTCTCTGAAAATTTTGGTGAAGAATCCATGCTCTGGCCTTTGCTAGCCTTAAGATTGCTTTCTTCACCTTCAAAGTCAACCAACACAGCCCCTGACCTCTGCTTCCATCACCAGACTCTGATCTTTCATTACGGGATCCTTTCTACAGGGACCACCAAAATGATACAAAAATCATCTCTCTCTTTCTTCCATTTTTAAATTCAATTAAAAATCTTACTTATTTTTGAGAATGTCATGCCTGTATACAAGGAAATATTATCACATCTACCCCTTCTTTCCCCTAATTTTCTCCATATCTCCTTTAGTCTTCCTTCTTTATCTCCTTTCTTGTCAGAAACATCTGCTCCTGGATGTTTAGGGTAAATGGAAATCTTACAGGTATTAGAACCTTCCATAACCTCCAAGTCTATGTAGACAACTTTGCTTTTCTGCTCTAGTGCCTTCACTTTTGACTCTTGATGCTGTACTGTCTGTCCTCATATTCAGAGTATAATAGGATGACAGGAAGAGGCGAAAAATAACGACCGGGGATGGACAGATGTTAGTAAATGTGCTTCCACACCCTCCCAACAAGGGGCACACGTCAGTCCTGTTTGATCCCCCTCTGTTCCACCTGAAGAGAAGAGACTGGAATCCGGAAGTCCTGGCTGACAGATCATGAATCAGTCTAGCACCTTCAAGTCATAGTCACTCAATCATTCTTATATGTGCAAACTGTCTGTCTACAAAGGTGGGGCATGGTTTCAGGTAAGACAGATTTGACTTGCATTTTTAAAAGAATAGAAGACCATCACACACTAGAATGATATACCCAGAGGTTGTCAACCTGTGAGTCATAAGCCCTCTAGGGGTTGAATGATCCTTTCATTAGACTTACCTAAGATAACTGGAAGGCACAGATATTTACATTATGATTCACAACAGTAGCAAAATTACAGTTTTGAAATGGCAATGAAAATAATTTTATGGTTTGGGGTCACCACAACATGATGAACTATATTAAAGGGTCAGTGCAGGGGTTGAGGATTTAGCTCAGTGGTAGAGTGCTTGCCTAGCAAGCCCAAGATCCTGGGTTCAGGTCTCAGCTTTGAAAAAAAATAGAGTCACAGCATTAGGAGAGCTGAGAACCACAGGTCCAACCAAAAATGGCAGGAAATACCAAGTGTTGCTGAAAACTCGGGCATGTGGGTGTCTCTGTCACAGCTGGAGTGTGCATTTGCTCAAGGGTCACTGCAAAAGCTAAAAAGATGGTACACACCTGTATTCCCAGCATTCAAGGGGCCAAGATGGTGAGAAGAACAGGATTTTGAGATCAGCATCCCTCAAAACAACAGACATGTTTCAAGCTTTTCATGCATGGCCCACGGCCTGGCTCGTTCACACAGATGAGTGTACATGACCATCAGAAGACACATTCGGGAATGCTCACAGTGGCAGTGTTTATAGTGGCCCAGATATAAAGGACTGCATGTCTGCTCTAGTGCCCATATATAAGGATACTGTACAGCACCGGAAATTAACAAAATGTAAAGACTCACAATAGCATTAATATAACAAATGAAGCAGTGTGAGAAAGAGGTACACCCTACACTCCCACCATTCATGTAAATCCCAAGAGCAGCTAGAACATCTTCTGAGATTGTGAGATTGACACTCTTCCACCAATAGGTGACTCTTTATCGTTCCTGACCCCACACAAGCTGTGACTGTGCTGGGAGGTATGGTGAGTGACTTCTGACCTGGGTCACAGGCAGACTGCCCGCTTCAGCCTGGGGTTCCTCCCGGGACACAGACCATGGGATTCTGAGCCCTCATGATGTGTTCTCCTACCAGCACAGGCTGGACTGGAGAGGGCACACAGGCATGGAGGTGTTGAAGGGCCCCTGCTGTTGTTTGACTTTCCCTATCCTAGTGAATTCTGTGCTGAGCCTTTGAGTTGTCCCCACCAAAACAACAGAACAAGGCCTGAATGCCCAGACTGCAGGGGCTATAATAAATACAACAAACCAACCAACCAAGAAACAAAGAGTCAACACCAATCAGTGGTGTTAGAAGTGAGGAGAGTGGTTCACTTGGAGAAACAGCCAGGAAGCAGGGGTTGGGGGGGGGGCTGGCTAGGCTTCAGTGCTCTGCCTTCACCTGGAAGCTGGCTACCTAGGTGAGCTCATGGGTGAGTTTGTGGACATTTACTGGGTTGCACACCAGTGTTTCTCTTCCTTTGCCCTCTCTTTCTCTCCCTTAAACCTTCTCATTCTCTTCCTAGACAGACATTTCTATATATATATGTGTCTTGCCTCTATAAATGGAACACGTGTGATTGAGCAGGAGTTAAGTTTTGGCCCAGATCTGCTTAGACAGAGAACTTGAGCCATTACCTGTGCTCCTCAGAGCTAATTTGTTCCCAAGGAACGCAAACTTACAAGTCAAAAGAGGCTTCTGGGACTCTCAAAGGAGTGAAAAGACCAGGGGTCAAGCATGACTGTATTCAGAGGCTCAAATAATGCATCTGCGCTTTATTCTGGCAGCCATGACTCTAGTCTGACTTCCCTATGGAGCGACTACTCCTAATCTCCCCACTTGTTCCCACGAAAGGGGTGAAATCTCTTATCTCATAAGTCAAAGTGGGCCATGTGCACATTCCTGGGTCAACCGGCTCACCCAGGAAGATGTAACACTGTGACTGGCCGAATCATTGTCAAACACCGATGCTGGGAGCAGGGGCGCTGTCACCAACACTCCAGTCACACTAATGTAAGTGGGGGAAAGCAAAGTATGGAGAGCACATGCTGGAAAGGGGGTACAGGGCCTGAGCCCCACTTTCTCTACTTGTCAATTGGGTTGAATACTGAACCTGCAGTGTCTCCCTGAAAGTGAGATTGCATGCATTTTTTTTAGTGAAATGTGACCCATGTATTTATTTCAATGAATAATTTTATAATTCTAGGCATACAAAGGTATCAAATTGCACCTTTTAGAGGGTCAGAAATTTTGAAGACAATGCTGAAGGATTTCTTTTTTTTTTCTTGATTTTCAAGACAGGGTTTCTCCGTAGCTTTTGGTTCCTGTCCTGGAACTAGCTCTTGTAGACCAGGCTGGCCTCGAATTCACAGAGATCTGCCTGCCTCTGCCTCCCAAGTGCTGGTGATTAAAGGTGTGTGCCACTACCACCCAGCTTGAAGGATTTCTTAGTGCAAGATGGAATTTCTTAGGGATGTGGGTCCTGCAACTAGCCACTAGACATCTCTAGGCTTGCTAGGGTTGTAAACTTCTAGATGTATACGTAATTGCTTAGAAAGGAGGAAAGGCAGATGGAGGGGAATGGAGGGAGGGCTTCACATTCCCTTTCATATTCTTCTCACCTTCTATTTTAAAGACAATGATGACAAACAAGGCTCAGAGAAATTGAGTGACTCTCCTCCAGTCACCTAGCTGTGGCCAGGCCTGGAGGTGCAAAGGCTTCTCTTCCTCGCTAACCACGCACACCTGGGTTTCTGAAGCTTATTAGGAAGATGATTCTGTATCCCACATAGTTCTATGTGATGGGCTGCCTTTTGCATCGTAGGAGTTTACCAGCATCCTGGGCTTGAATTTAGTAGTCACCAGGAACTACAGCTCTATAGCCCTCAAGCTGTGGCAACTGAACTGTCTGTGGACCCTGCTGAAAGTTCCCCCCAAAAGCAAGCTGAAAACCGTTGTTTCGACAGCTCCCACTGTCCCACCTTTGCCCCTCACCAGCCCTGTGATTGATGGGGGGCCTTTTCATTTCCTTGAGCCTTAGTTTCCTTATCTGTAAAGCAGGAATCCAAGCCATAGAGGTATGGGCATGTGGCTCCACAGCAGAGCATGTGCCTAGCATGAGTGAGACTCCAGCGTGGCCAGAACAGTGTCCTATGAACAGGAGAGTCAGCAATTAGCTGGGATCCTGAGCGCTTCCTAGCTGGCAGGTGAGGCAATCTCTCACCATGCTGCATGTGATTTTCCAGAGAGGATGTTTTATATTTGGCAAATTAGAGACATGCTGAATTGCAAATGAAGACAGGCATTTCGGGACACTCCTGTTGCCTAATTAGTACAACTCCATTGACAGCCCTGTCTCCTTCAAAGGACGTTCCCTGGGATGTGGGCTTTCCGCAGAGCTGGCTGAGCACTCCGAACAGAGTCAGATGTCCGATATCAAACGCTTCTGTGTGCAGAAATGAGGCCAGGTTCTCCAATTCGGAGCTCTCTCGGTAAATGGTCCCTTGCTTATTAAATTCCTGCAGTGGTCACTTTAATTGGAACCGCCTCCCCTACTTTGCTAGTCAAGGCTGTGCAATGCTACTCTGGTTTGGTGTCCAGAGCGGGATCCAAGTTGGAGGTAAATGCCTCTTGTTGCCTGGATTCCTCAGAGATGACTGGACCCTCAGTGACTTCTCCCACCTTGAACACATATGGATGAATAGTGTCAGGTTTAATCCCAGTATAGTTAGAATAAACCCACACCCAAACAAACCCATATCTGTGTCACGGCTGTGACTAAGACTCATATCTCTGTTCCTGGGGCCTTATGTGGAATAGCTGCTCACTAAGAAGTGATAGGGAGCTGACTGGCTACCCTCTCCTCCCCCCAGGAAGGGGCCCTAACAGGCTCTTCTACCTGAAGTCCAAACACTCAAAGTGGATCCTAAATATCCACACTGGTCTCATTTTATCTGGCCTGAATCCTCGTCCTGATCCACATTCCTCCCCTATGCAGCTGGATCCCACTTTCTTCCCATCTCTCCTCACTAGCATTCTGGCATCTGATATAAAAATAAAATAATAAATAATATGAAAATAAAGTCATGACCTCTTGGCCTTTCCTCTTGACTCTGTCTGTGGTTCTTTTGGAACTCTGGATGGGGCTGGGGGCTTCCTGAGAGAATGACTCCAGTCACACAGGTACTGAGTACTGATCCAGTTCAACACAGTTCTGTTCCTCCCCCAACTAGGTCTAGGGAGCTCAGCCACCAAGCAGGTCTTGTAAAGTCACAGTGCTGTGCTGTATGACCTCATCAACCTTTAGATTCTGGTAAGTCAGGATCAGTGTGGCAGAGAGATGCAGGATACACACAAAGGTTCCCGGAGATGCTCTGGTCCCTGCTGATGTCAAACACAAGCAATTTCTCTGCACCACATCTGAGAGACACTTTTTACACAAACCAAAACTAAGGCTGTAGAAATGCTTGGAGAACACATATCCCAGAAAGAAAAAGCTTTGCTCCGGAGCAGGTAAATGCAGCTGAAATCCCTCTTCAACAAGCCTGAGGAATGTGGAATTCCTCTGTCACCGAGAGTGCCATGCCTAGAGAAACAGTCTTTGGTATGTTCAGAGAGTTTGGTCCCTGCCCACCAGGTGAGTTTCCTAGGTTACAGAGGCAACAGTGTTCACAAGGCCATGCATTCTAGCCATTTATTTTGGAACTAGGGAAAATGGAAGTATGAGGCCTCTAGGCCAGCACGAACGTGGGAAGAAGCTGGGAACCCTGCTTGGCCACACTGTTCCATGACCTTGGAGGAAGGATGCCCTCCCTCTGTGCCTGCATTTTCCCATCTGTAAAATGCATATAGCGCAACCCATGCTCGTAAATTCTAAATCATAATAGCATATTGTATTTGTCATACTGACCTCTTACTATTATTAGTCTTTATTCTGACAATTTCATACTTGTATATAATACATGGTGATGACATTTACCCCACTCCACTGTCTTCTTCTGTTCCACTCCCATCAGTCTCCTGCTTCCTAACTAGTCCTCCACCTTCCTCACATCTTGTCCCTGTTTTTCTCTCCCTCTCTCCCTCCTTCCTTTCCTCCCTCCCTCTTTTCCTCCCTTCCTTCCTCTTTTCTTCCCCTACTTCCTTTCCTCTCTTCTTCTTGACTCCCGTTTCTTTCTCTGCTAAGAAAACTTGGTGATGGCTGCTTGCTGAAGTGGGATTTGCTTGGCAACAGCAGAAAGTCACCTTTTGGTAGGAAGCAGAGTCCAGTGAACTCCTTAGCCCTCTCAGCATGCTCCTGCAGGTGGCGTCCTGGTGACAGGGCATGCGTGACTGCAACAGATACAGATGAGGTCCATGGAAAGAGCATCTGCAGGCCTCCATGGGACTCTAGAGGGACGGAGGGTGAATGTCTGTCGAACCTTTGCTTCCTTAGGCCTAGTCAACTTTGCAGGAGCACATGGGTTCCTGGGTTATAAAGGGACAAGACAGGACCACCCAGGAATACTGGACATGGAGGTGATTCATGGGGGAGGTGATGGGAGGGATCTGCAGAGTGATTCTTGGAGATGTTAAAATCACAAACAGCTGATTCTCAGCAGTAAGATAGACAAAGGAAAAACAGAAAATGAACCAGACCAGGGTGATGCCTGCAGGAGCTCAGTGATGACAGAGGCTGCATACAAATAGGACAGTGTGACTTGAGGGTCGGGCCCCAGTCCCAAAGGAGCTGAAATTTTGGAAATCACAAACTGTTTCTGTCCTAAGGATATCTAAGTCCTATGAGGTGTTCGCTGTGTGCTGAAAGCTGCATCAGGTGCCACCCACACAGCAGTAGACACTGCTGACACCTCTCTATAGTCCTTCTCCACCCTTCCTGATTAATACCGTTGAATTCTAAAGAATGGCAGCGGAATCAAAGAACAATAACCCCCAAATTCCTGTGGCTAACGGTGGTCAGATACCAAGACTATGACCAATGAGACACGGACAGAGATCTATTTGACAGAGCCACTGAGAAAGCTGGCCATTCATCTTTCCTTTTGCTTTTTCTCTTCTTGGAATGTAGATATAGTAGTCAGACTGCAGCAGCCACCTTGTGATTCAAAGGGAAGGAAATCCACACTCAGACAGCAATGTGGGAAAACAAAATAATTGGCTCTGGCTTTCGTGGCACCATGCATGCTCATCAAAGCATTTCCTCATTTTATGAGGGAAAATCTTCTACTTTAACTAAACCGCTGTGGTATCCACACGAGCATCCTCTTTAACAATACACATTCTGTTACCTAGTTCTCCCAGCACACTGCGGAGCTTGGCCCTTGTCCTAGTCTGCTTTCTGATCCATGTTATTTCTATGGGTTGGGAAATTTATATAAGAAAGGTTTGTTTAGCTTATGGTTCTGTTTTCCTTTTATATTTAATTAAAATATAATTGTATCATTTACTTATTCCTCTCCTCCTTTCAGCCCCTTCCACATTCTTCCATTCCCTCCCAAACTTATGATCTATTCTACTTTAATTATTGTTGATACACGTGCAAATAAATATACAAAAGCAACTTACTGAGTGAGCTGGCTGGTTTTATGTCAACCTTACACAAGCTGAAGTCATCAGAGAGGAGGGAGCCTCAGCTGAGAAAATGACTCCATAAGATTGTAGACAAGCCTGTAGGGTATTTTCTCAACTAGTGACTGATAGAGGAGGTGGCCTCAGCCGGTGTTGGGTGAGGCTACCTCCTGGCTTGTGGTCATGGGTTCTATAAGAAAGAAGGTTTAGCGAACCATGGGAAGCAAGCCAGTAAGCAGCATTCCTCCGTGGCCTTTGCACCTCTAGCTAGGCCCCTGCCCTATTTGAGTTTCTGTTCTGACTTCCTTTCATGGTGAATAGTGATGAGGAATCATAAATCTAATAAACCCTTTCCTCCCATTCTGCTTTGGTCCTAGGGTTTCATCAGAGCCGTAGTAACCTTAACTAGGACACCGAATCAGACTAGTGTTGCTTGTATGTCTATGTTTTGGGGCCTGAACCACTTGGTATTGGATAAACAGTTAGGGTGTTCACTCCTGGGGGAAGTTTGATTGCCCTCTTTCAGTAGTCGCTAAGTCTATAACTCTTCATCAAGGATTGGAGTCCTAGGAGCTTTCTCGCACCTATGTGCCTCATGGTGGCCCAAGAGCAGAGAGTATTTGAGAAAGACACCGGAGCAGGATATTCCCCAGTGAGTCACCTCCTCTAACTCTACCCACCCCTAATGTTTCCATCACTGCCCGGCAAAGCCATCATATTACCAATCCATCTGTGCATTCACCCATGGGTCAGAGTCCTCAAAATGCAATAATCTTCCCAAGGTTCCACCCATGAAGACTTGCTGGGTGAACCAACCCTTCGTGCCTTGAGGGGATATTGTACATTAAGCTCTAACAGGGTCGTGCTGATTGCACAGAAAAGAAAGACCTTAACTTCTCTCTGAGGAGCTTCAGATGAGAAAGGAAATGTCTCTGCCTCCATTCTTTCTTTCAGGAAGAGTCACGTGACTCCCAGAGCAAACATAATGGTCCTCCAGACATGGCAGACATCAAATGCTTTGCATTCTCGATGGATTTAAGGTTTTCATAAGATCTGAGAGGTAGGATTCTTATCTCACACTACACATAAAACAAAATCAAGGCTCAGGAGGTCTGGGTGATTTGTCCTTAGGTGCAGAGTTAGAAAACAGTGAAATTGAACTCAGATTCCAGTCCTGACCTTCAGCCCTCTTGATAGTCAGCTTCCTATCAGGAACCTAGAAATTGGGTACCTAGTACAATTTAGATACCAGGATCTCACCATTGATCAAAGGGGCAGCAAACACACACTGCTCTGTTTGTTACTGTCTGAGAAGAGACCAGAGAAAAGTGATGATGCCTGAGATCCTGCAAGTCCCAGTCTCACAGAAATTACATTGCCCCATCTCCTCTTACTTATCGCCTCTCATCTACCATGCTTCCTTTTCCTCCCTCCCTCCCTCCCTCTCTCCCTCCCTCCCTCCCTCCCTCCCTCCCTCCCTCCCTCCCTCCCTTCCTTTCACTCCTGTCTCTTTATCTCATGTCTATCACTCATAAATATTCAGAAGCCCCTTCAAGCCCAATGCATGGTGGTTATTATCTTTCAGGTGTGAGGCACTACTTTGCAGAATTTAAAGATTCTCTGGGCAGCAGAACACAGCACACAGACACTCAGATAGAAGAAGGGAAGAACTCTAATACAGCTCCAGATCGTGAGGTCTAGGGAAATGTGTGCATATATGGATGTTGAGGTCAACATTAAGAATCTTCCTAATATTCCCTATCTTATTATTAATGCTGGTTTTGAGACAGGGACCCTCACTGATGATAGGGCTCATGCATTCGGCTACACTGCCTGAGCAACAAGCCCTCAGGATCTTCCTATACCTGCCTTCCTAGTGTGTGTTGCTGTACCTGACATTTTTAGCGTGGCCTTTAGCCATTGAAGTCAGTCCTCATGCTGGCATTGCAAGCTCTTTACTGACTGAGTCGTCTTCACTACAGCATTGCCTGTGCCGAACTCTCAAGTTTTCTGTGTCTCAGTTTGGCATCTGTGTATTGGAAATGATGGTAACAATTGTCCCCATTTCATGGATCAGAATTAAGAAGGAAATGAATGAATGTAGCAAAGTATTTAATAGAGTGCCCAGGAGAATATTTCTATTCAGTAATGTAGAACTACTACGATTACTATAATTGCCCTTATCATTAAGGTGCAGAGCTTGCTGTGGGAGAAAATTACAACAGGTTTGAAGAGCACAGAGGTTGGACCAAGAAGTGCTCACTATGAAGTTGCAAAGCCCAGCTTACCATTACAGAGTGTGCTGTATGATAGACGTATCTGAGAAGAGGAAGAGGGGATCTCAACTGAGAAACTGCCTCTACCAGGATGACCTATAGGCAAGTCTGTGTGACCTTTCAATATTTTTGAGACAGTATCTCATTATATAGCCTTGCCTGGCTTGGAACTCACAGAGATCTGCCTGACTTTACTCCCCAAGTGCTGAAATTAAAGGCGTGCACCACCACAATTATCTTAGGGCATTTTGTTACTAATGATTAATGAGGGAGAGATCAGGTCTCTTTAGACAGTGTCGTTTATGAACAGGTGGTTCTGTGTTGTACAAGACAGAAAGCTGAGAAAGCCATGGGGAGCAAGCCAATAAGCAGTGTTCCTCCAAGAATTCTGCTTCAGTTCCTGCCTCCAGGTTCCTTCCTTGGATTTTCTCAATGAACTGTGACTGCAGACATGTAAGCCAAGTGCCCTTTCTCCTCACGTTGCTTTTGGTCGTAGTGTTTACCATAGTGATAGAGACCAAACTAAGTCATAAGACGGTATCAAAAGAGCATGTGTGGACCCTTCTGGCGTTGGATGGGCTAGCCTTCTGGGAGAGGTGAAGTTCATCCTGCCATAGGAAATTCAAGGCAGCTATATGAAGTTGCCTAGCAGACCCTTGGCAGCATGGAAACGCCCACTGTGGGAGGGGTCTAGAGACGGGCTTTGGGAGGATGCACTGCCATGGACAGAAAGCAGGGCTACTTTCCACAGAGGCCAACTCAGGAGCAGCTTTTAGAGAGTTCTCTATTGGAAAGGGAGCCCACTGAGCTATGCTGCTTCAATGCCCAACTTCAGCATTTCTACGTGATCACTCCTGTAGGCAAGAGTATTTCCATAAGACCAGGGCACATGTAATCTAGGAGGGACTAAGTGACTCCCCAAGAACAAACTACAGGGATGACAGGGGTACTGACCTTCCAGACTTCCACTGTGGCACAGTGATTGCCATTTATAGTTGGTGGCACTAAAGAATGTGATCTGGTTTGCTACCCCATTGTCTAAAGCGTTTCTGGCACATTGAGCCTGCTTGCTTTCACCCAAACTTTGCAGGGCAGTCTTTAGCGCTTCCTTCATTAACTAATTGATCATTTGATTGATTGACTCAGACAGTCAGAAATGTCTATAAAGAATTTTAATGCGCTAGGCCTTGCACATGGCACAGTTCTAAGCATTCTTGCTCATCTGGTCGGGGAGATGCACATCCCATAGCTGAGCATTGGCAGCACAAGGTCACAGGCTGAGACTTTGGGCAAGGCTTGGTCATTTCGGATCCACATTTTGTAGCTCTGCTTTGCTGAGATTAGCTTTATTCTTGGTCAGAGGTAGGGCCTCCTGGTAGTACAGATTTTAATGAAGCCAACTAGACCAGCTTTCTTGGGAAGGAGCTTTGCTCGTTCTCACAAAAGGCTCCTTGATTGACTGAATAGACCATGGTTGAGTTCCATGGCTTCCCATGCTGCTCTGGAAGGGGTGGAGTCAAATATGCCTACATTTCCAGAGTACATTTGAAAGCTGGTTCCCTAAAACATGGGGTGCTCCTTACTAGTAGCTGAGTGATGACAACATACAGCTATGGGAATAAGAAACATTTTCCTTGTGGAGAGGGAATAGTAGAGACTAGAGAAGGGGAAGGGATGACATACTAGTTCATGAATCATCTGGATCTTACCCTTTGGGTTATCCATCTCACAGATTATAAGACTTTAAGAGATGTATGTTTTAAAAACATGTCGGGGAGAGAGGGCTTGGGTAACATGATCAATGCACATAGCATGTATACATAGCGTTGTCACAGAGAATCCCTTTAATTTGTACAATTTACATTTAATAATGCCTGTAATAATAATGCAGAGGAAAGAAAAAACAAATCTCATGGATTTCTGGCAGGAGTGGGAGGCTGTGATAGCCCTTTGTGAGTCCCCGACTGCTGTAGTGTTAACTCTTCACAGGCTAGTTCTACAAGTGGTTCCTACACATCATTCCTGTATCAGACTTGTCACTCTCTCCGTCCCCTGTGGCTTGTTAAGGTACTCAGAGTTGTGCTGAGCCATCCCTTGCTTACGAAGCCCGAGTATACAACCGCAATTACAGCAACGGGAACCAGGATGACACTCAGCTTCTAGGGATCATGATGCGAATTATTGCTTGATATTCACTATTAAGTATTTCATTGGCAAAGTGTGACTTGGGATATAAAGAATAGGGATAGAAATATGACTTAACTTCTGAGTACTTTGAAAAAAGCGTCTGTTTCCACACAGGGGAAAAAAAGCAGTGGCACATGCCCTGATTGACATCTCAGAAAATGGGGAGTACTTGGTCACTGCTAAGGAAACTTCAGCTTTAGGGAGGGGAAGAGGATGCTGGTGACAAGAGAAGAAAAGGGAAATAACAGATCAGGAAGGGCTAAATGGGGTGGAGTGGGGCAAGGTAGAGGAGGGCTTGTGGGATAAGTAATATTAGAGACCATTGAAAAAATCACATGGAAAGCCACTATAATAGACACTTTCTATAATATATACAGATATAAAAAAGAATTTAAATAGAGTTATCCTATATGGAGTGGGGCAATGCCTCTTTCAAATATTATGGGATCAAATAAAGAATCCAGAGCCAACTGTGGGTTGCCTCTTTTTAAGCTGTTGATCAGTGAGGTCCCATAGATTTTTCTCAACACTACAGGCTGCTGCTTTTGCTCTTGGTTGCCCTCTAGAACTTGACAGTAAGGCCATATTGTTGAAGACACCATATACTTGAGTCACAGGACATGAATATATGACAAGCTGGTGCTACCCTGGAAGCTTTATCCCTACTGGCTAGATGTCACAGGGCTGGAAGGTACTGGCAAATATGGAAGCAAAAGTTACCTAACAGTGAACCCGCTAACTACAATAACAACTGGTCTGGTAAGGTATGTCCACTTGTTCAATAGTGGCAAAGAAGTCAAGGGAGCAACCACTTTCTGATTGGATTACACAAGACAGAGCTCATGCCTGGTACTGTTAATTGAGTCAAGAACCCATTGTCTGGGGAGTTCTTGGCTCTAAATGGGACATCTGGGTCACCATGGCTTAGAAATACCATGGCAGAGGAAAGAGTCTAACAGTCAGAGATGGTAGAAGATGTCAGTGACATATTCTTTTCTATCATGGCACTGTCACTGTGCTCATGAATTCACAGCAGCCATGACTGCATGCACAAATCCAAGCCAGCCAGAAACCCAGCATAGCCTGAGACTCCTGAAGTCTCACTCCTAGCCGAGGAAGTATTGGCATTCGAGAGCTAGGGAGGGCAAGTCTAATTTCTTCAGGAATTTGGCTCCTGAGAGGCTGCCCATGGCCAAACGAGTGTCTAATACTTGTGAACACATGAGTAGCGCTGAGTGGCATAGTACTGAGGTAGCACTGTGTTTGGAAAAAGAGCACCTGAGTTTGGGAGAAAAGGATGGCCGGGTGTATGGGGGAAGAACTGAAAGGGAGGGGATTAGTGGTGGGTCTGATCAAATTACATATACATGTATGAAGTTCTCCAGCAAAATAACTAAAAGAAATTGCAGTTGTAACATGGAAAGTATAAAGTGATTTATTTGAGATTTTTTTAGAGTCTTGTGTGGTCTCAGATGGTCTCCAACTTGATGTGTAGCTGAACTCCTGACTTTCCTGCATCAACCTCTCAAATTCTGGGATTACAGGCATGAACCACTGTGCTTGGTTGTAAGTTCTCATATATGGGAGAAGTCATGTGACATCATGCAGCATTTGTCTTTCTGGGCCTAGAATATTTCACTTAATGTTATGATTCATGCTGCCTTGAGTGACAGGAATTTATTATTTGTATGGCTATGTGATATTCATTTTATGTTTGCATGCATAGGTGCCCAGGCACGCACACACACACACACACACACACACACACACACACACCCCACCCCACACAGCTGTTTTACACATTCATTTGCTGATGTTTGACATTTAGCTTGAGTCGTTATGTCGAATGGCTTTTTACATTGTGCTGTAATCCACATGCGGTGTGGAATCTAAAACTGCTGAGCCTGTAGAAGTGAAGAGTAGCTGTGAGGCCACTGGGGGCTGGGGAGCAGAGGGCGACACTGGCGAGAACAAAGCCACGGCTAGGCAGAAGGAATGTGTCCTGCTGTACACAGAGGGGAGGTGATAGCCAACAGTGGTGTATCCCATACCTTAAAAAGAGTCAGGGAATAAGAGTTTGAATGTTGCTATGGCGAACAGATGATAAAAGCATGAGCTGAAGGGATAGCCTGAGCATGCTGAGTCGATCATCACACAATGAACACACATGCTGAAATGTCACACTGTGCCCCATAAATATGCACTAATTGTGCATATCTGTCGAGTAGCATTTTAATGAAAATGCATCAATGGCATCGCAGACGCGAGCTTCTCTTCTTCAAAGAAGCTCGTCCTTGATGTCTGCCTAGCCAATCCAATTTGTTCTTAGAAATGTACAAGGTATTTTCTTTTAACCACACGTCTCTCCCCATATTAATAGAAAGGAGAACGTTTTGTAAATATAAGCGGGGACTTTTCCAAGCTTTCATAAATCCCAAACAGATAACATCTCCTCCCAGCTCCTGTTTCTGCACAAAGGTCTCAGTAAAGAGTCTAGTAATTCTTGGAAGTCAGGAGTGTGGTCTTGTCTTTTAGACATGCCTCAAGGAACATCAACAATGATATGGCTAAGATGAGATTTTATGATACTTATTAAGGCCAACTGTCCATTAGACACATAGCTCAGAGGTCACACTTGAGGAAATCACCTTCTCTCTTCTACCCTATCTGTGCCCTGGTCTGCTGTGGGAAATACTCATCCAAGGAACAACCCCCTCTTTCATTCAATAGGATATTCTAAAGCTATTATTGGGGGTAGGGTGGCCTTTAGGTCAACTGAGGACTAGCCAAATGCTGTTTGATCACCAGACTCCAGATGACTAATGAATACCCCAACTTCTTGATTCAAATTCAGATTTGTTTTAAGAGCCAGTATGAGGACCTAGCAATTGATGTATGCACTTGATAGGATTGGATACACACTTATCTGCATTCGATTCTCTCTGAAAAGCTATGAGTAAAGCTTTACCTCATTCTAAAATAAATGGTGTTTCAGAACTAACGAGTGTGATATTTTTGGAGCAGTTAGGATGGTGCCCTCTTAACTAGATAATATTCTAATGTTTATCTTCTTCATGTGTTGATAGGGCCTGTTTTCAACATTGCCAATCTCTGAAGTCTTGATACTACATCCCACTTCCATTCCCACGATTACTCACATCCAAGTCTCCACCCAGGCACGGGGCCTCTATCTCTGTCTTGTTTCATTTGGCATTATCAACCCTCCCAGTTCTGCAGAGTCGGTCACATGTGTTGATGTTAGCAGAGAGGTAGTCTCAAGCTTCCTATCTCTGATTTTTTTTATGCTGTTCTTCAGCACTGATACAGTTATCACAAACTGGTTACTCTTTGAGGAGAGTAAGTCTTCTGCACATCCCCTGATGCTGTGCTCCTGATGCTAAAAGCAAATCACCCCCATTCCTCCTGCATCTGTCTAGGAAGCAGACTCCAGGAGAGGACAGAGCTGTAGGTTACATTTACCAGTGATGACTTACTCAGTGCTGAGTCATAGGTCTGGCACATGGTGAATATTCAAAAAACATTTGTCAAATGAATCTGTAAACTTAATTTTTGATGGTATGCGTGGGAACTTGTTTTTTTCTGAAGTCAAGTACCATTTTGGATTTTGCTTCTTCTTGAGATTGTTTGGAGTTTAAGTTTCCCAGGCAAGCAAAAGTAGAAATTCCCATGTTTGTTGACACAGGTCTCCAAGTGTGTGCAAGTACATACATTTATACCCTCTGTGCACACAATAAGAGTGGGAGAAATAATCTTCTCCAATAATGTGTTATTCAGTACCCAATGGTCAAAATATATACACTGTGTGTGCATGTGTGTAACAATAATAATTGAAGAGAAGAGATCATATGTTGGAGGGGGGTAAGGAGAGTATATGGGAGGGGTTGGAGGGAGGGAAGAGAAGGGAGAGATGATGTAATTACATTTCAATTTTAAAATTAAAAGGTAAAATAAACAAAAAGACAATGTAAAAATACTTTTTCCCTTAAGCTGTTTCTGCTGGGTGTTTTGCCACTATAGTGGGAAAGAAACAAGGTAAAAACAAAAACAACAACAACAACAAACCAAAAAGACCAATATCTCTATTTCGTGTATTTAGGGAAATCAAATGCCAACAGAGCACCTAGAACAGAGTCCACCATTATGCAGATTTGGATATGGTGCCCTATGTCATGGGTATGTCTAAACGTGTCTAACTTCATCTGTTACCCTCTGTTGACCATTTTGTCACTTCCAATGCCTGACCACTCAGAACAAAGATTCTCTTTACTGTTTTTCCGACCAGGAAATAGAAGGAGGCTTAGCTTGTTGAACAGGTGTGGTCGTGGTCAGATGGTAGATTTGTGACTGACACCTGCTGTTTCCATCCCATGGCAATGCTTGGTGTCAAGCCCAGACTGAGCATCGAGCAGGCCACTGGCTTCATTGTATTGTGATTACTTCACTAGAGATGAGGTTATCATGAAAGAATGTTTAGCAAACTATTTTTTTTAAAAAATAAGAAAGACCATTGCATTCTAAGCTCCAGAGAGCACCACCTTCATCCTGGAGAGGCAAACTGAGTGAGTCAAGAGTATTTCTTCAGGAGATCCAAAGGCAGGAGATGAGACAGTGAGCATTCCCTGACCAAATAAATATCAATCTCACTTTTGGATTTGAGCAAGGTCAATTTCACTTTTGAATTTGAGCGATTTTTTTTTATATATTTTTATTGGTTTATTCTTATCTCATATATTACATCCAAACTGCAGTTTTCTTTCCCTCCTGCCTTCCCAGGTCCTGCAGTCCACTCTCCCACCTCATTCATTCCTCCTGTTTCCCTTCAGAAAAGGCCAGGACTCCCAGGAATAACAACCTTAATCAAGCAGAGGGGACCAATCTTATTAGAACTTGAGTTCTATTTTGGATCATATAATCAAGGATAAGTCCTCGTCTCTCTTAGTCCGGTTTCCTCATCCGTGAACAAGCTCTACTTCCCCTTTCTCTTTTCTCCTCCCCTCTCACATACTTCATTGTTGTGAGACCTGAAGGAGGTAACCGAAGTAAATGCCCAGCCCAGGTGCTCAAGGCGGGCATTAGCATTGGTTTCTTGCTATTAGTTAGGGGATCTCTAAGGAAGGTTTAAATAATTTTTCGTCTTTCTGGTCTGGAGAAAGAGCAGCCCTGGGAGCTAAAAATTCTGCTCATCAGAAATGTGAGCGACTTCTGGTACTCTCTGAGGTGCCAGAAAGGTAGGAATTAAAAACTACTTCTACTGTTGGGCAGGCGTAAGGAAGACCGTCCACGAGGGCTGACTGCTAACACTCTCACTCCTTCCACAGACATCTCCTTCCCGTGATGTCGGGCACTCAGGGCTATAGCCCTTCCGGTGTGAACAGCGTAGGTCGAGGTCACACCACTCAGGCTGTCGCTCTAACGCATGCGCGTCCATGCTGCATTCGTCTCTCCTGTTCTCCACATTCTCATCTGGAGTTGCCAGTACACTGCGTCCAGTCACTTCCAGGGGTAACTTCACCTCTCTTGTACTTGACCTCAAAGATGCAGACTATCTCTGTAAAATGAGTTTAGGCTGCTGGTTGGCCATTTTTTTTTTGTCATATTTCTGCATCATTCAGATTTTGTGTTTCTTTTAAGCCATGGAGGTTAATCACTGTGTCCAAGTGCCAATAAAAGGCTCTTGTGTTTTTCTGAGGACACCACCCTGCTTTTGCTTTCTTTCCTCCTTCTTTCATTCCCCTGGTCCTCTTGCCTTCTCTTCTTTCCTCTCCCCTCCGTTCTTCTTCTTTCCTTCTTTCTTCAGACATACACTGTTCAGTCATGTGTCTTGCGAGGAATATGGCATTATATTTCTGGGGGTAGATTCTATCCTTCATCTACTCATGGTTTCACTAAGGACACATGAAAGCAAAAAAATATATATGTCATTTCTTGCCACCCGGCATTGTCTTCTTTATAATAATTCATTGGCCTGTAAATAATGTATATCGACTTACGACACTGTCTCCAGCTTGAGTTCTGTGAGAACACTCTGGGTTTAGGTTTGAAAGTGCAATTTATATAGACTTTTTTTTCTTCTTCTTCTTGCCCATACAGTTAATGTCACATCCGGGTCCACTGCCAAAATTAAGATAGCGAAGGTTTATCTTGATGCTTTTTTTCTGAGAGTTTATAGTTGCCACATTTCTACTAGACAATCAGACAGGAATAAGAAATTCTCGTGTGCTGTTGCACAAAAGAATGACTATGAAAAATAATGTCATGCTGTATCCTCAATAAAGCTGGAAGAGAGGAATTTGAATGTTTTCATCATAAAGAAATGATATGTGTTTGTGGGGATACATATATTTAACTGGATTTTAAAATTATATGATGTAAATATGTGTGAAATATGACATGATACCCTTTAATGATACAATTTCATATAGCCATTAAAACAAAGTGTTAATGGTAGTGATTGCTATAAGAGTATTGAAAAATTGCCCAAAAGCTATGTAAGCTTCTGCTGTAATTTTAACCCTAATTAGCTTACTTCTGATTTCCATTCCCTGTCTCTGTGACTGAGGTTCCTCACTCTGGAAATGTCTCATGAGCTCTCTTACCCAGGGCTGGAAACACTACCATTTATGCTTCTCACTGGGTTCCAGAGCCTCCCTGGTAAATCCTTCTGAGGTTCATATAACTTCTTGCCCAAATGATGTGATACTTGGAGCAAGCCGAGTGACAAGCTGGTCTCCACCCTCAGGGACTACTGCATCCTTTCACTCACTTCACAGCTGCTTGTTAAGTGTTAGCTGGCTACCAACCCTTGTTCTAAATGCTGGACGGGACTGGTATTCTGGTGCATAACCAAAGACTAAAGGTAAATAAATAGAATAGAAAAGGTAACTGTAAGCCGACTCCAGACTGTGGGAACTGCTCTGTGTGGAAATGAGATAGAATTATCTGTAGGCTACTTGAGATGGGATGGCCGAGAAAAGCACACATAGAGAGGTGATGCAGAGACAGACCTGGATGACAAGGGCTCAGCTGTGGAAAGGTCAGTAGAGAGTGAATGCGGGGGTAAGAACATATGGAGCAGCCAGGTGGTGGCAGCGCATGCCTTTAATCCCAGCACTAGGGAGGCAGAGGCAGGCAGATAAATCTCTGTGAGTTTGAAGCCAGCCTGGTCTACAAGAGCTAGTTCCAGGACAGGCTCCAAAGCTACAGAGAAACCCTGCCTTGAAAACACAAAATAAACAAACAAATAAATAAAATAAAAGAGCATATCAAGCAAAGGGCCTACCATGGCAACAGAGCCCCATGGAAATTCTGCCCCGAGTCTGTTTATGCCTCTGTGAACCCTGCACTCTAGTGCACATAATAGACAAGAAATATGTAAATACTAAGCCAGGCTACAGAGGTTATGAAGTAAACAAACCAGGAGATGTGAAGAGAGGGGGGGGGATGGTCCTTTACACACACACAGTCACTTGTAAAACTCTCTTTAAGGAGGTAACTGAGCTGTGTAGTCCCTGCTGTGATTGGAATGTCACTTGATCCCTCAGACTTAATGGAACAGTCTGCAATCCCAATTGATGGTGCTATTTGGGAAGGTTTGGGAACCTTTAGGAGGGCCAGCCTGGCTGGAGGGAGTGGTTCACTGAGGGTAGACCTTAGCTGAAGGTTTCTAGCTGAGCTCCTCTTCCAGTTCATTCTCTACTTCCTATGGATGCAATGCAGCCAGCTGCTCTCCTGCACCTGCCACCCCACCTTCCTTATCTACTGCTGTGTCTTCCCTGCTATGTCTAAACTCTAAGCCAGAATAAATCTCCTTCAGTGACCTCCAGAGGGTGAAGAACATGAAGGAGGGTAGGGAACTGGGAACACCTCGGACATACTAAGGAAGAGTTGCACACATCCATCACCATTGCTTTTGATGTATGAGGATGCGGAATCCCAGAAACTTCTGATGAGCCTATTTCCTCAGCCAGCAGCCTGCTCAGTAGGAGATGAGGGCTGCTCTATTGGATGTCTAGCTTCCAACCCTGAGAGCCTGTGGATTTGATTTAGTCAGCAAGAGTGCCTGTATTGTCACTGTATTGTCTGTATTGTCACTGGCACCATCTTTCTTGAATTCCTGGCTATAGCTGGCCTCCTGCTCTTCCCTTTTATTTCCCATAGACTTTGGGGGTTATTGCTTCTTCCTTTCCCTGGTGCTGTTTCCTTTCCTGAGTTTATCCTTTTTAGGTAGCTGGAGTCCACCAACTTCCTCTTCATAGCCCAGACTGTGGTTCTGGCCAGAGATAGCTTCTCCTCCTTTGAGCTCCTCTCAACCTGATGTCAAAGAGTCTGTTTCAAAAGCATCCTGGTTTCTATCTATGATCTCCAAAATCACCCTCTGGCTCTTCCTCAATTCTTTTCTTCTTTCCAAAGGTTGCTGGGGGTTATGCTATCAATGAAAACTAAGTTTAAAATGTGAGGCTTTGGCAGTGCTTCCAGAATCTTACAAACTTCCCAGCTGCCATTAATGGCCCTTCACTTTCTCCTCGAGTCAGTCACAGAAGTCCTGTTGAAATCAAACTTACTTTATAATTGCTGTGCATCTTAAGCACCACCCCCAAAGGCTATTTGAAGCTATACCTCTACATAACAGCCAGAGTCCTCTCGACTCAGCTGGGGGCAGTCCTATTTTCTATGCTTTAATGGAAGAAGAATTATTATTAGAAACATTTGGGTTTAAATCACATCTAAATTATACTCCTTAAAAGTTTCACAAAGCAGGTGGCCTTTGCACTTCCCTAAAGAAAGCAATATCTGTTTCTTTTTGAGTTTCCAATTTTGTGGAATACAGGTTTTTTAATCATTTTGACCTAATAATTCTTTGGAATTTCTTGGTGTCTGTTGTTATGTCCTCCTTTTCATTTCTGATTTTGTTAATTCGGATTCTCTCTCTCTCTCTCTCTCTCTCTCTCTCTCTCTCTCTCTCTCTCTCTCTCTCTCTCTCTCTCTTTGCCTTTTAGTTACTTTGGATAAAGGTTTGTCTATCTTGTTGATTTTCTCAAAGAACCAACTTTTTGTTTCGTTGATTCTTTGTATTGTTTTCTTTGTTTCTATTTTATCATTTTAGGCTCCTGTTTGATTATTTCCTGTCCTCTTGGCTGTGCTTGCTTATTTTTGCTCTAGAGCTTTCAGGTGTGCTGTTAAGTCACTAGTATAGGATTTCTCCAATTTCTTTATAAAGGCTCTTAGTGCTATGAATTTTTCCGTTAGCACCACTTTCATTGTGTCCCATAAGTTTGGATATGCTGTGAATTCATTTTCATTGAATTCTTGTCTTTCTTTCTTCTTTCTTTCTTTCCTTTCTTTCTTTCTTTCTTTCTTTCTTTCTTTCTTTCTTTCTTTCTTTTTTCTTCCTTCCTTTCTTTCCTTCTTTATTTCTTTCTTAATCTAGTAGTCATTCAACAGAGAGTTTTTCAGTTTCCACGAGTTTGTAGGCTTTCTGTTGTTGAAATCCAACTTTAATTCATGGTGATCTGAAAAGATATAGTTATTTCAATTTTCCTGTATCTGCTGAGGCTTGCCCTGTGACCAAGTACATAGTCAAATTGGAGAAGGTTCCATGAGGTACTGAGAAGAAGGTATATTCTTTTTTATTGACGTGAGATGTTTTGTAGATATCTGTTAGGACCATTTGAGTTATAGTGTCTATTGATTTTATTATTTCTGTGTTTAGTTTCTGTCTGGATAACCTACCCATTGGTGAGAGTGGGGTGTTGAAGTCTCTCACTATTGATGTGTGGGGTTCAATGTGTGATTTAAGCTTTAGTAATGTTTCTTTTACAAATGTGGGTGGCCCTTGCATCTGGGGCATATATAGATGCTCACAATCTTGTTAGATGTTTCCTTTGATGAGTAAGAAGTACCCTTCATCATCTCTTTTGATTAATTATGGTTGGAAGTCTATTTTTTTTTCTTTTAGAAATTAGGGTGGCTACACCAGCTTTCTTCTTGGGTCTATTTGCTTGGAAAATGTTTTTCCCACCTTTTACTCTGAAGTAATATCCATCTTTGATGTTGATGTATGTTTCTTGTATGCAGCAGAAGGATAGATACTGTTTTGCATAGATACTGGGGATATGGAGCCTGATCTGGTCAGGTTCTGTAACCAGACAAGACTTCCAGTGAAGGGATTGGGACACCAACCCAATCACAAAACCTTTGACCTATGATTCATCCTGAATACAAGCTATGCTGGGTAAAGGGGCAGAAGTTTTGATATTGGCCAATCAATGGCTGATCCTGCTTAAAAACCATTCCATGAGAGAGAACCCAACCCTGATGGCCAGGACTCAGAGACTGGACACCCCAGAGACCTAGGATAGAAACAAACATGACTGACAAAAGTCAATGAAATCATTTCTAATGATATTCTATTATTCTCATAGATTGGTGCCTAGGCCGATTATCATCAGAGAGGCTTCACCCAGCAAACAGATACAAAGACCCACAACCAAACATTAGGTGGAGCTGAGGGAATCCTTCAGAATATGGGGAGGAAACATTGTACGAGCCAGAGGGGTCAAGAACACCATATGAAAATGTTTAGAACCTAGGCTCATAGGGATTCACAGAGACGGAACCTCCAACTAGAGATCCTGCATGGAACTGACCTAGGCCCTCTGCACATAGTTTACAATTGTGCAGCTTGGTCTTCTTGTGGAACCCACAGGAATGGCAGTAGGAGCTGTTCTTTTAATCTGTTGCCTGCTTTTGGAATCTTTTTCTCCTACCAGGTTACCTTTTCCAGCCTTAACAAAAGAGAAAGTGTCTAGTCTTACTGCAACTTGATATACCACGACTATTGATATCTGTGGGAGGACTGCCTTTTTCTGAAAAGAAATGGAGCAAAAGTGGATGGGGGGGGGTTGTGGGGAGGTATTGGGAAGAGAGGAAGGAGGAGAAAATTAAGTTGAGATGTAAAATAAAAATAAAAACAAAAACAAAACTATAACAAAAAAGGTATCATTACTCACGTTGCAAGATTGCTGAAGAACTCATAATAATAATGAACAAACATAAGTTGTGGAGAAGACTAGGGTGCCCTATGATTCAACTTCATGAGGGTCTCTCTTTGGGAGTCATTGTCATCTCCAACCTCCTAGGCTTGGACTAGAAGAATCTAATGATTTTAGATTACCAGCCAAAAGCGTCTAGAATTAATCGTAATAGTGTAGACTGAGAATGAAGAATTCTAGACTATAAGCCAAATTCTGATGCTTAAAAAGTTGTCTGCAAATGGCCTTACCAGAAGTCCACCCTCCATCACTAGTTCTTCCCCATACTAAGCTTACTGTGCAGAGGATGTGCTGTGGGACTTAATCATCCCTCCAAAGCTATATGTGTTAGAGGCTCAGTGCCCAGCTGGTGACATTATTGGGAGCTGGTGGAATTATTAAGAGGTGGGGCCAAAGAAAGAACAGAAGTCACTGGAGATGTGACCTTAAAGAGGAAGCAGGAAGTTCATTCCCTCCTCTGCTTCCTGCTGTCTGTCATGAGGTAATTAGCTTTGCTATGCCACATGTTTCCATTAGCACGTTCTACCTCACACTAGCCCGAAAGCAATGGACCCAGCTGGCCACTGATGCAGCTGGCACCAGGAGACAAAACAAATATTTCTCCTTTAAAGGTGTTTATTCCAGGTGTTTGTCACGACACACTGCAGATTAGCATAATTGTACTTATCCCAAGGCAGCATTAACGAGCTTGCTTATTTAATTGTTGGCTATCACAACACCTGGAGTATGACTTACACAAGAGAACGTGCTGGGTTTCTGCCTCGCTGTATTTCTGGCAAACACACATATTGTTACATATGTTTTTCAGATTGAGGTGAGTGGAAGCCATGAACCCCTGAATTTTTTTCAGTTCCAACTTTTCTAAAATATTCTGCTCATTGAACCAAGTCTTAGACACAAACAACCTTGCTTCCTTCACATAAACCCAAGTGTCCAGGGAGTCTGTGGCCCTGTCTTAAGCTATGACTGATGTAACAGGGACTTCAGGCTCTACCCAGGCCTTACCATGCTTTTTCCTTAGTGCCTTGGAGCCTAAGCCCTCACACTGGAGTCTTATGGCACCTGGGGTGTCAAGGTGGAATGTCCAGCTGTTCTCTTGCGTTCTCTCTGCTCTAGCTTAGCTGCATCCCAACCATAGTCAAAGATCACACTGGTGCTTGCCTAATATATAACCATTAGCTGCCTTGATAGGGTCAGCTTTCGGGGAAAGCTCGGGTCTTCCGGCTGCTCTTTTGTTGTTGTCATCAGCATTATAATCATCACCATCAGCAGTGCCACGTCCTTGTCACCAACATATCATCAGTATCACCCCTACCATTGCCACCATCACCATCATCGTCATTTATAAAACAGAGATTAATCATTCAGTTTCTTGTCCTCATTTGTGTCTTGATTCATTACAAGCCTCACAGCATGGGCCCACAGCTGAGCCTCTCTGACTCTTACTTTCTCATTGACTAAATGGGAAATAGAATAATTTTGTAAGATTTTGCTATTTTTTAAAAAAAAAAAACACTAACAGAAAATGCAAGCTCAGCAATAACGCTGACAATAACCAACACCTAATCAGTGTTGTTGATATTAATATCATCACAAATAAAATATATATTTTATTATATAAGCCATAGTGATGAGTTTTTACTTGAACTTGGTTGAACAATGTTTGTTCAATAACTCATCAAGCTATCGAAAAGGCTGGCTTTGTGGTTAACATTAATCTAGGCTGTAGAGTGTTGTGCTTTGTTGTCTCATAATGAAAACAAGGGGCAGGGCTTCCTTCACACCCAACATATCTCAAGAGAAGGAGATAGTAAACAACCCCAAGCAATAGTTTTATTTATAAAAAACCAATGACATCATTTTGCATATTAGTGTAAATGGATATGAAAGAGTCTGGAATACTTCCTGTACTTTCTCTCATCCTGTCAAGCTATGAGGAAGATACCCTCAGAAGTTCTCACAGTCAGCCTGGTCAATTACCTTCATGGATCCATCCCCACTCCTCACCCTGTGTTAGTGCTTTCTGTCTGCCACGATTTCCTTTTGGCTCCAGGAGTCCTCTGAGTGGCTACAGAAGGGATAACTGAGTATCTGGCGAGTGAGTGTCATGCTTTCCCCAGAGCATAAAAATATACAAGGCTAGATTATCTCCCTCAGTGGGAACAGCATGTCTCCTCGGTGAAGGGCAATTTTCAGCTAAGTGCATCTTATTTAAGACTTTAAGAATGGCAGTTTAAGCAAATGCAGGGGAGAGAAATGTATATGAAAACTATCCTCTGGGAGCCTGTGGCTAAACACATCAACTGCTGAGGTACTGTTTCCAGGTAATGATAGCACAACTACCGCTTTGGGCAGAGGCGGCATCCAGGGAGGGGCGGGGGCCCTGGGGTTTGATTTGCTCTCATTGATTTTCTTTATAGATCAGTTTGATACGAGATGTTATAAGGTTAATTTTGGATGATTAACTCCTCCATATCGGGATATTTGATTTAGTTCTCTTTTAGACACTTTCTCCCCATTGATTTTCAATATTGTGCTTTCTGAGATGGAGGTAAAAAGCGTCAGCAAGGACCGGAGAGCAGAGTGCTTCCCAGCTGCCCAGTGTCCCACTCAAGCAACCTCCCTGGACAGAGACAGCAATATCGAGCTAGCCATGGGAAAGCCCTGCCTTCTGCTGGTCTGGAGAGGTTGGCAATGGCTACTTTGGCAGATCTTGGCAGTAAAAAGCAAGAACAAGAACTTCACAGTGTGTGGAATTGAAATCTGGGTTTGAATGCCAGACTTGCTACTTGGCGATTACCTTTGGCAGGTTATTTGCCCATTATGACTCCTGGGTCCACATAAGTCAGTACAAGAATGCATGCTCCTTTGGGCCCAGTATCCAGTGTCCTTCTCCTGGTACTAGAACTATGGTTTTATTCTAAACAGCATGCTCCTCATACCCTAGCCCTGTAAGCCCGCTGTTCCTCACACTGTTCTCTTTATACACTCCAGGCGCCCTCATTTCACTCTTCCTCTCACTGACTCTTACTCCAGACCGAAAGTCTTTCTTCTTCAGCATGCTTATCTTTCCCACTGAATCATAAACTTCATGAAAGCAGAACAGCAATGATCTTAGCCAACATTGCTGGATATAGTGCCTGAAACTTTGCACACTCACTCTGGACATTTTTGAGAGAATAAAGAAGATCAGTGAACAATTCTAGGTTGTTAGAAAATGGTATGAGGGTGGAGATAATTGAATCCTAGTGCTGTGGCTCAGGATTCTGATGGTGGATTAGCCCGACTTCTCATCTCCTACCAGACTGCTCATTTCATCTAACAGTTGCTGCTGGGTAAGGTACTCTGTCTTAGAATGCTCCCAGTACTTGGCTGATACTCCTGCTCTACATCCTCCCTGCCAAGCTAAGATGAATGAATTGGAAACTTCAAGCACTCTTTCAACCTCTAGAGCTTCAGTTGGTCAAGCAATTGCAGCAGTTTCCACTAACTGATCAGTGTGTGTAGACACTCTTAAATGTTTAATCCGGTCACAACTGATCAGTGTGTGTAGACACTCTTAAATGTTTAATCCGGTCACGATCTTTGCCCAACAGTAAATATTAGGGTGAATATCATCATCATCCCTATTTTATAGACCCATGAGTCCAAGGAGGTGAATAAGTGTCTGTTTAGCAGGTGCTGAGGGTGGAGCCCCACACATTGGCTTCTATTCCATACTATGTCAGATATGGACATGGATGTCCCGCTCATCACTTCTAACCAGCCTTGGTCCTAAAAGCTTTAAAAGAGCCCAGAATCCACAATAGAACCCTCAAATATTCTTTCAGTGACCGTTTTTCACTTGCTCAGTTCTGTTAGCTACTTGATAATGTTTCTCCATGGTCTGATATTGTCCTGTAGCTCAGAGTAGGGTTATTCCTAAATTTGGTTTCTGTTTTTATCTGGAACTACAGTTCTGGTGGCCATGACACTCTCTTTTTGAGTCTTCCTTACCTGACTTGAATATACAAAGTCATCTGCTTTGTACTCACCTCCAACCTACACCGTGAAACCAGGAGGATTGTGCTTAGACTGTTCCTTTCCTCCTCTGGAAGCTCTGTTGTTGCCCTCGTCCTTAGGGGAGGCTATAGCAGGAGCCACAGCCTCTGGATCTTATGATGAAAAGATTCTTAGCATCAGCCTTACATGAGCAATGGGCTTTCCATGTGTGAGCTCTTTTCACGTGGTTCCTTTCTGCAATACATCAGGTGCAGCAGCCATGATTCTGTGTTGAGGATGAGTATTCTGAGGTTCACAGTTGTAAAATAATTACATGTTTTCTATGACAAAGCTTAGGTTTAATTGTTTATTTCTGAAGCACTGTTTCTTACTTAACTGCACAGATGTAATTTCCAGGTCTGGCTTCCTGACCCTTCAGACTCCAGCTAGCATTCTTTGGTCTATGATGCCATGTATGCTTCTTGTTCCCTGTCCATGCTCTCTCATCACAGAAGACATGATCAGAGGCCCCTTTGTGGTTCTTCCTGATTGAACATGTGGAGTATTTTTATTTCTATTTCTCTGAAGGGATAGGCCGGAAGTAACAATGACAAAGGTAGGAAATGACTGCTTTTAAGGACCCAGAGGCCCATTGGCCATTGGTTTGTTCCCAAGTGAGTTGCTGAGACCTTATGGGAGACTGAATTTGAGATTTTACATACTCCCTCCCTTTTCTCAGTATTTCTTGCTCATAAACAATGGTCAGGCAACAAATCACTCCCCACCACTCAGCATTTCATTATATAGCAAGAGTGTTTTGAAGTTTGTATAACTTCCCCTCCATGCCTTGACCTATCAGAGTAGAAGAGGTCCGTGAAAGAAGAGCAAATCACAAAATTATATAGTAAATAATAAATAGCAGATCTAGATCTACATTCATTTAGGCTCCCCATTTCCTCATTACAAATGCTCAGACAAGTTAACCTATTACCTTCATGGGCTGCTGATGGAAGTAGGATGGTAACAGAGATGGTGGTGGTGATTGGCAATAGTAGTGGTGATCATGATGGTGTTGTGAATGGTGGTTGTGTTAGGATGGTGGTGGTAATAAGGATGCTAGTAGGAGGATGGTAGTCATGGAGATAATGCACAATGGGCAAAGATGGTGTTATGATTAAACAATAGTGATAGCGATGAGAGTAGTAGCAATAGTCATTTCAGTGATAGGACAGTGATGGTTGTAGTGATGATAATGGTGATGCTGTTGCTGATAGAGTTGGCTGCTGTTGCTATGGTGGTGGTAGTGGTGGTAGGTCACAGTGGCAATTCTGATGGTGGTGGTAGCCTTGGCACTGGAGACGGTGGTAGTAGTGGCGGTAACAATAGTGATAGTGGTGGTGACTTTGTTGGTAATGTAGCGGTGGTGACAATTGTGATGATGCTGATGCTGGGATGATGTTGGTGGTGGCATTGGTGATTGTGTAGATAGTGGGGCTTAATGGTAATGGTGGAGATAGCAGTAGCAAAGGTGACAGTGGTATTGGTGGTGGTGATGGTGGCATTAATGACAGCACTGGTAGTGGTAGTAAGGGTGGCGGTCGTGGGTCAATGAGAAGGAATCACGGGGCTCTCTAGAAATAGTGTGGAGGAGGTACATCTCTGTAAGTCAGGAGTGGAAGGAAGATGTTTTATGAGAATTTCTCAGGAGAAATGATGCCTGGAAAATTAAGAAAAAGAAGTTTGAGACATGAAGTTGAAATCTTTTTTCAAAAGTCTTTTTTCAAAAGTGCCATCCCTAGGTTATAAAGCAAGCTGGATACCTTGTGGTTGGAAAACGTTTTCCTAACATTGGAGTTGATATCAGACCCCCAGAATCAGGCAGGGGAAAGTCAGAGCTGTTTGTTTACGTGTTAGTATATGTTGAGTAGTGAGTATCATATAGAAAATAAAATTTAATTGCACAGTCCACTTTCATTTTTTTACAGCATGGTTGACAAGTTTGGGCAATAAATGTATTCTGTCTTCATTAAAATGATCTGACTCTTGCTCATATTATCAGGTTTCTATTTCTGGCTCTTGAAATCATTCAAACACATTCCTTCCCTTCCCTGCAATTATTTCTGCTATCTGAACTTCAAAAGTCTTTCCTCTCTTTCCAAAGTCAACATGTCCTACTTCTCACTGCCTCCTTCTTGAATTCTGTCTGAATGTTCTCACCCATCTGGCGGTCACGTGGAGCTCTGTTCTTAACCCTGATCTGGCATATTCCTCAGTGTGGGGAAGAGGAAAGCAAACCAGTGCTCTCATCGTCTCTCTGAGGTGGGTGTGGGTGTTTCAAAGTGCCTCTCTTCCTTGCTGTGCTGCTCTGGGTAGCATCTTTGCTACATGGAGCTCTGCAAGGAGGAGACACCTTTGTTTAAAGCCCTCAACAGACCGATTCAGATGTGCAAATCTGTTAAGACTGAGTTCCAAAGCTCATAAAAGCTGGTGCCTTACTGCTCCTGACCTTCCAAATCACATTGCCAACTCCACCCAGCCCCCTGCCTTAGTGATTATTTGTGCCGAACCAGGAGTGCCGGTGTGGGGCAACCCAAAGCTTGTGAAATTGAGGTCACTTGGCTCCTATTCAAAGTTCAGACACCAGCTGGAAGCTGTGCAACTTTCCTTCCCAGAGCATCAACTTGGAGGAGGCCCAGAGTACATCGAAGGCAGAAGTGGCGTCTGACACCCACACGGATCCCAAGATGGGATGAACATGGCTGGTATCCCAGCTAGGAGAGTCAGAGGTCAGTGTGGAGAGCGGCAGGGACTGAAGCTGGCAAACATCTCATAGCCCAAGGTCAGAGCTCACAGCTCACATCACTATGGACATTACCTTCTTGGAAATCTTCTGCATAGTAATACAAGGTCTGGAGAACATGCAGAGTTTCATTTGTGTTCATCCCCTCATGTGGTAAGCAAAACTCTAGAAGGCTTTCTTCCACCTCCAACACTGCTTGCTGTGTTTCGTTGGGTGCATCACAGAGAAGGCGAGCAGACTACAGTCAGATCTGAAACTCACGTGCCGGTATCACACACCCACCTCCTGGGGCACTAGCCCACCCCCTTCTCAGAATCTGTGGTTTTGGCCCATCCTTTTCGCCATCACCAGGATTTTTCACCTACCTTCTTTACCTAGACTTTGCTTGTGGCTTTTTTGTCCCGTATTCTTTACCTTGATTTATCACCTGAATTGTTGGACTGACATTTTAACCCAGCCTTTTTATCAAGGAATTTCTTTGTTGGCGTTGGATTTCTCTTCTGGCTCTGGGAATGGGTGCATGTCTAAGAATACGGTCTGTCAAGTTTGTTCCACAGGCACCGGAGAAACTAAATGTCATCAAGGGCGCTCTCTCTCTCTCTCTCTCTCTCTCTCTCTCTCTCTCTCTCTCTCTCTCTCTCTCTCTCTCTTTTCCTCCCTCCCTCCCTCTCTCCCTCCCTCCCTCCCTCCCTCCCTCTCTCCCTCCCTCCCTCCCTCCCCTGTGAGTCTGCTTTAGGGAGAATCCTTACCTCATCTACAATGATTCTACATGGGAATTAAGATGATAGGTAAAGAAGCATGTTCAACAATTTAAAAGAGACTTGCTGATAAAGAAGTTTCAGTCCAATTCAGATACTACTCTTTGATATACTCAATACTTGAGAGGTTATGGGAAGGTGAGCAAGACAAAAGCACATGGCATACATGCAAGATAATGTCACAGTGACCCATTATTCCAATGAATATGTTACCAAGCAGAATTTTTAAATAAAAATATTAGATTTTGGAGCCCTTTTAGTTTTGGATTTTTAGATTATGAATGTTCACCCTGTACTGTGCCTTTCACAGATGGCTTTTTTTCCAGTGTTCACATCATAAAAGGGATTGAGTTTTTTCTTTTTCTTTTTTCCTGACATAGCCTTGGGTGGCTAGAAGATTTCACTGTGTCTTCCCCAAAGGCATACAGTTCTGGTCTTGTGTCTAAAGAAAGGCTGTCTCTGGGATGTGGAGAGACTCTTCTCCCTCTCCCAGAAGCTTTGTAAACCTTTGGTTTATATCTTAGGAAGCCCATGGCTGGGCACCATGCTTTTCTCTGGCTAGCAGATGACTGGCTAGCTGTAGTGGCTTCATCGGGCACATTATCTCTACCCTTAAGTCTTGGTGAACCTTCAGGCCTCCAGCACTAGAGGGTTCTAGTGAGAGGCCTCTACAGGTCCACAGAAAACACCTCTGGTCCAGACTCCTCTTGTATCTTGATAGCACCAGAGGATTCTCCCCTGGGTCCCATTCACAGGGACACCCCTGACACATGCCTGGCCTCTGCAGCTTTATCCATAACGCCTTTCTTCTATCTGCAACTCTAAAGTCAGAATCACATGGCTGAAACTACCAAGTTCTGCTGCTTGCTGGGGCTGAAACATGGCCCCTCATTCAATTACATCTTCACCAGCTTTCTGTCTTTTACTGCCTAAGCTTGGCTGTTCTGAAACTTGCTCTGTAGACCGAACTGACCTTAAACTCCAAGATCTGCCAGCCTCTACCTTCCCATGGTGGGATTAAAGGTATGCCCTATCACACCTGGTTTTAAGCTTTTCTTTAGTTGCTTTTTACAAGTTAGAAACTTAGCTGGTGTGATCTTGAACTGAGATACCACCACTCTACTCATTCTTTTTCTTAATCCATTTAGCCCTTTGAACACAGAGCTTAGTTCTATTCTACTTCCTGGTGCTCTTTGTCTCCTCAAAATTTTCATTTTGTAATTTACCTTGAGTGACCTGTTCCTTTTCATTATAAATCTTCATTAGAGTTGCAACTAAAGACCATAAAACAGAGTCTAAACCAGATTGTTTTGAGTTATCCTCTGCCAAAGGAATTAATTCAAAATTCTTCATTTTAGCTTTAGGCAGACTCTTTGGACAAAGGCAAAAGACAACCACCTTTTTCACCAAAATATCATGAGAACAGTCTTTAGGCAACCTACTAAAATTCTTCCAGCTGCCTGGAGAGTCACCCAAGATTCCTCTGCAATGTTGGGGCATCCGTTTTAGGCCTATAGGCCTAGAATATATGACATACTTTCTGTGAAATAGAAGTTTCTGAAGGACTGTTCTTCCTTGGCAAAGTTTAGCAGTCACTTCCTTTAAGTTTTGCTTGCCCAATTTTGACAACATACTGTTAGCAGTCAAGGTAAGAACAGTTTCTTGACCTATGGCTTTGCCACAATGAAAGCAGAGTCCATATAGAGGTTCTTCAATGTCCACCATCCTTTCTTGAGGTAGACTAGTGCAGCCAGGAGCAGATTATCTCACTGTCATTAAAAGCCTTATGTTATTAAAACATCTTAAATGTCATATTTTGTAGGTCTCTGAAGTATTTGAAGATCACATATCTATTTAAAATCTATCTTTTTGACCTTGAAAATATATCTAAAATGACTACAAGTTTGTTATAGATGATTAACTATTAACCTGAATTTTTTTATTATCCTAAATAGTTTGTAGTAATAGTTTTCAAGGACTGAACTTTATCTTATATTTTTAAATGAGCTGCATAGGTACAATACCCTAAACAAAAGTAGAAACATATATACAGTATGTTATAACAAAAAGACCTTAATTTTGTATCAATATACAAAAATCCATACCAATGTAAAATATTTGAGATTGATACTTGCTTTTTAGTTTAAAAGCAGATTCAATAATCTATCATTTTATCCTGTCATTCTTACATGCCCCATTTTTACCTTTTCAGAAAGAGATCCCCAAACATAACCTCCTTTTTTTAGTTTCCTCCATGACCATGACCATTAACAATTTGCAAACAATCCCCAAAATGATAACAAATATCCATAACTCACCAAACAACCACAAAACACTTACCACATCTCTTAGGAATGTGGACATCATGTTCTTAAAATTACTTCCTGTTGTCTGGAGGTTATGGCATCTTTAGAAGACCCTGGGAATATTGGGATAATGAGCAAATCTGGGATACCAAGTTGTACCATTTTTTTGTCCAGACTCTGTGTGATGGGAAAGTGTAGAGCTTATCTCAAGTCCTGGCTGAAGTAATCTATGAGACTGGTCTATCTCAGCTAACTGCTTTGAAGTTTTCTTTTTCTTTTTGTTTTCCTGAGACAGAGTTTCTCTGTGTAACAACACTGACTTTCCTGGAACTCACTTCGTAGACCAGCCTGGCCTCAAACTCATAGAGATCTGCCTACCTCTGACTCCTGAGTGCTGAGATTAAAGGTATACACCATATTGATGGAGATTTTTAAGGAAACTGTAACAGAGATATTTTGAGAAGCTAGATCACCTGGGTTACCTGTCTTCATCGATGTTTGGTTCTTTTGTTCTGAAAGCATAAACTTTTGAAGGTAATATACACACTGCACTGCATTAATACAAGTATAGAATGTGCAGTGTGCACAAATCAGCCAAAGATAACCTCTTATTCTATATATGAGCAGATAAAGGACATTTGTAAGTCTATTTGGACTGTATAACCAAACTGTAATATAAATCTTTATCCATACCATATGAAAGAATTGTATGTAATAATGTTATGAGGACTCTGTAGCTAACAAAATTTATCATGTCTCATTAGTCTTAGAGCTGTTCCCATGTTAAGGGATCAGCATATATGCCACCTGTCTTGTAGATTTTCTTGGTTTCTTCCTTCATTTCTGTAGCCAAGATTTTCAGGATGTTTCCCCTGGTCAGATCCGATCTTTATTAATTTTGAAGAAATCCATAGCTCTTTGCTTCCTGTGGAAGCAAAAGTATAACCTCTCCACCAACAGAACACATTCCTTGATATCCATTCTGAAATTAAGATATCTTTTAAATACATAAGCTGGAAAAGACAAGATCTCTTGAGTAAATTGGGTGCATGGAGACCTTGGGGGAGGGTTGAAGGGGAGAGGGGAGAGGCAGGGAAGGGAGCAAAGAAAAATGTAGAGCTCAATAAAAACTCAATTAAAAAAAAGAAATGAAAAGAAATACATAGAATGGTTTCATTCAGTAGTTTCCCCCTGTAATGGAATATTATTTGTATTTTGATAATAAATCTTACCTGAAGACCAGAGGCAAAGGCAAAGCTACTAGAAGTCAGGCAATGGTGTCACACACCTTTAATCCCAGGATCTAGGATACTGAGTCAGATGTGTAGTGGGAGGCCACTCATTTGTTTCCTGGCTGCCCAGGCCCGAAATAATCACACTGAAACTATATTAATTGCAACACTGCTTGGCTATCAACTAGCATATTTCTAACTAGCTCTTACATCCTAAATTAACTCATTTCTATTTAATTTGTGTATCACCACGTGATTGTTGCCTACCAGTAAGGTTCTGTCAGGTGTCCCTCATCTGTCTCCTCTGGCAGCTACATGGCATCTCCCTGACTCTGCCCATTCTCTCTCTATAGATTTTCCAGCCTTACTATATTCTGTTAAGCCATTGGCTGAAAGCAGCTTCCTTATTAACCAATGGAAATAAAACATATTCATTCATAGCATACAGAGGAGAATCCCACATCGAGATGGATCTCTGTGAGTTCAAGGCCATCCTGGGATATACAAGATCAATGCAGAAACAAATCCAGGTGGTGGCAGTTCACACCTTTAATCCCAGTCCTAGGGAGTCATGCACCTTTAATCCCAGCACTAGAGGGAATATAAAATTGGAGGAAAAAGAGGTTTAGGCTACTTAGTTTGAGGTCACCCAGTCTTGGTAGAGGTAAAACTTCTCTAGTGGATTGACTGAGTTGCTTTTATAGTTTTTGGGTTGAACCCCAATTTCTGTCTCTGGGTTTTTATTATTAGTACCACACAATACAATATCTCTTATCAGCTGCTATTTTTGTTCATTAGCATTTAAAATTCAGTGTCAACAAAATAACCATCAGGATCCAGACACGCTATGGACTTTCCTTCCCTATGTGGCTTATTCTTTTTATATTACTTTATTCTTTCTCTGAAGACTTTGCTTATTCTTTAACTTTGTATTTCTCTGTGGTTGTCTATACCCATTTTCTTTTCTTTCTTCAGCACCTAGGCACATTTTCAAGCATACTGTACCTGTTCAGAGGTTTTCTCAGCCTGTGCTAGCTATTTTTATTTTATTTTATTTTTTAATTTTTCTGACCACAGGAGTCAAACCTTAAACAGCTAGATTATTGCTGCTGTGTGACTCCATTTAGCACATTGTGCTGGTGGCTGGCTCCACGCCCTCTGGGTCCATGACTACATCTCTAGTACCAGCCAGGAAAAGTACCAGCCAGGAAAAGTATTCACACGCTCCAGCTCTAGGAAGCTGTTGGGTCTGCACTGTGGCCTTTTTTTTTTTTAAATATCTAGTCTTCCATTCTCTCTAACAGTGCACCATTCAAGTGCTCAGCTGCACAGTAAGGCCTCTTAAGCTAGCTGTGCCCCTGTATGCTGCGAGCAGTGGGCTTTGTACAAATGCTACATCTTAGACGTCAATTGTAGGTCTTTCTTGTTGGGCTTTCTTTGGATTACTAGCCCCAAATAATGACATGGAGACGTATTGATTATGAATGCTTAGCGTTAGCTTAGACTTGTTCCTGGTGAGGTCTTAAAACTTAAATTGACCTGTTCTATTAATCTGCATTCTGCCCCGTGGCTCTTTACCTCTCCTCAATACTGTACGTCTGACTTGCTCCGCATCTCACTGGAAAGTCTGTCGTGCCAGATTCTAATCCAGAGTTTCTACTTCTCCCCAGAAGTCCCACCTGTCCTCTCCTGCCTTGTGACTGGATATTCAACTTTGTATTTAATCAATCGGGAACCTTAGGCAAAGTGAGGTTAAGCAGAGGTACATCTTACACAGTTTGCTCAAATATCCTGCAGCAAGACTCCTTGGGAAGCATCTAGAGAATGTGAGGCCCAGAACTTTCTGCTCACAGGAGTGCCATCTCGAGGTGAAAATAGCCTGTTAGGATCCCTGAACTGGAAGGCATGGGTAGAACGAGGCAATGGAGGAAACAGATGAGCTAGTTACGGTGATGGTCTGTGTCTCCTGATCCTGAAAGATAGCAAAGAGACGTTTAATTTCCCAGGTAGATAAATATTGGCCTTATTGTTTCCTGTGCCTTACAGTTCCTCCTGGGCCCTCTCACCCTCTAGGCTCCAAGTCACAACCTACAGGCTCCACACTGTAATGAACAGGCAGAGTGTGTCACAGTCCGCGGTTAGCTCCATCTAAGGGGCTGGCAGAGGCAGATGGTATGGTCAGATCTGGAGACTGTGATCTTTGACCTGTAGGAATGAGTTTTTCCTACTTAGAAAACAACATTAACGTCTAAACAGCTTCCAGCTCTGCTGTCCAGCTGTACATCTCCTGACCAGGTCTAACTGTAGCTGGGGGTCTCTACCAGTCTGTGACAGGGCAAGACAGTACAGAGAGGTTCCTCCATCTTGTATTCTTGCTGAGGCCATTTTAGGTTTAAATAGAGTTTAATCTCCTTGATGGAGAATCCAGTGGAAAATTACCCGACTCTGTTCTGGGAACCCAAGGTCGAGATGTCCCAGCTTCTGTTAAATTGTTTGCTTACACAAAACCTCCCCCTGTGGTGGCTGAGCGTGATACCAAGATGTGGTTTTTTCTTACTTTAAACACTTAGCACTACTCTGCGTGTATAACTGCATATATTCCCAGCTTGCTGGAGTAAAGACATTCAACTGGCTATAAAATTTGTCTGTGTGGTCTTCTCTGGTGGTCTTTCCATTAGTAGTCAACTGTACAGCGCTGGCATCCAGGCCTGGGTGCAGTCATTGAAAGGGCTCTAGTTAGAGCCTGCGTTTAGTTTGCTCCAAGTGCCTCATCCTGCTTGTCCCCAAACCATAGGTCACATTTGCAGTGTGAGTCACAGCAGTCACAGAGGTCTCTGAAGATGTGTCTCTTGTGTAAGGATGTCTATCACATTGCCGAACTGTAGACTCAGTGGGGTGGAAAACTACTACTGCTTCCATAAAACCTTATACATCTAACCTTTTACACGATCAGTTTATTCCAGGCCATTCACTTAGAATTTACCCTATTTCCTACACTTCTTTCTGTCTTAGTTTCTTCCTCTAAAAAAGTGAGTATTACTATTGTTCCCAAAAGTTTATGTGAAAATTAAAAGAGGAAAACACACACACACACACACACACACACACACACACACACACGGCTCTGTTTCTTGTTCTGTGCAATGTTTCCTTCTATGTGTTTTCCTATCCCTGTTATCTAACAAATTTGAGTGAGTGTAATGTCAAAAGAACTATTGAGAGCTTGCAGGTGGGTAGATTGGAATAATAATCTGTCCTTCAGAGAGGGATGAAGTCTAAGTGCCAAACATTGTCCTTGGAATGCAGGCCTAATGACATCTGTTTAGGTGTTTCTTCAAGGCCAGCCAGCAGGAAAAAGGATAGGGTGTTTTGGAGCTAAAATTACCTTGGAGACAGAAATCACATAGACCGTTATCTGGTCTGCAAGGGCAGAGGTTTCTTATCTGCGGCAGAGGAAGTTATCAGTGTAACCCAGACTCAGGGTGGCTTGTTGTGGAGCATGTGGGGGCACTGATGCTGAGGCTCATCCTGTTTAAGATTTGAAGGAAGACACCAGTGGAGGAAAACCCTGGGGATGGCTGGATTATGGAGATGGCCCTGGGGATAGCTGGATTATGGAGATGACCCTGGGGATGGTTGGATTATGAAGATGATCCACAGCACTGTGTTAAGTTGCAGGATTTTGTGACCTCCTGTTTTGTTGTCAACACACTGTGACGGCAAATTCAAGAAGTTCTGGTTTTGGAAAGTTGCCTGAAACTTTTAGCTTGAAGTCCTAAGGGTTATGACCCAAGTCACCAGCAGTCAGAACTACCAGTCAGGGCAGGGCACTCAGTTACATTTGAACTGTAGGTAGATGAGCAAACAATTTTTTTTCTTTAGGATTTGGTAGTCTTATACTCATTCAAATTTGATTGGTGTTTCCACTTTACTATTGGTGAACCTAGAGGTCTTAATTCTAGAACATCTGCTAATTTGTGCATGGGAAGAGAGGAAGTGCAAACATTTGGATAGGTACTAAACTGGTTTGTGGGGCTTGAGTGACATACAACAGGGACCCCTATGTGGTCCAGGGAGGGAACAGTGGAGAGATAGATCTGAGAAGATAGGTGTCAAGGGAAGATAAAGGTAAGGTATAGGGCACTACAGGGAAGCAATGTGATTGGACAGGAAAATGTCATACAAACACTTATGGAAACATAAAATACTCATGAAGGGGTGGATGAGGTGAAGAGACAGATGAACAGGGACTGAGTATAGTCTAGCAAAATCATGGCAAAGACTTAATTTTAAAGTAGATTTTGAGCTTTACTTAAATAAAGTGTTAGCAAGCAATATGCAAAAACAAATTTCTTAAGAGTTATGGCTTTGATAAGCACAATATAGTAAAACCTAATACATATTTTATAAGTATCAACAGGTAGCAAAGTTAAAGCATGCTACTAGCTCTATTTTCTATGACATGAACAGAATCAGCACAAATACACATAAGCAGATGTACAACCCAACCATCAGTTTGTGCGTCATTATTCACATATGAATATCTTCCTCAGAGAAGGCAGGCAGGTGTATACAAACGTTCATTTTCCAAGGGTATGTACTTTAAAAAACATAGTCAAGTCTACCCACAAATTTGATCTCATTGATGTCCACTGTGTTCTTGGTAGACAGTATAACGTCCTCTTTAAATACATGAGAACTCGCTACAGAAAAGATAATAACAACAATGACCTTAACCTATGCACTGACTTCTTTGTGGCTCAGTAGGCACACTGTGGAGATAAGGGCATTTATTTTGTTCTTTCTAAAGCAGTAGAAGACATTACCCAGTTTTTACAGTTGAGAAACCTGGGGTACAGGGACTCTGTGCCGTGCACTTATCTGTAGTATGTGTATCAAAATTCAACAGCCCTGGCATAGTGGGTTGTTCACTCCAAATGACACCATAGCTCCCTTTGGGAGGGTGACTACAGGGATCCCAGGGGAAAGTGGACCTCCATGGGAGTTCGTGGCAATATTCCTGGCTTTTTAGGAAACTGGCACATATCTAGTAACAAGGGAGGCTGGGGATCCCATGAAGGCTTGGGTGACAGATGATCCTTCTAGCACTTTTCAATCTTGTATATTCTTAAAACCCACTTACAACAAGTAAACTCATCCCTAAATGTCTCCTCTTTACATCCTAGGAGACCAGACTTCCCAATCATTATGGTCCCTTGGGCTTGTTGTCAGGCCTGCTGTGTGAAAGATGATTGGATCCGCTCATAGAACAAGGCTGTAAATTAGGGTTTGACTTATCTGAGCTCCCTGTAGCCTGTAATGGAATTGACTAATTATAGCCCACATGAGATGCTGAGATGCCTGCTCACTGCTTGTTGCCTCAGTGTGATTCCTAACAGCATAGACAGCATGGTCCTCAGAGTCCAAACTCCTCAATACAATAAGGAAAGTGAAGATGATCTTGGGGAAAATCTTGGATAAAGCTTAATTTGCTTCAATTGGCCTTGGGTTTGTAAAACCAGATCAGAGCTCAGAACAAGAAGAGACAGTGATATCCCAAAGACAGTATCTATGCCTCCCAGTGCAATGAAATCTTTCACTATTACTGTCAACTGGAACACTGTTTCTCTCTTATCTAAGGTGTCTGTGCCACGGTATACCCAGGCATGTGTATGACCCTGGCGAGTGGCTCAGACACATAGGCGTTCTAATGTGTTTTGTATCAATGTCTGTGTATTACTAACTAGTACACAAAGATGGAAGGCAAAGGACAAATTTGATCTGAGGACTGACTTCTAATAAACTACGGTCAAGATCACCAGTTCAATGGGTTTTGGTAAACTTGATCCTGAACCAAAGTAGGGTGGGCAGTAGGACTATGTGGAGAAAAGTGTTTTTGACATTGCTGTTGAGGACTCCACCATCAAGTAGATGTCCAAACAGACCACTGTGTTCTAGCTCAGGGTACAGGTTTTTCTTCCAAGGACTTGGAAGAATCAGTTCAATACAGAATGCATTGCTTGTGCCTTAGATTTCTTATTAGAATTATGAGGATCATAACATTTCATTCTTTGTAGGGGTGCTCATTTCCCCCACAATCTGGAGCACTGTGCTAGCCTGTGAGAATGTAAAATGACAAGTTAGAGGAGCCCCCATTCTTCTGGGTCTAGTAGTTTACCTTCTGTTATGTAAGATGGATGCCAAAAACGAAGAGATGAAGAGGAATGAGTTGCTCTCCAATATTAAGCACAGAAGAAAAACAAACAAAAGAACAAGATGGCAGGATGGTTGTGACTTGGCTACTTGTGACATCATTAAGATTTGATCCATTGCCGGGTGCTGGTGGCACACACCTTTAATCTCAGCACGGAGGGAGGCAGAGGCAGAGGCAGGCAGATCTCTGTGAGTTAGAGACCAGTGTGATCTACAGAGTGAGTTCCAAGACAGCCAGAGATACACAGAGAAACACTGTCTCGAAAAAAATTGAACAAACAAACAAGCAAAATGGAAGAATGGATGAAGAAAGTATGGAATATATACATATTAGAGTACTACTCAGCAGTAAAAAACAAGGACTTCTTAAATTTTGCATACAAATGGATGGAAATAGAAAACACTATCCTGAGTGAGGTAAGCCAGACCCAAAAAGAGGAACATGGGATGTACTCACTCATATTTGGTTTCTAGCCATAAACAAAGGACATTGAGCCTATAGTTAGTGATCCTAGAGAAGCTAAATAAGGAGAACCCAAAGAAAAACATATAGGCATCCTCCTGAATATTAACCTTCATCAGGCAATGAAAGGAGACAGAGACAGAGACCCACATTGGAGCACCGGACAGAAATCTCAAGGTCCAAATCAGGAGCAGAAGGAGAGAGAGCACAAGCAAGGAACTCAGGACCGCGAGGGGTGCACCCACACACTGAAACAATGGGGATGTTCTATCAGGAACTCACCAAGGCCAGCTGGCCTGGGTCTGAAAAAGCCTTGGATAAAACCGGACTCACTGAACATAGAAGACAATGAGGACTGCTGAGAACTCAAGAACAGTGGCAATGGGTTTTTGATCCTACTGCACGTACTGGCTTTGTGGGAGCCTAGGCAATTTGGATGCTCACCTTACTAGACCTGGATGGAGGTGGGTGGTCCTTAGTCTTCCCACAGGGCAGGGAACCCTGATGGCTCTTTGGGCTGATGAGGGAGGGGGAGGGAAATGGGAGGCAGTGGCGGGGAAGAGACAGAAATCTTTAATAAATAAATAAATTAAAAAAATTTGGGCCTATCAGGAACACGTCTCTGAGGAGTTGACTCTTAGGATTTGACGTTTAGATGAGATGATGAGATGACAGCTTGCTGAAGAACTAGGTAAGAGGCTATTACACATATTCCAAAAACAGAAGAATAGGTACGCTTGAGGATTAAGTGAGATTATGTATTTATTTTAAATAGGGCTCAGCTTCTTTACAAATGAAGTGGACAGTATGGTTGCTGCTACTGATTGTTAGATAGCTTTCCACTGTGACAAGATACTTGAGACAAATTGCTCAAAGGAAATATTTCTCAGGCTCATAGCTTTAGGGGTTTCAATGTGTGGTTACTTTGTTCATACTTTTCAGCCTGGAGTGAGCAGCACCTTATGTGGCTTGTGGTGAAAGAGGCTACGCAGCGTGGCAACCTGGGTCAAAGACAGAGAAAAGCAGGGGATCCCAACATCCCCCTCTGGGACATGTCCCAATGACCTACCTTCCTCCCAACAGGCTCTGCCTCCTAAAGATTCCACTGCATCCCAAAAGTACCATCAACTGGGACTAAGCCTATATCCTCTGGCCTTCTGTGAGTGTTTAAGACCTATACCACAGTGGTGATCATGAGAAGGAGAAGGAGGTAGAAGGGACAGTAGTCATGAGAATGAGATGCAGCTTCTCTGGGAAGAAACCAGAAGGAACCAGGTGTTGCTATTCAGAGCAGAGTCCAGAACAGGAATGTTTCTGACTTCTATGTGTTCGCTAATAAGGCTTTCATTTGGCATAAAACATCCCAAGGTCATCAGACTCTAATCTCTGCATTGTGGGACAGGAGCAGAGCCATCCCCTGAAGCCTCTCCCACATGTTGGGTTCTAACTCTGGTCCTGATGGCGTGGAAGTTGCAGGTTGAGGCTGGTGTTTCCAGCAGGTGAGCAGAACTTGACAGCAGGAGCACACACTTCCTGCATTCAATTTTCCATCTAATCCACAGCCCAGGGCACCTTCATTCTATAGACTTTAGAAGCTGTGGCAGCTCAATGCCAGCTGAGGGGGAAGCTGGAGTTGGGTTTATAAACATGGAGGTGCCCACAGAGAGACTGGCAGGGAGGCCCTGTGACTGAGCATGCCCTCATCCAGGAGCCTCGTGGGAAGTCCTCTGGTGTCATAGCTCATTACTGTCCTTAGAAGCTTCCTGAAAAATGTGTCTCTTTCCAATGTCTCCTTCTAAGGGGACTCGGGCTTCTGTGGTGCTGGTTTCATGCCCCCCAACACTAAGACATTTATATTTGATGGTGTTGGATGAATTATGCACACACCCTACTGAACACAAATTTAATGAAGGGATTTCATTTCTGTTCCTTGCTTTGCTTTTAATGGATTTCAGGCTTTGAATTAAGCGGTGGCTCAGCAATGTGCGCCTGCAGGGGAGGCATGGAGAGAAACTCTCCTTTGAATAGCGACATGACTGTTTTGGAAACCAGCCTGCTATAAATGTGCCCTGTCTTGGTCTTGTTTCTTAGTCTCATGTAGGTTTGGTGATAAAATCAATTTTCCATTAGGATCAGAGAACAAAGACGACCCTGTACCAGTTGAAGAGGTAAACTTGAACTCTAAAAGAAGCAAGATGAACCAAGACGCTGTTCCAGGTCTTGGCTGAAATCATAGATATGGTTCTGGAGGGTAATTATACAACTTTCATGAGTTTAGGGACAATAGAGTTCACTCACCTCTGCTTCTGTTGATGGCTTGGTTTTCTTGATTAGAAAATCACTCCCATATGCTAAAGGGATGTGCCATGGAAATCTTTGCTCTGTTCTCCATCCCTAAGAGCAGGTTTGTCTACTAGAAGTTTCTTTCCCCTCAACGACCCAAAGACAGAATCAGGCCAGGGATGTTTGCCAGAGATTGTGTGAGGACAGTGCACAAGGCTTTGCTCTCTAGGACAACTAAATGGTAAAATATGCACCTTTGGAGACATTGTTAGTAGCCAATGGCAAGGGCTAAAACCAAAACTGGTTGACAAAGAATAGATCATCTCCGAGGCCGCAGTGAATGAACATGGTAGCATCCAGGCCCTTGGATCTAACTGTACCTGAGGCTTGTAAGAAACGCGACAAATCCAAAGTTTTGATAAAAACGTATTTTTGAGGCTGAGATATTTTATTTCTTAAATTCAAGAAGTACAAATGGCATTCAGCAACAATTCGGAGAGATGAGCGAGTGAAACTATTTCATTTATCTTCATTTCCTTAAGGGGGAGCACTGACTTAGGAAGCCAGAGAAGAAACTAAAGCAACCAGAAAACAAAGCATGAAGAGATTCAGGGAGACAAGGGCCAGCCCATGGCAGAGAATGAAGAACTGCTTTCATGAGAAACTGAGGGAGTGATATTGACTGTGCTGCTTGTAGATACGGGACTGTACCAGCCATGACTCAGGGGCTGGAGAGAGACACAGAGCTGTATTGGCCATAGATCAGGTAGACACAGATTGATCTGGCCATGGCTTGGGTGGACACAGTGTTCTTCTGGTCCTGGCCTGGTGGGCACAGATCTGTGTCGGCTGGTGCTCAGGTAGGGTACTCTCCCAAGAGCTGCTGCTTCTAATTAGAACTAGAGCAGAATATTTGCTATGAAGATAATATACTTAAAAATAATCTTAGCGGGATAAGAAGAGAACACAAAGATATTCTGAGGATCCTGTCCAGAAAGTTGCTTCAAGCAGTGATGGAGTTTAAAGAGGTGGCTGCTGAAGTCATCTTTCCAGGGAAAGGCAGCGAGTTTATTAGAATTTGATTAAAATGGCAGAATTCATCCTTTTATGCTAAAACTTATGTCAGGAAAGAGTAGCTCGTACGGATTCCCAGAACAGCCCTGTGTTTGAAGAGATGGGAGAAAAAGAGAGCCAGAAGTTTAACTCTGGGTTTTATGTATACATAAGAGACAGGCAGGCAGCGAGCAGATTTCTCTATGTGGGCTTGGATGTCAGTTTACAGAGACTCTTCCAAGAGCTGCATGTGAGTCAGTGTTCTCCAGAGGAACAGCCCGAGAGGATGAAGGTTTGCACTAGAGAGGGCACATGCTCCACACTCCCATCATATGCGCTGGATAGCCCAGCGATGGCCATCTGCACGTGGAAGAGGCTGGACGTCCAGCATTATCTGGATGTCTCAGCAGTCACCATCTGGCGTCACGTGTCTGGAGGATTCCAGGAAAGCCATCGTGCCTTCAGTTACCTTTGAAAGGCAGAGGGACTTGCTGATGACAGTGAGTGATGGCAGTCATGGTGACAGCCTAGATGCAGTCAACTGTAAGATGAGAAAGCAGGTAACACAGCGTTTCCAAACCACCCCCCCTGATATCTGGGCTGCCACTGGAGGGGGCATCTATTCTGGGGAGATTGCCTCTCCTCGGTCCTTCCTGGAGATGCTACCACAGACCTACCCAGAGGGACACCTTTCATTAATGCCACATCCACTTAGGTTGACAATCAAGCCCAGCCATCCAAATCACCAAGTTCATGGAAGCAGAGTGGAGACAGGGGGAAGGTTGAATCTCTAATGACGTGGGGGAAAGTGAGCACAGGGGAGAAAACGACTGACTGGTGCAGCTCACTCGTTCTGCTTCACAGGGAAGCCACTCCTATATGGCTGCCTTCTTCAAGACCTTTCGGTCAGTGTGGGAGCTCTATGTTATTCAGCCCTGAACTGCTTCTCCTGCCTGAAAGTGAGCAGTTCGTGGTTTTCTGGGCCTGAATGGGTTCCAACAACAATATCGTTCATTTGACTCACTGGCATTAAACGATCATATGTTTGTTTGTATAGCACACATACACCCATGCATACACACTGACGTTAATCGATCATATGTGTAAGTGTCACAGCTCTGAAGAGAAAGGTATCCTGGCTGTCCGAAGCCAGGCTATAGCTATAGCTCTGTTTTGGTGGGGGATGGTTTTCCTGCAGGAATGTAACGGTCCTGCTCTCCTCATTCCAACTAAGCTCCGCTCCTCTCTGCTAAGAGTTTCCCTGCAGAGACGTCGGCTGCTTCTCTGCTGCACCCTGTTAAAAGAATTTCCTCACAGAGGTGGCTGTTGCTTCTTTGCTCTGATGAAAGCTGTTACTTCTCTGCCCCGCTCTCCTCTGGTTAAGGAAGGATTTATTCTCGTTCAAGAGATTTATTGGGAGGGAGGAATCCAGGAGAGGGTTTCCTCTGCCAGAGTGAAAAAGGGAGTTTCCAACTGAACAGGTACAGGGCTTCTTAGGAGTGGAGGTTTTTCCAGGGTGAGATTTTTCAGGGTGGAAATTGGGCGGATTTCAATCCCTGAGCTTGGACAAACTCAGAGATAGGCTGGTTGTCCTGCTCAGAGATTGGTTGGTTTTCCTGTTCAGGGATTAGTTGGCCTTCATGCTGATTTGTTCAGGAGAAGAATGTGTTTCTTCAGCTCTTTTGTCTGGGCCAAAGTATGTTTTAATCTTTCACTGACCCCTTTTTTACCGTTTGGCTCTGGTTTCAGGGTCAGGGTGTGTTTCTTTGGTTGGCCCTTTTACCCTACAGTATGCATGTTTGTACAACGCATATGCACACACACATTGCACACACACTGACATTAAATAAGAATATGCCTGTTTGCACACACACACACACACACACACGCAGAGAGAGAGAGAGAGAGAGAGAGAGAGAGAGAGAGAGAGAGAGGTGCTTTTGTTCTTAGACTATATTTGTATTAGCTGTTATTAAAATATTGTGAATATTAAATATTAAAAGAAACAGCTTAGATGAGGAAAGATGAGTTTCTCTCATGGTTTCAGAGTGGTCAGCCCACGGTCACCTGGCCCTGTGTGCTGATCATCATGTGCTGGGCAGCATGTACGGAAGAAGATCATGGCTGTGAAAGGGTGTCGCAGAAGATGGCTCCTCACTTTATTGGCTGGCCGAAAATCATAGGGCCCATGAAGGGGGACTGAGGATGGTACTCCCAAGGACCCATGCCTAGTGCTGTGCTTCCTCAGTCAGGCCCCAGGTCCCAGGGCTGTGTCCCCAGAGCATAACTACACATCTAAAATGTGGACATTTCAGATTCAAAGTGTACCAGTAACAGGACCACAGTGTTCCATAGGAGGGAGGTGACGATTTTAAATGATAGAACTACATTTGAATATTATTATGTTTTTCTGCTATTGAATGTGGTACTGTAGCAGAACAATTAGCTACCTGGAGCATTCTCTTAGGATGCTCTCTTTAGCTCCCGTGGAGCCTGCTCTCAGAAGCACGCTCCCTTTTTAAGTCACTTGACAAGTGTTTACGGAGCAGCTTTCACCTAAGTGCTGACCAGGTTACCTAGTTTAGCATCCAAGATCAAAAGACACTTACTGTGTCCAGGGTGGGTAGCTACAGAGTATTGAGCTCCTAGTGTGTGCAGGACATTGTCCTGTGTCATAAGGGCGCTGAGGTGACGTGACGGAAGCATTTCCATAAAGCAGGTAAACGAAAACCATGCACATAACACAAGGCTTGTTTGAAGGGAGTAAAGATGCCACAGTGGTGACATCACTGGTGACACAGATGTCAAGAAGTCCCCAAACAATTTTCAGAAGCAAGAAAAGCAGGGGAATGCTTGTTCTGTGAGCTTCCGAGGCACCAGCCATGGAGAAGGACTTACTGCTGCATCATAAAAGCTAAGTTCACTTTCCTCCAGGTAGGAGGGCTGTTTGTTCCCCTAGAGGCATGGAAGCAGAAGCTTGACAGAAATTTAGGCGGGAAACATACTGGATTTCTTTGACTCTTTATCATGTCCTGACTGAGTACCTACTGTGTGCTAGGCACTGCTCTGGACAACAGGAGCTGAGAACGGATGAAGTCCACAGCCATGGAGGTGACCTTCCTGGGTGATTTCATGATGTGGGAAAGGGTGAAACTTTGAACGATCAGAAGTCGTGGGCAGGAGAGCCAGGGTGGGCAGGGGTCTGGAACAGGATGATGAACACTTCTGGGTTGTCATTTCCACTGTGAAATGGACCTTTAGACTCCCAGTCAAGTAGCGTCTCATTCTTAAGTACACCTTTCCCAGAGATAATTCCTAGAAAATCTACGGTCCTTCCATGTCTGCCCAAACTTAATTCAAAGTGAAATGACCCTGGGTGTCTTTTTATAGTAAAATGAGCTTTTGTTAAGTATAAGAAGTAAGCCAACACCCCCTCTCCCTTGATTTCAGCTAGTTCCTTTAGGTCCTAGTTACCAGATTATGGTGGTTGTATTAGTTATTTTTCTGTTGCTGTGTTTGCACACCATGACCAAGGCAACTTATAAGACAACATCTTTTTTGGGGCTATGGTTACAAAGGGATAGAGTCCATGGTGGCAGAGACAGCATGACAACAGGCTGCAGGAGGCATGCAGGAGGCAGCAGGAGACAAGCAGGAGGCTGCAGGAGGCATGCAGGAGGCTGCAGGAGGCAGCAGGAGACAAGCAGGAGGCTGCAGGAGGCATGCAGGAGGCTGCAGGA